>NC_091118.1:106574240-106934240 GCF_040183065.1 Periplaneta americana
ATACATGTCACCCTAAAATACATCTCAATTTATGTATATGTTTGTATCTTGAATGATGGTATGACTTTTTAATTTTAGGATGAGTTTACATTCTTAAGTTAACGCTTATGTTATGTTTAATTTCCATTGTTAATGGGCCTTATGTTTATGTTATCATAGCTACTGCGGAATAGCTTACCACATGCGATTCTGAAGGAACTACTTCTTTTAAAGGAGGCTTTAGCCCTTAATGGAACAAAGACGGCTAATTTATTCGTCCATCCATCCATCCATCCATCCATCGATTCATTTTAAACTTTTCTTCTAATTAAAATATTACGTTTCTCAGCAGAATAATAAGTTGTTTTTTTTCAATCTTGTATCAGAATTTGAACATAATTCAGTATTCTAGATACATCAACTAGGAAAGCAACATTCATGTACCATTTTGTTTACTGAAAAACATTTCTAGGACTATTTCACCAAAATTTTAAGAGATTTAATGACATTTTATGAAAAAAAAAAAGTTAGCGATGATGTAGGAACATGTGTTGGCAACACTGGATGCTTTCATGCCCACGTGCGTCCACAGTTCTTGTGAACATTGCTTACGGAGATATTTATGCGTCAAAAGCAATTCCAGAAGCGGCAATTGCAAAGGATTGCTAAGGGAAGACTTCACCCTCTCACACAACCCTTTCCACCCCTACAACGATGTGGGGTCGGTTTTATTTCAGCATTGTTCTGTATTCCATGTTGCTTGCGCTCATTCTGGACGCAAGGGGGTGGTAATAGAAGGGTGAATTTTTAGGGGGAGGAAGGAAATCGTCAACTTTCCTCCCCTGCATAAGGTTCCACTCTCTAAAGCCCTTATTATGCCCTTTTCCTTTGCTATCGCCTCAGATTGGATTTGTTTCTCTTGCTGTATAGGAAGATGCTCCCCAATCTCGTAGTATTTGGCGATACACTTTTTTATTCCTAGAATTGGCTTACAGCGTGGCTAAAGCGTTTACCCATGAACATCGTAGAAGCTTTGAATACATTCCCCAACATCGTCTGGTACACTTGTATGTGGAAACAGCAAAGTACAAGTAGTGGAATATCACATATGTAGAAGGACTCCGTAGAAACTTAAGTACATGTTAATTAACGCTATGAAAATCCTTGATGTTGTGAGAAGTTAAGAAGGTGAAAACATATCTGTAGTATTTTAGTTTCCTACTGTACTAAGTTTTGAGCAAGTATTATAATGTTACATGAAGTCAACTTCGAATTGTTTTATGAAAATAACGCATCTCTAGTATATAGTATATCATACTGGCACTTCGTTTGTTTTCGTTAGTTCATCAACGAACTCTTTTAATTCTTTTTTTCTAAGAATTAAACGAATTATGTTTCAGTGATCAATTCATTCGAAAAGGTTGCATACGTATTCGAGAATAACTTGTTAGTTCACCGCTGTTGAGTAACGGTTAGCATGTGTGACCTTGAAACGAGCGGGCCCGGGTTCAAATCCTGGTGTGAACAAATTACCTAGTTGAGTTTTTTCTGGGGTTTTCCCTCAATCCATTAAAAGTAAATGCTGGGTAACTTTCGGCGCTGGACCCTGGACTTCTTTTACTGGCATTATCACCTTCATCTCATTCAGACGCTAGATAACCACATCAGTTAATAAAGCGTCATAAAATAACCAATAAAATAACTCTATCTTTGAAGTTGTTACTAGAATTTGGATCAAATGGTAAATTGCTCGGAATCGCCCTACCGATTTTATTTTTGCTCTATTTGTGTAACAAATTTTACCGGTATTGCATAGGCTACAGCATGGTTGTATGTACTACTTGAATTTATACAAAATAGATTGTTTATAATAATACAGTTTGTGCGAGGCAATTAAACAGTTCATTTCAATGACAATCCTTAGGCCAATATATTATGCAGAAATTTCATATAAATGAGGTGATATCAGCGATAAATAGCAATGGTGGAATAATAATTGTAGGAGAACCAATAGATCAACTATTGATCAGATTTTTTGTATTCGACAGGTTCATTCATTCATTCATTCATTCATTCATTCATTCATTGTGTTCTGTTCAAGGGCAGGTCTTCACTGCAAACCCAGCATTCCCCAGTCTTTCCTATTTCCTGCCTTCCTCTTTGTCTCTGCATATGATCCATATATCTTAATGTCGTCTATCATCTGATATCTTCTTCTGCCACGAACTCTTCTTCCGTTCACCATTCCTTCTAGTGCATCCTTCAGTAGGCAGTTTCTTCTCAACCAGTGACCCAGAAATTACTTTTCCTTTTTCTGATCACTACGTCCGCAATCCTTTACCGTGGAAAGACTCATCATGCCATGTTTGCAGTTTGGGAAAGGTAAATGCGTAGCTTCCCGTTGCTTTTCGCACACCACTGTCTCTTTCGTATATTAAAAGTTCCCAGGAGGCCCCAGCGTGGAGGTGAGAAGAGAGATTTGACAAATTAGGCTCTCCAGACTTCACCGAAATTTACCGCAAGATTTAAATATCAGTTCTATCAGGGTTTTTGACTTGATCAAAGACCGGGAAATCCCAATTAGTCTTTGCCTCCCATTTGACAGATATTGGAGAAAAAAATAGACGTATACGGGTACAGTACATCAGTTATTCACAGAGTTCAAAAAGACATGTGATTCGGTTAAGAGAAAAGTTTTATATGATATTCTTATTGAATTTGGTATTCCCAAGAAACTAGTTTTATTAATTAAAATGTGTCTCAGTGAAACGTAGAGCAGAGTCCGTATACGCTAGTTTCTGTGCGATGCGTTTCCAATTTCAATGTGGGATAAAGCAAGGAGATGCACTATCACCTTTACTTTTTAACATTGCTCTAGAATATGCCATTAGGAAAGTCGGGAATAACAGAGAGAGTTTAGAATTGAACGGGTTACATCGGTTGCTTGTCTATGGGGATGACGTGAATATGTTAGGAGAAAATCCAGAAACTATTAGAGAAAACACGGTAATTTTACTTTAAGCAAGTAAAGAGATAGGTTTGGAAGGAAAGACAAAGCATATTATTATGTCTCGTGACCAGGACATAGTACGAAATGGGAATATAAAAATTGGAAATTTATTCTTTAAAGGGGTGGAAAAATTCAAATATGAATGACACTCGAGAGGAAATGAAACGCAGTATAATTATCGGAATTGCCTGTTGTTGTTAGTTGAGAAGCTTTTGTTATCCAGTCTGCTCTAAAAAAAGCTGAATTTACAAAAGAGTTATATTACCGGTTGTTCTGTAGGGGAGAGTCGGGTAGTATCGGACATCGGGTAATATCGGACAGTGAGTTTCTTTCATCTACCACACGATGATAGTACCTGATTGACATGGTTACGTTTCTGTGATGTCGCATAGAGAAACGTAACCATGTCATTCAGGTACTACCATATGGTGGTAGATGAAAGAAACGCTCTGTCCGATCCTACCCGATGTCCGATACTACCCGACTCTCCCCTATAGTTGAGAAAATTGGACCCTCACTTTGAGAGAGGAACAGAGGTTAATGATGTTTGAGAATAAGACACTTAGGAACATATTTGGGGCTAAGAGGGATGAAGTTACAGGAGAATAGAGAAAATTCTACAACGCAGAACTGCACCCATTGTATTCTTCACCTAATATAATTAAATACATTAAATCATGACATTTGTGATGGGTAGGGCATATAGCACGTATGGGCGAATCTAGAAATGCATATAGAGTATTAGTTGGGAGGCCGAAGGGAAAAAGACCTTTGGGGAGGTCAATACTTAGATGGTAGGATAATATTAAAATTAATTTGAGGGAGGTAGGATATGATGGTAGAAACTGGATTAACCTTCCTTAGGATAGGGACCGATAGCGGACTTGTGTGAGGGCAGCAATGAACCTCCGGGTTCCTTAAAAGCCATAAGTATGTAAGTAAAAGCAGAACCGAAGTGCGTGCAGAAAATTGCCACTAAATTCACTTTGTCTCTTCGAAATCACACGGAATCTGTAGGCTATCAAATTCCGGTTTCTTTCGTTCCATATACTTCAGCCAGTTAACCAAGTTTAAGAAAGAGCAAGTTGGAACTTAGAGTCGTAGGCAATTCTGAGTGTCTCCTAAGGGAAGTAGCAAAGAATTTCTTTCTAAAATGTTATGACCAAAACTCTGTATATTTTGTAGGTATTCCATTACAATTCACAAGACTATTAGACTTATTGACATACTAAAGCTAATTTATATAACGTTAAAAAACCTTATTCTTTCTTTTTATTTCAATACATTAACTCCGTAGCTGGTATGTATTATAATACTGCTCTTTCTTCTGTCTTCGTAATGGTAGTATTGAGGGGCGATGATTTTGAGGATGATATTTGCTGTGATAAACATTAACTTGCTGAGTGGCAACATGAAGGCGTAGAGGATGGTCGAAATTTTAAGAAATAAGAATGAATAATTTTAACCCTTTCTGACCTAAATTTATGGGTGCACAGGATCATAGAGACACTATGGAGAAACCAAAGAACAAAGGAATCCGTCAAGGAACTGGCGGATGCTGCACTCTATCGGTAAAGAACAAAACTATTTCTGAGTATACCAAGCGGTAGCCAGACTCGTTCCACACGCGAAGAAGCATGTCTTGTGTTACTGAGTTCACCGCAGCAGTGACACGGTTCCGCAGTTCGGCTAGAGTTTTTGGTAGAAGGGAGACGTAAACAGCCTCCTTAACATACCTCCACAAGAAAGTCACATGGCGTGAGATGAGAAGATCTCGGTGGCCAGAAGTGTAGAGCCAGGTCTTGATTTCCCATGCGACCTATCCATTGTTGAGGAAGGGATTGATTTAAAAATCCTCGGACATCAAGGTGCCAATGAGACGGAGCTCCATCCTGTTGGAAAATGAAGTCTTGTAAATCTTCGATAAGTTGAGGAAAAAACCATTGTTCCAACATGTCCAGGTACGTTATTCCACTTACAGTGTTTTCCGCAAAACAGAATGGTCCAAAAATTTTTTTCCGTGATAAGGCACAGAACACGTTTAGCTTCGCCGACTTACTTCGTGCAAACTCAAGAACGCAGAAAACCTTATGCTGCATAGTAGCCGTCTTATAACTGACACGAAATGCCTGCCTAATGGCGCGAGTACCCTACCGGCCGTTTACGCAACTATCATCGCCCAAGCTGTGGAAAACAAAACTTTGGAACTTCCTCTTTCGTTCGGTATGTAGACTGTTCATGTCCAAGTTGTATGTCGTGAAATACAAATTAATGAAATTGGGTTCATCTTTTAGAATAACCCTGTATTATTATTATTATTATTATTATTATTATTATTATTATTATTCGAAATTATTAGAATATGCTAGGAGCAACGGATAGATAAGATTAAAACATGTAAGAATTACCACGTCTGACAAACGAAATACGTTGATAGGGAACTGTGGAGAAAAAAAATTAAATTTTAGTATAGAAAATCTATTGAATTGTATAAATTATTTAAAATTGATACTGAAGGTAGGTCTAAATGTAAAATAATATTAATTATAAACAATATAAACAAACCTGCTATGGTGGTGATCTACGCCGATTTAGCCTGATATACCTGTGTCCGAAATGTAACGGTTGGGAAGTTATTGATGGGCGAATTTTAAATGGAGAAAGACGTGATTTGATACAGTATTGAAAATGCTGTTCCTGTGCTGTTCGAATACTTTTATTTCATAATTAAGTAGAAAAATTAGTAAGAAAATGAAATAATTAAACAAGATAATTTACTAAGGTTACCCTTCTTATGGATTCCATGAATTGTAAAGTCTAGAGATGAACAAAACTAATTGCCGCTGTGTTCGTAGCATTTGTCTTTCGAGTCTAATCTTTCTGAAATAGCATTTGGTTGACGTGGAAAGATTTCATAACTTTGAATAACATACATAATTGAAATAAATAACATTAGATATGTTTAATTGATACAAAAAGATAAAAGAAGACAGTATCACAGTTATCAAAATGTTCTGGTTCTACTATCAGATATTATCTATGGTTATATAAATAAAAAAATTCTCAAATAAATTTTAATTTCTAAGAAACATAAAACAAAGCGTTAAATAAAGCGTTTTTTTTTTTACTTGAGATTGTATACTTGACCTCAAACATACGAAAAAAAATTCCTAGTCTTTTAATAAGGACCTAGTAATTAAAAAAAATTGAGGAACGGATTGCTACACCCTTGACCGATCTTAGGAACTTCATTTCAGATGCTTGCAATTTCTTTCTGTCATTGCTGTGAGAGTCCAGGTCTCTGATCAATATATAACAGAACTGTTACCGCTGTTACATTTTAAAACTTTGTGTTTCTTTTCTTGCTTTACCCTTCAGTGTCCTATTTATTAAGACTGTAGTATTATTAGTCATATTATTATTTAACAACCATATTTAATATGTAACATTATTGACGACGATGACCATGATGATGGAGTAGTATATAGGTGATTACGATTGCTACTACGTTGTACCAGAGAAGTATATATTTTGATTTCGTGAACAGAAAGGGTCAGTATTTATGAATCTTGCTTCGCCTATTTTTAGATGCTTCCTCGCCTGCATGTGTGTACATCATTGCAATTCGTCAGGCAGCAACTCCATTTCCATTATGGGTATATTAATGATAATGCTGAATTTTTGTCCCATAACATATGTTCCCAATCAATTTCGGATTGGGTAGAGAGAGAGAGGAGAGAGTTTTGAAATGATATTTTGAACGGGAGTTCACTTGACGTATAGTATTAATGACCCAATATCTCATTTTGAATATGTGCATGCCTCCACGCTGACAGATTGAGTTACTGATGTGTTCACTATCCCATTGACAATAAAATGAAACTCATATGACACATTTTATTTGTATCTATGTAGAAGATTATGACTTCCATTCTTCATGTTAAAGGAAATACAGGATAACTTGGAAAGAGGCTAATGTGAGCATAAACGTGGGGCAGAGTGAAAACATGAATGGATGAACGAGTAAGGAAGTTAATGAAAATTAATGATTTTTATAGTTAGTTATTTATATTTTCATTCTGGATGACTTATCAATTATGTACAATAAAACAAATATTATAGAATATAATAATTTGTCATTGTATTTTATTGTTATTGAAAGCTAACGTTTTCGCCTTGTGGCATCATCAGACTTGATTGTAAATGAAGCTTTCGGTAACAATAAAATACAATGACAAATTATTATATTCTATAATATTTGTTTTATTGTACATAATTGATATCATTCTTTGCTGTGGTCGTGCCAGAGAATCAGTCCCATTCCGAGGCTTATTGTATGGATTCGTAACAAGCTGTTTTTTACGGTGATGGGTTGTTGGCCCTTCGCCCAACCCCCAAGCTGGAGGACCACCCCTTATCGGTTGTCCACGACTTCTTATTTAATATATTCGCAGCTATCCTCTACTGTATATCTGGAGGCGAGGTGTTTGAGAATAAAATTATTAGGAAAATATTTGGGGCTAAGAGGGAGGAAGTTACAGGAGACTGGAGAAAGTTACACAACACAGAACTGCACGCATTGTATTCTTCACCTGACATAATTAGGAACATTAAATCCATACGTTTGAGATGGGCAGGGCATGTAGCATGTATGGGCGAACCCAGAAATACATATAGAGTGTTAGTTGGAAGACCGAAGGGAAAAAGACCTTTGGGAATGCCGAGACGTAGATGGGAGGATAATATTAAAATGGATTTCAGGGAGGTGGGATATGATGATAGTTAGCGGATTAATCTTGCACGGGATAGGGACGGAGGGCGGCAATGAACCTCCGGGTCCCTTAAAAGCCATTTCTAAATATGTAATTGATATCATTCTGATTGAAAATGTAAATAACTATCAAAAACATTACAAAGACTTATGGGAACAACAAAATGATTTTTAAGATAAAATGAATGAGTTATTTTATTAATTAATAAAAATTAATAAGTGAGTGTTTTTATTGATTAATTAAAAATATTTTCGTGGAAAAGAAAGAAAGTACCGGTAATAGTAAAATGAACGAAGGAACAAATAATTAATAAAAGTTGAGTGAAAGAATGGATGGATGACATTCTAAATCAATGGACAGGAGAGTTAATTTATTGATGAATGAGGAGATAAAATATATTTTGTATTTTATTAATTGGTTAAAAAATCAATAGATATAGCTGTGAAAGAATGAATGCGTATGTGAATGGATTGATGAAGGATTTAGTGGTGGATTTGGGAATGAATAGATGTTTCATATAATGAATTAAACAATATATACCGATGTGAATCGGTCGATGCGAGAGGGACAGGGTGAATGCGGCAGTGATTGAATGAAAAAATATATAAATAAATGGTTAAATGAATGAATAAACAATTGATTAAATGGTTAAATGAATGAATAAATAAATAAACGAATAATCGAATGAATGATAGCATGAATGAATGTATGAAAAAATTTAGATCTTATATGTCACGAATAGTCTATTACGTTATTTATACAATATACTTGGTACACTATACCAACAAATTATGGACTGTAGAAGAGATGACAGGAAAACACGAAACATTATCAAATGAAAAATTTCCCTCTCTTTACGTGGTCTACAATTCTTGAAGTATAATCACATAGTTTTTATTTTTAGTAGATTATTTTACGACGCTTTATCAACATCTTAGGTTATTTAGCGTCTGAATGAGATGAAGGTGATAATGCCGGTGAAATGAGTCCGGGGTCCAGCACCGAAAGTTACCCAGCATTTGCTCATATTGGGTTGAGGGAAAACCCCGGAAAAAACCTCAACCAGGTAACTTGCCCCGACCGGGAATCGAACCTGGGCCACCTGGTTTCGCAGCCAGACGCGCTGACCGTTACTCCATAGGTGTGGACTAATCACATAGTAAGTGATGTGATGTTGTTTTACATACTGTAGAGCAATCGAAAACATTTTTGTTCTATGTACAGAAAGTGTAGAAATGTTAGTGTCTGTTAACACTGGTAGAGTTATTCCAAAATCCGTCCAAACGTGAATAATTAGCCGTGATTCAATTCGTAGCAGTAGAAGGTTTTGGTCCAGCCACCTTACAGTCCTGATTAGTCACTATGTAACTTTCATTTGTGCAAACTATTAAAGAAAACTCTAATGCGCTATATGTTCTGCCCAAATGATATGAAGGTCGCAGTACTGAAATGGTTCAAAGAACAGGCACTCTTTTTTTTTTTTTTCTTCTTTTCGCTGAGGCCTTCCAACACAATACGGCGACTGCGTGAATACCTATGGAAATTTCTTTTAAGGAAATCTAATGCAGTCAGATCGAGTTACTTTCGTTTCATCATGCCTTATATTTTCCACATACATTATTTGACTAATAAATTTAGACGACCTGAGTATTAATTCTATTACATACTTAAACAAAGAAAACGATTATATTAATTTGCCTACAGTGCGTATACATCAACTTTAGAGGAAAGGAACAAGTCCTTCATGTCATTACTATTGTCACAGGTCAGAGTTACAGATTGAGACAACACAAAACAAACATAACAAGAAGGAATAGTATGTATCTTTTCCCTGTGTCTATCGGGAGTTGATTACAGGATTGCTTTTTAGCCCGACGCACTAGAAAGACACGCGGTATAAATTCGGTAACGTGGGTGTGCATCACTTGAGGCTCACAACAAACACCACACTGACGACGGTTAAACATCCAATTCCGTGACTGAATTTTAATGAAAGTCAGTTAATATCACTCAGCGTCAGAGCTTAATCTTAAAACTGCTTCGTTGATCATGCAGTGGTGATGGTTCTTGTAGTAAACAGACTCCTACACCTGTTACAGCTCCATATCCAGCTCTTGGGTGATCTTTCACTGTTCCTTCGTCCTCGTCAATTAATTAACTTTATTTTCTTGTATTTTATTTTCAGAATTATTTGTACGTGAAAATGTCATTTTCAATGTGTTCTTAATTATTTATTTCTTTCTTTCTTCTTCTTCTTCTTCTTCTTCTTCTTCTTCTTCTACATATTAGGAATTATATTTTCCTGCCTGTTTCGTCTTCGCAATCTAACCATTACTCCTATCTTGTTCTGGGACGTCCTATGTCTCCTTCTCCATGATGTTTATATTTGTTTATCAAGACTGGAATCCTTTCTTCTCGTGTGGTGCATGTGATCCTTATAGTTGTGTTTATCTACTTTAATTTTATCACACTTTATAAAAGTTTTAAGTCTTCTCCGATATTTTCGTTTCTTATAATATCTCTTCTAGTGGACTCTCTAATTTTCATTAAAAATTTCATTTCCCCTGCCTGCATTTTACTCCAACTTTTTTTCTTTTACTACTTGTGATTCACTGTCATATATGAGCATAGGAGTGCCACTATGTTGTAGAACTGCAGTTTTATTTCATTCATTTTGTTTTGTATAGTTCTGGTTATAGGCCTAGTTCCACATATTTGATAAAATTTGTTTATCTTGTTTTCTAAGTGGATCTCTAACGATATCGTAACTTATATAGAGGATAGGGAAAGTGAAAAAATTCTACAATGGTCACGCGACACTCTACAGTCCTATAAGACGGTTCATCTAGAGCAGACTTGCAAACTGGGCGACAATTGTGGCGTTACGTCACTCATCGGAAAACGTCACTCGCCCCTTCCTTCCACCCCCGCGTCATTGACTTGGTAGGGAAGAGGATTTGTATTTAGTGTCTGTCTTATGTGATTGCGTATGGGCCACAGATAAGTCATTCAAGGCCGGTGGGCTGTGGACGGGGAACCAACGCTTTCCCCATGTTTTCCATCCCTCTCTCGTTAGTTTTGTATCCATGATCTAGAGAAGACTCCGAAATCAAACTCCGGAAAGATGTTCTCCGCTTGTCCTGAAAGACAACAGTCTAAGAGAGTAGATTCTGTCAAAAAAATCCCTGGTCCTCCTAATGGTGCATTATAGGTACTATGGATTTGTAAGTAGTCCCTTAATGTAAAATCACTATTAGGGGAGAGTTGGGTAGTATCGGACATCGGGTAATAAAGGACAGTGATATTTCTTTCATCTACCACCAGAGGGAAGTACCTAAGTGACATGGTTACGTTTCTCTATGCAACATCTGAACATTGCTACTACCATCTGGTGGTAGATGAAAGAAACATCACTGTACTACATCTGGTGGTAGATGAAAAAAACATCACTGTCCGATATTACCCGATGTCCGATACTACCCAACTCTCCTCTACCCATAATCTTCGCATTCAAATTTACCCGGACGGATTCACTATCTCATTTTTATTCCAAATGATGAAGTTGGTATTGTATTATTATTATTATTATTATTATTATTATTATTATTATTATTAACTGATCGTACTTCATTTAATTTAGGATGATCCCTATTATTATTATTATTATTAATAATATTATTAATGATTATTAGTATTAATTACTATTATTACGATCATTATTGCTTTATTATTATTATTATTGTTTTTTATTAATTGTGTTTATTATTGTCATTATTGAGTGTAATTAGTTACCACTACCAGCGGGTATATAACCATTTGCAGTGTCAATAAATACATACAAATATTTATTATTAGGCCTATTATTATTATTATTATTATTATTATTATTATTATTATTATTAAGTGATCGTGCTATGTTATTTTAAGTGATCGTGCTCTTCATTAATTTAGTATGCTCCCTATTATTATTATTATTATTATTATTATTATTATTATTATTATTATTAATGATTATTAGTATTAATTATTATTATTACTATCATTATTGCTTTATTATTAATTGTGTTTATTATTGTCATTATTGAGTGTAATTAGTTACCACTACCACCGGGTATATTACGCCATGCACATTCCCTTATTCTACCTTCGGTCAGTGCGAAAGAATTGTGGCGTAACCTTAATAACCTGGGTCTAACAAAAGCAAAGCCTCGGGTAGATAACATCAACTTGTCACTCAATAGTCTAAATGAATATTTCGTCACTGCTCCACCTGAACCATTACATAAACAAGAGACTCTTGAATTTCTCAGATCTTATCTCCAACCTGTGTGGGATAAATTCTTCTTTAATTACATTAACCCGACTGACGTAATGAAGACGCTGCGACGTATGAAATCTAAAGCCCAAGGTGTAGACAATATAAATATCACTCTCCTGTATAAAATAATAGATGTGATCCTGCCGACCGTCACCCATATATTCAATGCATCTGTTATGACTGGGTCCTACCCCTCACTCTGGAAAATGACATTAGTGAAACCTTTACCTAAATCTAACACACCTTCTACAGTAAACCAATACAGACCGATATCAATTCTTCCCACTCTTTCAAAACCATTAGAACATATTGTACACGGACAACTTACGAACTATCTCGACGAACACAAACTCCTTGATGACTATCAATCGGGTTTTAGGCATGGACACAGCACTACTACAGCCCTACTTAAAGTGACTGAGGACATCCGTGAAGCTATGGATAGGGGTGAAATAACGGCACTAACTCTTCTCGATTTCACCAATGCCTTTGGTTCTGTTGATATCGACTTGCTTCTTGCAAAGATGAAGACTTTGCACCTGTCAGACAATACCTTGAGCTGGATGGACTCCTACCTACGGGACCGCCAACATTGTGTTTCACTTGATAATCAATTCTCCCAATGTCGATGCACAAAGGTGGGAATGCCGCAGGGCTCCGTATTAGGACCACTACTTTTCTCTATCTACATTAATGACGTATCAAAGAACTTACAGTATTGCCGATATCACCTCTATGCCGACGACCTACAACTTTACATACATTCCAGACCCAATACGATCAATGAATCGATTGACAAGTTAAATTGTGACCTAGCCACTGTCTCTACTTGGGCGGCCAATTTCGGACTCGCACTTAATCCAAGTAAGACTCAAGCTATAATTATTGGACATAAGCGTTTAGTTAACTCCCTTAATAACAGCAATCTTTCAGTGGTTACCCTTAACAACACGCTAATCCCTTATTCATCTGTCGTAAAAAATCTTGGCTTCTTTTTTGATAATAATCTAAGTTGGAATTTTCAAGTTAAAGAAACGATAAAAAAAATCTGTTCCTCCATTCACTGTTTGAGTCGCTTGAGAAACTTCTTGCCCCAGCAACTAAAACTTATCCTAGTACAAACCCTAGTAATGACGCACTTCGATTATTGTGACGTTTTGTTAAGTGACCTAAGTTCTGAACTGTCAGTCAAGTTACAGCGAGCTCAGAATATGTGCGTCAGATACGTGTGCAACATCCGACGATATGATCACATATCACCGTCCTTTGCAAGTCTTTCGTGGCTCCGACTTAAAGAACGCAGAACTTTACACTCTTTGTCTTTACTCTTTCGAATTCTGCACACCTTAACACCAAATTACCTTTCGTCTCGTTTCTCTTATCTATACTCTAACGACGACGTAAATACCAGATCACTTATCTGTGGCACGCTAAGTATACCTCTTCATAGAACATCTTGTTATTCATCATCTTTTACAGTATCCACCTCGCGTCAATGGAATTCCTTGTCACAGAGTATTAGGGGCCGCAAGACAATAAACGCCTTTAAGAACAGCTTAAAAGATAACCTTATTAGCATTTCACTCCAATCATACTGATTTAAACTATCACTGACTACATTGTTACTTCTTTCTTTTAGACATCATCCTGATTGTGCTGTATTTTCAAAATTGTCTCATAATAATCTCTTTCCATTATCTAATATTATTTGAAATATATTAACATTCTATGTATTTTAGCTTAATTCGGCTACACAGTTTATTTCAGTGTTTAATTAGGCAAATAGTTCATAGTATTTTGTTGTTTAATTCGTAAATAACTATTGTATACATGTAACTCTCATCTAAATCAAATTGTTGAATTCTTTGTAAGTTCATGCATATTATGTATATACTCTTTTTGCTGGCTGAGTGGAAGAGAAGGCCTTACGGCCTTAACTCTGCCAGCTAAAATAAATTATTATTATTATTATTATTATTATTATTATTATTATACCCATTTGCAGTGTGAATAAATACATACAAATATTCATCATCATCATCATCATCATTATTATTATTATTATTATTATTATTATTATTATTATTATTATTATTATTATTATTATTATTATTAAGCTGTGCTCTCGTAAGTCTTTCAGTGGTGTTGAGCATCATCACAGGAGAAACATGAAAGGAGTTTGGTGGCAGGAGACAGACGTTCAACAACACCTAGGTTTTGATATTACACAAGTCTATCTACCTGTTCCCTTTGTCAACATGGTGTGTGCACGGGTCATCTCACAGAGGCAGAGCCAGTCCTCGGCCAACTCAAACATTGGGCTTCATTCAATGTTTAATTATGCCTAGTATGCTTAATTGGGTTACAGAGATAGTCGACGTCTAGAAAACGGACACATTAGTTGGAAGCCGGCTAATTGGCATGCAAGACCACACTCCCTGACTTCCAGCTCTCCCTCCCGACCCCTTGAAAAACCCTTCTTCAACCCCATGAGCACTACCAAGTCCCCCCCCTTTTACGCGCACATCGCCACACGCACACACGCTGGTGGTCACCGGAAAATGTACGTGTGTGTCTGTGTGTGTGAGTTGGGAATGGAAGGCTACTTCGCCAACTCAGAGCGGAAGCGGGAAACGTTGATATTTGCATTCGCACGGAAGTAGTTGTGAACCTACTCCGCCCCTACCCTTCATCAAGGAGAGCAAAGAGACATGAAATATGTAAGAGGACCTAAGATAAAAAAATAACTCGGAAAGAGCAACACAGATATCACATTAGATCTGTTAGTGGCAGGACTAAGGTTACAGACTAGACTTCCTTCTTTTTACATACACTATTATAAAATCAATTAAAGGCATATATTGTAGGTAAAACATCTGTTACACGCCGCATATTTTGCATAAGTGACACTGAGGTCTCTTATTTATTTTTCTAGTAAGAATGACAATATTCTTATTCTTAAAATCATTAGGAAATATATTCGGAATGCAGACATATTTTATATAAAATGTCTATTTATGTCACAGGCTTAGGCGACCCACAAGATTTCAGAAATCGTGTAGGTCTAATCGACAATACATTAGGGAAAGTACTGTGTTCAATTTCGTTAAGATGTCTGATAAATTATCATTCTTATTCAGTTTTTTGTAATATCAATTCAATATTATTTTCAAATATCAGTTCCTTTATTAATGTGAACAGCATAGTTTTGTATTGAGAGGTTCACAACCAGAGTGGACCAAGTCCTTCTGGAATAATTTTGAGAAATTGAGTCTTAAAGTTCCTGGCTCATGCTTAGCAACCTTCACCTTCCATAGGAAATGCTACCCTCTGTGGAGTAACAAATGAGTTATGGACTTTGTTTGTTCATCCGAAATTGTATTAATCCATAAACTGACCATTGGTGAACTTGGTCCACTCTGGTTGTGAGCCCCTCAGATATAAATATAAAACGATTTAGTCGTATGCCTGAATCTTTTGAATTATTTAGAGTATCCAGAAGATAACTAAACAATTAATCACTTACAATTCATTTAAAAGCTACATAAACAAAGTTTTATGTAGGAAACATGAGGTAAAAATTTTAGTGCTTCTAAAAATATATATAAGTATATAAGCTTCTTCTACGTATATCAGACGAAACGTTTTTGTACCCTCCAGAATAACAGTATTTTATAAATGCTGTCACATGGTTTCAATTCCGAAAATAACAAATCTATTTTTTAATCTGCTTTAAAAATAAATGCTTTTCCAACTTTTCTCAGAAAGTCTCAAAATATGAAGCTATGATGTCGCATTGTCAACCATTGTGATAAATAAGAAATACATAATATAAAATATTAAACATAAGAACATACTTTTTACATATCACGTGAAGATTTTTTAAGAGTATTTTGTCATAAATGTTCTTCAGACTGTGACCATAATTATTGAAATATAAATTTCTGTGAGTGTCATCGTCGAAATCTCCTTAGATATCGGTCAGTTTACATGAAGACTGAAACAGTTTGCCTTAATATAGGTTTTGAAATTTGTCAGCATTTTTAGTGCAATTAAATGGGCATTCTTATTCAGTATTTCAAAGTATACTCGTAGCAACTTCCGGAATTCGGAAAATATGAAATTGTTGTGAAGACAGAGCTGAACATGTTAAGCATTGTAATTTTAAAGTATATATTAAGAAATTCTTGTAGTGACTCTATTGTCGATTTTATTGCTCTTTGTAACCACGAGGTGATAGTGATATCAGAATTTTGGTCTCGGCTTTTCTTCGCCAAAATCCTTGCCTTCTTCATCCCAAGAGGAAAGACTCCAGATCCGTGCCCGGTCGTATCTCTTTGATCACCTCCCGCTTTACTCTATATTAATTCTTTTCATCCCCTTCATTTATGCCGGAAAGGAATGAAGGGTAATGAAGGATGGAGAGTAGGAAGAGCAAGTCCATCTGAGAAGAACACTTTTGAAGAAAGCGAGAGAGGGAGAGATCCGACCCAAATTGTTCGTACCGCTTTGTCAAGATTGAGTTATATTTACTTCAGTTGGAATTCAGACAATGAAATCTTTGACGAAACTCCTCTTACTTAGAGACATAACAAGGAATAGGTAACTAAAAATTGCATGTAGCTATTCATTTTATTGTAGGTGATACGTTAAGGAGTAGATTGTCATAAAAATCAGTAGCGCAAATGAGAGGAAAATATATTTATATGTTTTTCTAATATGTTATATTTCTAGTGCTTTAGTATCCGAGGGAATAGTTTATTCATGATAACTTAGTAATAACTTTTTAAAGCACCGATGTTGTATAGAGACATTTAAACTTCGATAAACTACGGGTAGTTGAGTTCCAAAAGATACAGAACTTAGTAAATTATTGGATAACGTCTAGGCAAATTTATATAGATACCTTAAATTCATTGTAATTTAAATTTGAACCGATTGCACGCACTATATTAAACAAACTTCAGGTAGGAACTCCATCTTCAAGTATCATGTCCTGTTACCCGGTCTTCAGTAAATGCACCTCCAAGAATTATTCGAATAATAACTATACTTCAAGCACGTTCTTCAACCATGATGATTGTTTTCTTCTAGCATTACGTTTGTCTCCTATAAAACGAACATTAGCCATAACAATGTGGACCATATACGATTATAGAATTTAACCGTCCGTTGTCTGAGATTCAGGCTGTCGTTGCGTGATAGGGATTTTATTTTTTTAAATTGCGCGTGCAATCTTTTATGTTTTATCCGAGTGTATGGACTTATATTCTTACATTTAGGATCTTAGTTATACAAAGCTAGGCAATCCCACTCCATAAGTATTTTGCTAATAAATAGGCCTTTAACTGGCCTGCATATTGTATTTTTGGTCTTCTTTCTTAAATTATTTCATATCAATTATCATTACTAACTCAACTCCTAATTCCGTTAACATTGCTGACTTAACGTAGTCTTAATACCTCATCATTTATTGTATTATGTTATTAATCTGTGACTAGTTATTTGCATTTCATCACTTGCTCTATTACTTTACTATATAATCTAAGTTTTCTTTTATAGTGTAAATACTTTTGTTGTTTACCTAGATTTTCATGTTACATTTGCTTGATATATATTGTTAAGTAGTTTTAGATTGTAACTGTTTAAGTTTAAATTACCATTATTATGTATTACTACTGTTATTATCACTTTTCTCTACTCTGTAATTACATTCTTGAGTGGATGAAATAAATAAATAAATAAATAAGTAAATAAATAAATAAATAAATAATTTATTTTTAAAACAATTATAATGTGGCATTAAGATGATTCTGCCGACTGAAGGTCATGAATATTTAATATTTCTTATATTTACCTTACGACCAAAGTATTTTCAACATTGTGTGATTTTTTAATGTTGAAGAATTTCAAATTTATCTCAGAGAAACACAGTGTCATCTTTATATCGAATTGTGTTCGTTATTATAATTAGGCTATACAATTACGAAATTGAATTGAATTTCCTGAAAATAACACTACGAATCAGCACCACTAATTTAGAAGATACTGGGCTGAACTTCAAGCTAGGCGCATTTCCAAGTCACACCGTCTGGCCACACTAAGATTCGCTGCGTATATAGACAGATAACCTAACTCGTCCTAAGGCCAGCCCCTGCGCGATTCGCCAGCCGGCTTTCGAGGAATGTTATGGAATGATAATGGACTGGAGAACGAACGAAATTATATTGATGCCTAATATGGAAAATGGGAGACCCTCTTGAAAACCCCGAATTACAACTTTACCTTCCACAAATGTTACTATGAAATTTTTTCTGTCATAACAGGACTCGAACTCTGACTGTCTGAGTAACAGCCCGATAGCTTACGGGGCTAGGTACAGCTTACAGCAGTACAATTTTTGGAAATATTCAACATTTTTTTTCCTCTACTACTGTATCTTGTACAATAATGAAAACTGGTATGTGTAAAACACTGTTCTTCTGCTATGTGAAAAAAAAAAACGATTAAAAAGAATTATTTATATATTTTCTTTCAAAATTAAAATTGTTCGCAGTTTACTGTGCAGTGATGAAGCGTTTCCCTCATAACTCATAAACTTGTTAACTTTTTTATGCTCTCTCTCTTTTATTTTATTGCTGAAACTAGTGTTTACAATATCATGCTCTTATAACTACATTCCTTAATAAATACTATTTTTTTATTTTGTGTTTGAAGAAAATACTGATATGTGACCATTTTTAAAAATGAATTTATTTTTTGTCAGACAATCTATCAAAGGTAGAGAAGTGATATTGCATCATATTGTAGATATGACATGCATAAATACACACAAAAAATTTCATCACAGAATGTTAGATAGTTTTTTGAGTTATGTGGGAGACGCTTCATCATTGTACAGTGAACTGAATTTTGAAAAGAAAAAAAAAAAAAAAAAAAAAAGGAAATATTTTTTTTGTAACCGTAAAAATATTTTTTTCATATAGCAGAAAGTCTGTGTTCTATACATACTAATTTTCATTATTGTACAAGATACAGTAATGGAGGAAAAAATTTTGAATGTTTTCAAAATTTTACTGCTGTAAGCTGTACCTAATCCCTTAATCACTCAGCCACAGCAGAGATAACACAATGGAAAAAGCTTATTTAATATGAATAGAGAGCCACCGACGTAGCTCACTCGGTTAAGGCGCTTGCCTGGCGGTCTGACGTCGCGTTCGGGCGCGGGTTCGATCCCCGCTTGGGCTGATTACCTGGTTGGGTTTTTCCCAGGTTTTCCCCAACTGTAAAGTGAATGCAAGGTAATCTATGGCGAATTCTCGGCCTCATCTCGCCAAATATCATCTCGCTATCACCAATTTCATCGTCGCTAAATAACCTAGTAGTTGATACAGCGTCGTTAAATAACCAACTAAAATAAAAAAAAATATGACTAGAAATCCAGATTTACGTCATTGAAATGTTTTCGAAGTGCAGTCTGAAGACAGGCAAGCTTATCGTAATGGATTTGTTTTGCAGTTTCAGATCTAGTGACAAATTGTCAATTTTTTTTCTCTTTGACAGCTTTTAACTTTGGATATTATAAATAAGAGTATTGAATTCCAGAAACTTGGTATTCATTAAGTCCAGACATAGGTTCTTATGTAGCTAACAATTACCAAACGATTCTCAAACGTATGACCAATAATTACACGCAGCGTTACATGACTGGAGGCAAGTAATGATTTCAAACCACCCTATAGCAAAGTGGCAACTGCATCAGGTGAGAGGGAATTTCTGTTGAACAGTGATAATAGTACAAGTAGGGTACTGGTATTGTTAAGTGTTACTATTAATGAGGGTGGTATTAGCAGTAGAGATGCTACTAGTATTACAGTAGCCCTACTAGTTCTAATACATTCTGCAGCAGGAAGCACACCAAGAAGATTCATTCCGCACTTTAAACTGCAGTTGACCTACACATTATAGCGTATTCAGAAAACCATTACTTCGCACACATGCTATACGGCAAGGGGATTCCTATCTCTAAACCAATTAAGTTAATCATTGTATATACACTTGATGTAATGTACCAATCATGCTTGTGATAACTATGGACTTGCCAAACACGCTCTCCCGAACACTACATACACACATTATGTCTGGAAATTGCCACCATTACTTAAGGTAAGAATGTACTGCCTGTCTCGACAATGTTAATTTCATGACGTTTGGGTACACGTCACTGAAAAAACTGTTACAGATATCTAAACAAGATTTGCTGAGAATGTTTCTACATTCTTAATCTTTAATAGTGCTTACTACAAATTGAAAAATGGTCACAGGTATTTAAATTCCATAATTTATTTTGGCTAGAAATTAATACCAGTATTTTGTAAAATGTTTTCAAGAATGTCACAGCAAAATCCATACCTATTTTTAGATTCTTTGTTCAGATTAATGCACAAAAAAATTATTTATTTCGGAATAACAGTTTTTGAGAAAAAATACACCAGAATAATTTTTTCTAGGTTTCACGTGTTTTATATTTTTAAAAATTATATCTCAGTACCTGTTAACACTCCTCAATTTTTAGTAGGTATTATTAAAAATAAAGATTGTAAAAGGATTCCCTGAAAATTTTGTTTAGATATCTGTAACAGTTTTTAGGAACGTGTACCTAAACTTCATGAAATTAATTGTCGAGTTTGGCAGTACCTTATTACCTTAAACATTTAGGAAACTCGTGAAAAATTCACAGGGCAGGACAAAAAGATTTGATTCAAGCACTGCAGGTGAATGATGACAAGCGAGCTAAATACGTACCTTGTCTTCCATACCTCAGTGAAAAATATGGCATTTCGCTTTACAACTGGGATGTTACAGGCTTACTATTTGGAGCGAGGGGTTGTTTACCAAAATTTACATGTAATATCCTTAAATCCTTTAAAATTTCCTTTTATGAGGTTCAGAAGATTGTAATGGAAATTCTGAAGGCTTCTCTTCAAATTCTACACTATCATCTATATGTTAACATGTAAATTTTTGTTTTAATGTACAAATCGAATAATTATTTTACTTGTTTCATTTCCCTTTATCTTTTATGTTTGTTAATTCCGGATCCCAGTGGTCAAACTCACTTGAGGACGGATGATTTGAAATAAATCTTAGTAGTTAACTTGTTGATTAATTTGTTTAGTCAACTGTCCGAAGACAGGTCAACTTAACCTGGAGATAATGGGGTAGGGTAGCCAGTTCCTTTCCCCCTCCATTGCATACATCGCACATTTCAGTAATCAGAATTAAGATTCAAGTTGTATAAACAATTTATTGTTCTTCCTGTAACACATATGTAACCTGAAAATATCATAACACGTAAATTTTTAATGCACAAAGACAGGCTTTTATGTAGTTGGGTTTTTCCGAGTTTTTCTCCAAAATTGAGGTGAATGTTAGGTAATTGCATAGTAAATCGTAAAACTCGTGTGGGTAAATACTATTCAGTTCCTAGCAACTTCACATGTGCTAAATAACCTCCTAGTTGTTAAATATGAAATGTGAAAGACGACGGAGGCTTGACATGTGAGCCCCTAGTATCCAAGTAATCTATCAAAATACGATTTTTTTGAATGTACCGACATTAAAAAAAATTATTCAACGTACTACTATTACCTTAGTTCCGGATGTAAAAATATTTTTAATTAACGGTATTAATACGAAAAAAAAAAAGATCTCCAGGATTATGTTTATCGGTTTTAAAAGAAAGTATTATTTTTATTGACAAGGGAATACGTAATATGTGCACAATTTTATCAAATCGTCCTATATCTGACAATGGTGCTAAATACCTGGTCGCAGAGTGTTTCTTGTTTTGTTCGACACAAGAATCAGAGTACAGATGCAACTCTCTCACAGATTCTGCCACATATTTGTCTATGTAATGTTTTATAAAAGAACAAACTTCATTTCCTCCTTTTTTGGCCTTTGTTTCATCATGAACATAAAATACAGACTTGTGGGTATGAATATTATTTGTGCAAAATTCAAACAACCAGATTTGACGCAGGTAAAAAAGGTCTGGATAGGGATGTTGGGCAGGAGCAAATTTTGCATATAGTGGAATGATAGTGCTAGGATATCATTTCTTTCTTGACATATCCTCTTAGAATCTTTCATTTTAGAATATGCCTTTGAGGCACGTCTCTTGTGGACAACCATCTTAGCAGCTGCAACTTTCTTAGCGGCATCATTAAGGGGTGGACTGCGAATTTTTACCATCAGACTTTCACAAGTGCAGCATGAATCTTTTTGTGGCCTTCGAAAAGAAAAGTTGAAGTTCTCATTAACATATTTTAAATAAAACTTGTACTTTGTTTTTGTGTCGGGATACTTCACTTTGTAGAGATCATACATGATTCTTACAATCAATCGTGCATCAAGATAGTGGTATTCTTGAGAAGTGCAATGGCTTTCTTTGACAGGAAAGGATGAAATATGATCGTGACTTCTGAGACATTCATCAGGAGGGGTCCCTTTCTTCACATGTTTTCCTCGATCATCTTTAGGAGACTTTACTAAAAGTGATAAAGTTTTAAACCTTCTTACCCTTTTTTCTCCTACACCTAAAAAGGTTAAGAAGGCCTTCCTACAAACTTCAACTCTTTCCCCTTGTATTGGTATACGAAATTTGAAGGAACTAGTAGTGTTGATCCCTCACTGTTTGGCGACGAAGGTGGACTGGGACTGCATCATTGAGTCCTTTTAAATATATGTCCTTTTTATCTTTCTCACTAAAGGGATGAAAATTGATCAAGGCTGCTATTTTTAATTCATCAGACACCCTTTGGAAATATTTCTTTTTGCATCTAAAAGAGTAACATTAAATTATTACATTCACAGCAGTGACTTTATTTTTGTGCATGCATAAATATCTTATATCGCCTATAAAGGTTTTTATGGCCGTTAGGAAATAACATTTTTAGGCAATATTCCTTTACGTCAGTGCTTTCAGTGTAAATATTTTGAACTTACCTACAATCCTCACCAGTTCGTCTTTCAGGCAGCAATTTTCCAGAGTAAAGTCACATGTTCAGTGCCTTTAACTTTGGCTTTCTTTAATATATTTCGTTTGCAACTGCAAGAATAACTACGTCTCTTTTTCCTTTTCAAACTCTCAGTCTCCATTTCAATTACCTGAAATTGCGTCTAACATAATAATTTGTATTAAAACACAAATAAAGATCAGAGCAGAATAAATAGGCCGCTTCAAACAATAAATATAGATGATAGTATAGTAAGTATAAAGGTTTGTCATCATATGGAAGCACCGCTAAATGCCAAGTTCACAGCTAGAAGGCCCTCTATCCTGGAGGAAGGGCATTTTAGCATGACACGAAAAATGAAATGCTCAACTGTGCGTGTGTATGAAGACTTGAGGAAAGTCCTTTCAGCACAGATTGTGTATTTATACGTAAGGATGTTGAATCTTTAGTTAACTCATTTTTGCAAAAATACGGAGAAAGGGCCTTTTAGCAATGACCAATTCATATATAAAACTAAAAAACAATGATTATATAATCAGTTAATGCACTGAATAATGAACAAATTTCAGCTTATTTGTATTGCGTGTACCCCTGGATGTTAATGTCATTGACTTGACATCCAGTCCGCTGAAGGAGATATCCCGCAACGGTCTGCTTATTCAATTTACCTCAGATGAGGTCCTTCTCCTGATACATCAATGAATCCATCATTGTCACATGCCTTTAGAGAATCGATAAAGCCCTCACCCATTACAGAAGCGACTATGGTCACACCAATGTGCCGTTGTTGATGAGAAAACATATGAATTGCCCTAGCAATTGGATGGGTTAATCAATTTATTGTAAACATAAAAAGTTGAATGTAGTTTATGACCAGATAACAGTATATATTTTTTCCATTTGGTGTTATTAATCTCTTGATCTGTTATTTGTAGCATTAGACCCGAAACTTTTTGTTCCGTATGATCGTTTATGGGCCCGTTAGCAGAGTACATTAAAACAGTAGTAGACCGTTGGGAATTTACGTCAGATGTCAGTCACCCTCGATCGACAGGCTTCGGAATTATTAGCGGTGATCAGAATATTGGGGGTGGCTTGGGGAGGGAGACCCCAGGGATATTCTAATGGATTAGGGTGTGTGTAGTAGTGTGTATATTGAAGAGGAAGCTGTGACGTCATGAGATACAGCGAGGGGAGGAGCTTGCGCCAGCGGCGTCAAGGCGACGATGTAATATTCGAAGTGGTTTTATGTCTCAGTCGGCGAAGAATCGGAATTGGGTAAAATAATTGTGATGTTTTTGACACATAATAATGTACAGGTCATTGTATGATTCTCCATGTTATTGCTTGTGTTTCTTTTCAATTACAACTTTTTTGTAAGGCTAATGTGCGTTTTTAACTACAGGTACTGTTGGTTTAGACTTGTGGAAGTAAAAGAATCCTGTCTGTGATTGAAAGAGCTGGCAAACTTGCTGGCCAAGTGTTTCTCAATCTGCTAAATTTCGAACTTGTGAAGATATATCTTGCAGACCAACATTTCAATTAATGCTGTAGATGTACGCGGTATACAGGGAGTTAGTTTAAAAAGAAATCATTCAATATTTTGAGAGTTGTCAGTATTCATGAAAACAAGAATAAAAGTCCAGTAAACATGGTTCCTAAATGTAATATTTTCCGATCCTATGAGTACTTGTTCATGAATATCGTGTGATATGCTCAATGTGATTTCCATTTTATTTTTATTTATTATATTTATTTATTTTGCTAATAATTGTAACATAAAATACAACATAAACAGAAAAAATTTAGCTCGCTCCTGAAAGAGTAGAACTCGTGCTCAGTGGCGGATTCCTGAATTGAAATTAATAAGTATACAATACAATTTGTCTTATGTCTACTATGCAATTATATAAATTTAAATTTACAATTTTTCAATTTTTATAAAATTCATACATAAGTTTTTAAATTTAATACTGGAACTATTAGAATTGACAAGATTAGGATATTTAAAAACAAATTTGTTATATATTCTTGGGCCTATATTACTACTATGATTAAATACTGTAACAGTGTTGCATTTTGGTTCAAACAATCTTAAAGAATTCATACCTTGTGTTTCATAACTATGAGAATACAATTCAAAATTATTTAGATTTTTATGTATGAATTTTATTAGTACAATATAATAAATTTGTCTTATTTTAAGAACATTAAAATCTAAAAAAAAAAAAAAAATAATAATTTGAAAAAAATTGAGATGGAAAATCTATAGGTTTATGAAGATATATTTTAATTATTTTCTTCTGTAATAAATAAAGTGGATTAAAATTGGATTTAAATAAGCTACCCCAACCTATAATTCCATACATAATTACCGATAAAGAGAATTCAATATACTGAGAGGTAGTAGATTCGTCAAAGAAGAGAGGAGTGTAATAAACATGGAACCTAAAATTAAATTTTTTACAAAACAGGGGCTTTCAAATTGATCTGTAAGAACAACGTATCTTCTGTTGTGAGCCCTTTTCTTGTTTTTCATTGGATGTACAGTATCATGTCGGAAATTCAGTAAACAAAAGGTAACAAGATGTGATTCCCTAAGACGCAGGCAGAAGCATATAGAAATCACACTGAGCATCTCCTATTAAGTTTATGAACAAGTAGACCTACTCATGATTCAGAAGATATTAATTTTAGAACTCATATTTATTAGACTTTTTTTGTCTTGTTTTGATTATTATTATTACCATCTCTAGAATAATGAATGCTCTTTTATTTATGAAAATCACATTGGTCATCTCCTGTGATATTGATGAACAATTACTCTTATCTCGGAAGATATTAATTTTAGGACTCAGGTTTATTAAACTTGTTTCTTATTTTGAAGAATACTATCGCCTCTCAAAATAGTGAATTTTTTTTTTTAACATTCACAGGACACAAAGCGCAGAGTTCTGTAGAGAACATAGCAAGAAAACGTGAGCAGGGATACACTTATCCAATAGGTTGCACTGTATCTTTAATTGGATAGCGGATGTATTCTCTATACCAGAGGCGGGCACAATTGGACTCAATGAGCAGCGTCTCCGCTCACTCAAGAGGAGCAGAGTATGCGCTCGGACGGAAAGCACTGCAGGTAGCTGCTTGCACGTCTCGTAGTTACAACTAGGGAAGGGACGCGTATCGAAACATTTAACAGTTTTATTGTACTTAATATTTAGTTCTATTCAATTCATCAGCTTATAATTAGGTAAATGACATGTGCTAAGTAATTATGTCTAGTTATATTCATTTCATTAGGTTATGATTAGGAAAGAAAATAAATTATTTTCATATGTGATTATAACTAAATACTACATTTTAGTCATGGAATTACACAAAAACTTTCGTTACAGTATAAACAACGAATGACAAACAAGCTGTAGGTTAAATACAGAAGTAAATTAATAAATATCAGTAATCACAAACAAAACATTAATTGTTCTTGCATATCTTAAATTTAATTCAGCAGATGATGAGGAGGGAGTCCCTTTTCGCTGAATAAAACGAGTTATGTTTGGTACGATCGATCTTGCACGTGCAATTAGAATAATTGCAGTGAGATGTTCATCAGTTACCGTAACTCTTCTTGGAGATGTATTTATCTTCATTAGAGAGAGCAGTTTCTCACATAGATATGTTGAGCCAAACATTGATAACTGTTTTACAGCCATTTTGTTCATATGTGGGAAATCTGTTTACGAAAAATTTTCATAAAATTGTGATAGGCTTGTTCGTGATTCATATTTAGCTTTCAACTCATTACTACATCTAATTGTGAGCAACTCACACTGAAGATCAGAAGAAACAGCATCAATTATTATAGTAGTTGAATAGAGCGCAGCAAATGCTTTGAGATCCATCGATAAAAAAATCTTGTGGATCTCGAAATCTGATAGAAAATTCTTGAATTAGACTCTCAAGAATACCTGCAAATGCCTGTCATTCATCTTGTGTCAAACTAGATGTTCTCGTTGACAATTTGGGAAAATTGGCTAACTCTCCTTTCAAAATCTGAGGCTGCCAAAACTGCCAAACTCAGACTGCAGCGTGGTACAAAATAATGTGGTGCTAGCTAGTCTTACAGCACAAACTATTAGAAGTCATCAGCTCTTGTCTCTTTCAGGCGCTCATCCTGTTAGCTCTAAGAGTAAGCTCTCACATTGCCCACCTTTGCTCTAAATGAATAAAAGAACTCCAGTGGCTGCTTAGAAATTATAAGAAGATTAAAAGAAAAAATTGGAAAATGATGAGTTGAAACATTGAGAGAAAGCCTGTCCCTTCGGTGACCAAACGTTACCTGAATAAGATACAGCTTATTCGGATTTATTTATGTGTGGAACAGACATAATATGATAATCGGACACATGTTGACCTGATTAAAAAAAATATATATACATAAAATGTAGGATGCTGCTTTCACAATTCATCTCGCCTGTTAGTGTCTTCTCCCACATTAAGACCGACAGCGAATAGAAGTCCTGTGGTTGATAATTCGATCTGAATCATGATCTCATTATTACAGTCCGTAATGGACACATTAATGTTTCAATAGGCTATTTAATACCGTTTCACCAACTGCGTGTCTGTCTAGCGTCGGTACAATTGATCACAGCAGGATGGTATCTGTCAAGATGACCTCGAATATGCGCCCCATTGTATTACCTGACATACACCTTACAATGGACAAAACCTGGCAAGAAATTCAATAGGTGATCATTTCAAACATAAATAAAACCCACGCCCATGCGTAACCTTGCAGCAGGAGTCCACCTCGCGAACTCCCCAGATACGCCTATGGTTCACATTAATTTTATCCCTATAGATAAATACCTCCACTTTAAACATTTTTACTGAATATAAAGGAAAAGCAATGTTGATAATATAATAATTATCTATTTTCTGGATCGCATAGTGACTCAATGCTAGCGCTCTGGGCTTACAAGCCAGGGACCTGGGTTAGAGTGAAGTGGATCAGTTAAGAGTGCCGTCATCTGAAATTATTTCGAAGGTCTATGATATCAACCATAAACGTGTAGGTTATATTTTTTTGTTTTTGTTTTTTTTTTTTTTTTTACAGATTGCTTTCCTGTCAACACAGTTCAAATATTTAAATCAGCCATAATAATTACGATATACACACATTCTACCTATTATACAGATTGAATTTAAGTTATCCCAAACTCAGTGTTTCATCATACATTACACTTTTCTCATATTAAAGATCCGTAGTACATTTTAATCGGTTATTTTCATAGTTACTTACAAATGGCTTTTAGGGAACCCGGAAGATCATTGCCGCTCTCACATAAGCCCGCCATCGGTCGTTATCCTGAGCAAGATTAATCATATCCCAACTCCCTCAAATCCATTTTCATTTTATCCTTCCATCTATATCTCGGCCTTCTCAAAGTTTTTTTTTCTCAGGTCTCCTAATATACGTATTTCTGGATTCACTCATATGTGCTATATGCCCTGCCCATCTCAAACGTTAGGATTTAATGTGTTTAATTATGTTAGGTGAAGAATACAATGTCTGTAATACTGCGTTGTGTAACTTTCTCCATTCTCCTGTAACTTCATCCCTCTTAGCCAAAAATATTTTGCTAAGCACTTATTCTCGAAAATCCTTAACCTCTGTTCTTCTCTGAAAGTGAGAGTCCAAGTTTCACAACCTTATAGAACAACCGGTAATAGAACTGTTTTATAAATTCTTTCAGTTTTTTTTAAGAAGACTAGATGACAAAAGCTTCTTAACTGAATAATAGCAGGCATTTCCCATATTGGTTCTGCGTTTAATTTTCTGTCGTAGTTAGTTAATTAAATTAAGGAGACAGTTTTAATTCTTGGCCCCTAATATATTTTCTCTTATTATAAAATTACTGACAAGATTAACTCCGTATATAGATGAAATTATTGATGTAACAGATCGACTATTGATCAAATTTTTGTATTCGACAGATATTGGGGAAAATGGGAGTATAAGGGCACAGTAAATCAGTTATTCATAGATTTCAAAACGGCATATGATTCGGTTAAGAGAGAAGTTTTATATAACAATCTTATTGAATTTGGTATTCCCAAGAAACTAGTTCGATTAATTAAAATGTGTTTCAATGAAACTTACAGCAGAGTCCGTATAGGCCTACTTCTGTCTGATGCTTTTCCAATTCACTGCGGGCTAGCAAAAAGATGCACTATCACCTTTACTTTTTAACTTCGCTCTAGAATATGTCATTAAGAAAGTTCAGGATAACAGACAGGGTTTGGAATTGAACGGGTTACATCAGCTTTTTATCTATGTGGATGACGTGAATATGTTAGGAGAAAATCCACAAACGATTAGGGAGAACACCGAAATTTTACTTGAAACAAGTAAAGCGATAGGTTTGGAAGTAAACCCCGAAAAGACGAAGTAGTCTATATGATTATGTCTCGTGACCAGAATATTGTACGAAATGGAAATATAAAAATTGGAGATTTATCCTTCGAAGGGGTGGAAAAATTCAAATATCTTGATTAATCTTGCACAGGATAGGGACCGATGCCGGGATTATGTGATGGCGGCAATGAACCTGCGGGTTCCTTAAAAGCCATTTGTAAGTAAGTAAGTTGTATTATAAAATTACACGTTGTTCTATGAACTGCAACTTCACTACACAGGCTAGTTGGTCGTACCTGTCTTTACTCAGCCTTCCTGACTGTCTCTGGTTATCAAATAGCCGTATTACGTAATATGCGTGACGCCAGTTGTTCCTTCACGACTCAAGACAAATAATTCATGTCAAGCTGCAACGTCATACCACGCTGTCCTGCTAACCCTTCTGAAAGCTACAACTCATGGGACCTGTTGGATTCAAACAGTTCTTAGGGGAAAATATTGTTTTCACGTTGACTTTGTTTAAAAATTTATAATATCGTATGTCTGTATTATCAAGTGCTACAAGGGAAGCTACACATAACACGTGTGGAAAAGGTATTGCATGCAGCATTGGGAATATTTACTATGGTGTCACCATTGATGATAGTCGTTAAATCAAAAATGATACATACAGATAGTTTCCTCATCACACGAAATAAGGTGAATAACTCTTTAAAGAGCTGTGTCCTTGTTTGAAAAGTATTATCATCTGTCGTTCACCGCCTTTATGCTTCTAAGTATTGTAATGTACACGTATGTGTATTACGTACAGATACGGAATTAAAATTTAGATCGAATCTTGAAAGGAATCTACCTGTATGCTGGTAACAATTTCGCATGGCTGTCCACAAGTAGCAGGGCTCTTGTTTACAGAACATGCGTAATGTGTTGTAAGCGAAACTTACACATTAAGGGAGCTCCAAGTTTTAATTCTGTATCTGAACGTGCATATGCATAATTTAAGGCTATGTATATGCGTGTGTGCCATTTGTATTCTTCGGGTATGCAATCTGTATATAGTGTAAGTTTATGGCTGTATTTGTGTTTTTGTGCATTTGTGTACAATATTAGAAAAACGTTTTGTCGCACTGATATTTTATAAGTCCCAGAAAGGAGGCAGTGCGCATGTTCAGACATACAAGGAAACAAAATTAATTTACGTTGTTCTAAAGTGTACTTAACCGTTATTAATAAACACTTTATCACCACGAGACAACACAATTTTACTCACATCACGGGCACAGACGTCTTCCCCGCACGACAGATCCAACTCGACTGATTGGCGCGTCAGCGGTAGCTTACCTCAATTACTCCTTCACTTGTGAACCAGGTCGCACTTTCTCTGATCATGAGCACTGCCTCGTTTCTGGGACTTATAAAGTATCTCTGAGACAAAACTTTTTCCTAAGACTGTATGTGTATACATTGTATTGCATTAGCCTATCTACATTTATATTCGTAATTTTTCACCGACTCTTTCAACTGTATGATTTATTCAAAGTCCACCAGCATTAGTAGTCCATAGATTTCGCTGAGATTTTGCTTTCACATAGAGGTAAATCTACGAAACGGCAATCACAGATTTACTTACTTTCCATGGATGAACATAATATGAATTTTTTTGTTTTTATAAATTCATAGTTCTCGATTGGGTTTTGAACGCGCTAACCTCGAATCATTTGGCTAGTATAGCTACCACCAGACCACTGAGAACGAAATGTTAAAATGTTATGTTTTATTTAACGACGCTCGCAACTGCAGAGGTTATATCAGCATCGCCGGATGTGCCGGAATTTTGTCCCGCAGGAGTTCTTTTACATGCTAGTAAATCTACTGACATGAGCCTGTCGCATTTAAGCACACTTAAATGCCATCGACCTGGCCCGGGATCGAACCCGCAACCTTCGGCATAGAAGGCCAGCGCTATACCAACTCGCCAACCAGGTCGACTCTGAGAACGACTATGTAATGTTTGTATGTATGTATATATGTATGTATGAGAATGAGTACTAAATGGAATTAATTATACACATATTTATAGCCAATTCTTGCTGTTTAGAGAAGATGATATACGTTGTGGAAGAAAGACCAGTGGGATAGGAGTAAGATGGGAGACACTTTGTCGAAGGAAACCTTACCTAAAGTTACGTTTTTCACCCAGAACCTGAAGACACCTTTCATAATTCGAACTTCAGTTCCTTTTGTGTGAGGAGCCATTAGATAACTAAGCTGCGGGTTATGTTTTGTATTTTGATGCACCAAGTTCAGTTTCAATGGCTAATTTACAGAAAAGCCCAAACTTGGTGAGCATTGTAATTAAATCGTGCGCATTGCCGATTTTTATGCTTGCGGGAACTTGTGATCGATGGTAAGCGAGTTAACTGTGTGACGAGTGGGCTGTACTTATTCCACTGATGCGCTGATACTGAGTCGTGAATTTTGTCCCTTAATAACAGGCTTCCGCCGTTTTGTTTGCCGTTTCCCTCAGTTCGCAAGAGCAGGTTGCTGGAGCGGGAGATGCTCGTTCTACTGTGAATATCTTCCACAGTTGCAACAATGCGAGGAAGCTGCCTGCTACCGGGTGTACAAAAACTACGTTATGCATATTTTCCATTAAGATTCTGTATCTTTCCATGACGTCAGAGAAACTTGGGTGTAAGTTTAAGTCAGCCAAATGACCAGTGAGTGTGGTTTCAATCCCAGGCATCAATATTGAAATAAGACCAATAAGCAATTTGTTACGTAAATTGTATATTGATGTCCACACCTGTGGAGTAACGGTTAGCGTGTCTGGCCGCGAAACCAGGAGGCCCGGGTTCGATTTCCGGTCGGGGCAAGTTACATGGTTGAGGTTTTTTTCCGGGGTTTTCCCTCAACCCAACATGAGCAAATGCTGGGTAACTTTCCGTGCTGGACCCCGGACTCATTTCACCGGCATTATCAGCTTCATCTCATTCAGACGCTAAATAACCTAAGATATTGATAAAGCGTCATAAAATAACCTACTAAAATAAATAAAAACGTAGGATATTGATCGAGTTATTGAAGGTGTCAAGTATTATTACAACAAGAAAAGAATTTAAGACAACAATATCAGATTTGCTCAGTACCTTACGAAACGATTCAGAGCTAACAATCCAGAAGAAAGATATGGATGGAAAAAAAGGTTGGAAGTTATGAAGGAACCTGACGTGTGAAAATGTAATTGGTTTTATGAGGAAGAATGCGACTTTAGGTTTCTAATTTCGCTTGGTTGTACAGTGGTAGTTTTGGGCATTAAAAAGAATATATTTTCAAGTACGTAAATTAAAGCTCTACTTGGTTATTTAACGACGCTCTTTCAATCTAGCTTAGGTAGAATGGGTTATAGCGAGATAGAACTTTGCTGAGATGAGACAGAGTATAATACGTATATGTCGTGATTACTAGTATGCTTTCTATAGGTGAAGGAAACTCAGAATAAAAATGCAATTAAATAAAAAGTCCAAACGGTAATCGAACCCATGTCAGAGCATAGCTCAAATTAGAAGACCAACTTCATACCACTAGGCTGTGCCTGCTTATAATTAAATTAATTAATACGTACAGTTAACACTATATAAAAACGCAAATATATGATGTGAACATTTTATTAAGTGCTGCTGCCAGCTGAACTACGCTTATAAACTTTGGCTCTCGTATAAACAACTACTTCAGTTATTGGCGGTTTATATTATATTTGGTTATCAAAGAAGTGAAAGGGTATTAATTTAGTGAAATATTACACTAAAACCACAGTTGATGTTACTTAGAATTGAGATTAAAATACAGTATAATGAGCATCTCTTAAGAATCAATTGGCATCAGATCTTATTTCAGGCATATAATATAATATAATATATGATATGCGTAAATCATTTCGTGATTTAAGACGGCGCTTATTCCATCGGATCCCGGCCAAATAGTCATTCATTACGAGTGCACCTCAGCACATGTGTGGACTTCGGTCCTAGGTTCATATATATCTATGGCGTAGTGCAGAGGGCGGCCACTAGAGGGAACCCAAGAGTTGGAACTTAAAACTGAGACAATTCTTCCGACGCCGGGTGGAATCCGGTGTGGCTTAGTGGATAAAGCGTCAGCACGTAGAGCTGAAAACCCGGGTTCAAATCCCGGCGCCGGAGAGAATTTTTCTCCGTTCCATTACTCTTTCATCGTATGATGACGCAGAATATCTGCATGGAAATATCATATGTACTTCGGTACATTATAATAATATATATGATATGCGTAAATCACTTCGTGATTTAAGACGGCGCTTATTCCGTCGGATCCCGGCCAAATAGTCACTCATTACGAGTGCACCTCAGCACATGTGTGGACTTCGGTCCTAGGTTCATAGATATCTATGACGTAGTGCAGAGGGCGGCCACTAGAGGGAACCCAAGAGTTGGAGCTTAAAACTGAGACAATTCTTCCGACGCCGGGTGGAATCCGGTGTGGCTTAGTGGACAAAGCGTCAGGACGTAGAGCTGAAAACCCGGGTTCAAATCCCAGCGCCGGAGAGAATTTTTCTCCGTTCCATTACTCTTTCATCGTATGATGACGCAGAATATCTGCATGGAAATATCATATGTACTTCGGTACATTATAATAATATATATAATGGAAGACTAAGAGAGCTACATAGTGTTGGCTGATCGTTGACAAAATTATATTTACATAAAAGTAATCGAAACAGACATCCCAAATTCATTTTTAAATTACAAAACTAATTAAAGAAAAAAGGTCAAAATAACAAGGAAAGAATTGTCATAAAGAAAAAACTGATGATAATATACATCTATTGTAGGACTATATTTTTGGAATAATCCTACTCCTGTGAATTTGTCATACATTTACAAAATTACTTTAGAGTGTACATTTTCCCATAATCTTTGTCAAGATGACCTCATATGTTTATGAATAGTTGAGTCATGTTCTCTCTGGTGAATACGGACTTCAGGAGACTTGGTTTCATATTATTTTGGAATTTATGCTAGACGACGGCAGTTGGGCCTTCATTAATCTTTCATAATTTAATAAAAATGATCTCATGATATCCACTGTTCATCTGTCTTTCACAGTTGCAAAAGTAAACTTGAAATTTCTGTAGTGTGTGATTTACCCGATGGAATAAAAGCTAGAGATTTCTAGCGCATGTATGACGAATTGGACAAATAATAAACATTGAGAATCTCTGAAATGGGCATCTATGTTTAGAGGCAGGCAATGGAAGCACATATTCAAAATCTAACAAGAACACACTTAAATTATCTGATCAGAAATTATTGCACAAATTATTTTCTCATAGTTTTGTTGTTTATTTTGCCTCCTCTTTACTGTGGAAAACCGATCATATGCTTATAAATACTTTGTGAGATATATTTTTTTATTTAATTGGGATACCGTTAACCCAAACACCCTGTATAATCGTACTTCAAATATGATGGAGCTAATAATGACCAGTAATAAGTTTATTCTTGACAGATCTCGTCGCACACACATTATTGTCTTTGTGGCGACTCTAACTAGTACACGTCAATGTCACAGACATATTTGCATGAATCATTCTAAATGAAGGAGAAATTAACGATGGAATTGAAGGGTTTAGAACCATAGTGGGCCAAGCGCCATTTACTAAAACCGTAGAAAACAAGGGTTAAAATGAAGTTCAATGGAAACATATAGCACGTAATATAAAGTATACACATTAAAACTAAATGATATTTCAATCTTCATCAAACTTTGGTATTCACTTAACTTTAATCCTTGCTTTCTCCATTTTTAATAAATGGCGCTTGGCCGACTATGGCTCTGAACCCTTCAATTGTTAGGTGAGTTACAGATTGTACCTTTTCCATTATTATTGTGACTATTGGCATTACCTAGGTCTTCAGGTTAACAGAAGATAAAGGAAAGGCGTGATGTGAATCTTCTCACAGGGGGTAGTTTTGTCATTTGTAATGACAGAATAACCAGGCTATCCTGCTTGTCTCCCTTTGTTTTGTTCATTCCAAGACCCAAGTGTGTCAACTTTCAAATCGCCATTCCTGCGCGTCAGGGGAAGGAGAAATTGGACTGAGAATCTTCCCTCCCTCGCTACGCTTCTACTGGTAGCTAGCGAGTTCACTTACCCCACCATAAGGTTCTTCCTATATGCTACGGCGTACGCAAGTATTTGATTTCACGAGATAACGAATGACCTATAATATTTATGAAAGAAGTACGTTCTGCACCTTTTCTGAATTTTGCATGAACACGAGGAATAATTGAGGCACAGTTATAAAGTATTTATTGCTTGAACTGAAATATATTAGAGGTAGTTACTTTTCACTGAAATATGAACATGGGGAGTAATTGATAACGGTTAAACTAAATCAGAGTTGAATAATAGAGAATGAAATAGCTGCTACTATAAAATAATATAGAAACAAATATAACCAAACACAGGAAAATATGTCAATTTTTGAAGATGTTACTTTACGTCAATGATCGGCAGAATTGTACTCACGATGACATCAGACAATGCAACCAGCAATACACATGACGTCGCATGGTTGTGGCTAGGGTTGAGGGCCCACTCAGACATCAGTGGCGTGCAGCCACCACAAACTTCATATTTACTAACTTATACCGTAACTTTCAAGGTGCCACAGAATTCTAAGTTTATGTCACAAGTAGCCAATTTCAAGATAGCGAAGAAGCTTTCATCTTTCAGTTGCGATCTTTGTTTTGATTTTGCAAGTTTCAATTTTGAAAAAGGAAAATGTTCGCAACTGTAAGTGGAACCAACATAGCCGCTATGTTGGCGGCAAATAACCTGGATGAGATGGATGAGCCTGCCGATTCTTGCACAGTTCTATATTTGGAGTATGCTGGAGATCGTCAGATACATCGAGTCGATTTCGGTAACCTACTTTGTTTTTATTAGAGTTAGTGATGAAAACCCTTTCTTACACAGATATGTAGAAACAAACTGAATTATAATCTCTAAAGCACCATTTTACAGTTCACTATATTCTCTTTTCACTTGTGATGGGGTCCAGAAATTAATGATACCTTCTGCTTGGGATTTCATTTTAAGTCCGTTCTCGTTCGAGAGTTCAATTAGCTGTTCTCATTCACTCAATGAAAGTTTGTTAGTTTCAATATCGCAATAAAAGTGATCACGAACCTATGAAAATTCGTCATATTTACTTGGAAAATAAGTTTCAAATTGTGACCTCAGAGTTGTATTATTGGTGTACGACGTACAGTACGTGACCATTTCAATGTGCAGACTGAGTGTCGGCAAAACTATTAAGAAAGTCATAAATACATGAAAAGGTTCGGTCCTGTGTTATGAATTCGGGTGGTCCCTGGCTGGGTTACAAGCGCGGCGCTAGATGTGCAGGGAAAATATGGCGAGAAACACCACGTTCATAATGCTTTAAATCCCTCTTTTGTTGTTGAGAGTAGAGTGGGAAGTCAGTAGAGGGATAGGGTAATAAATTTCATAAAATATCAGTACTAGGAGAAAAAGTGAAAGAGCGTTTTCCATGTGTCATTTCCAAACTCTGAGATTTTTAGCTATAGAATGATACGAAATTCGTTAAAATTGTATTTTTCTACTGCCTTTTTTGAAGGATCACAAGGGCAGACCTCGAAGACCAGAGGTGGCCTGCGGACCATAGTTTGAGAAACACTGGTATAGAGTAATTTTCAGTTCGTATTCATATTATATAGAAAATATGTCCACTTATTTTCTTAACACCCTGTACATCTCAAAGAATGCCAATGAATTAAGGATTATTCGATGCAATACTTATAACAGATTTCTTCCAGATGTCATTCTTTTTACTAAAGCATAAATAAAATGACAAATCCAAATCTGTGTCAAGATAGAAATAGAAATCCAGTGAACATTTTTAGTGAATCTGGATTGAAGACTCGATAGAGGGTCAATTCAGACAGAGATCTGAGCGTAACCGTGTATTCCTGAAGAAGGGAACTGCACTTATCCTTATTGGTGGTATAAAATAAATTACCCCCGATTTGGAAAGAGATTTCTCATGACCATTACACTAAGCTTTCTCCATTCCTAGGTAATTGTACTGAGGATTTATTGGCCGTATTAGACAATTTAAAACCTAAGTGATCTGATTTTTATTGCATTCCTAAATCTCATTTGAACTGCTTCATATGTTTCAACTAAGTATTTTATTTTGTGTCTTAATATAATATATTCATGCACTTGCGAAGAAGAATTAATTAATATTGCCTTGTTCAGTAACTTCTCCTACAAACCATTATTAGCAAAACGTTTAGGGAATCTAAGAGAATTATTGGTATGATAGATCGCCATATTAACACTCTAGTGTCTTCCTTAAAAGCTTTATTTTACGATGTATTCCTACAGTTATACCTCATGTCAATTGGCAACAGCAGTTCACATTTTAAGAAATGTAGATATTTCGAAAAACTTAAAGACACTCAAGTCTGGACTCACTTTCTGGCTCATGAATTATAATGAACTGGAAAATTAAAGCTAGCACCATTCGTACATATCAGGTACCTCAAATACCTGATAGCATATTAGGCAATATAATTACATAAATTACTCAGATGCCAGGCGCAGGTTTTATCCTTTATAAAAATTAAAATGCAGTGACAAAATGTACACAATGTTTTAGGAAAGACTATTACTTTAACATCTTTGTGCCTACTACTGTTACTACTGCTATTAGACATACTACCACCACTATTACTATTACCACCACTATTATTACTACTGCCACTACTACTAACACCATTACTACTATATTACCAATACTATCACTATTACTGCTACTGCTACACATAACAAAGAAAGTGTAATGACAACGGATCTGAAGGGTGTATAATCCTTAAATTCAAGTTATTTACAAAAATGTATTTTATTACTTAACACTACATATAAATATTTTATATGAGACATTGTTTTATATTTTCCTCTTTTCAGGAGAGCATTAGCTAGTAATTCTGTGAAGATTGCAGTTTCAGAAAATATTTGCTAATATATACATGAAAGAAATGTGTTACATATCTCGTGCAATCGATACTATTTACATAATTGTTGTTTCATATTCTTATGTGCATTTTACTTCAGCCACAAAATTTTTATACATATTCCTTTCCAGTTTTTTATAATAAAGTTTCCGTCTGTAATATATGTAATTAGCCTAAACACATTCTACTGTGTTAAGGGATTAGGTAGACCTTACAGCAGTAAAATATTGGAAATATAGAACATGTTTTTCTTCCATTATTGTATCTTTTACAGTAATGAAAATTAGTACGAGTAAAACACTGTCATTGTGCTATATGAAAAAATATATTTACGATTAAAAAAATTATTTACTTTTATTTTTTCAAAATTCAAAATGGTGGCAGTTCACTGCGCAGTGTGAAGCTTTTTTCACATGACTAAAAAACTATCCAACATTCTGTGATGAAATTTTTTGTGTGTATTTATGCATGTTAGATCTACAATATGATGCAAAGTCACTTCTCTACCTTTGATAGATTGTGTGATAAAAATAAATTCATTTAAAAAAATGGTCAAATATCAGTACCTATTTTCTTCTAACACAAAATAAAAAATATATATATATATATTATTTATTAAGGAATGTAGTTGAAAGAGCATGATATTGTATATAACAGTTACAGCAATAAAATAAAAGAGAGAGAACATTAAAAAGTTAACGAGTTTACAAGTTTTTACTGTTCTTTTTTCGTCCATTGCTATTTTCTAAATCTGAAGTTGGTGTATGTTCATATAATTTATCTGATTTCTTTACAAACTATTTTTTAACACTTGTAGCACTAATATATATTTATTTTTATTTTTTATATAAACAATCTTTTTTAACTTTCCTCTGTTAATTGTAACTATAAAGGTATTCCAGCTTAGTTAAATTTCAGAATGCAACTTTTTTCAACACAACACCACCGATCATAAACGTACCTCCACGAAGGCATCAACAAGAAAAAAACAGAAAAAAACGGAGGACCTCACTAGAAATCTGAACATAGCGAAAATTAAACCCAGGTGAAATACCGTAATAGTTTCAATTAACTCAGGAAGGTTAAAGGAGTTGTTCAAGTAACAAATTAAAGAATTAATTACTGGAGATGTCTAAATAATTAATATGTCGTAGTTCAAATGTGTGTAAATTTTGCCACAAAATTTCATCTTCTTTCTTATAAATCGTCGTTGTTCCTGCAATAACTCCTCTGTGCAAAATATACAATTTTTCAGTAGGAAGATAAAACACATTTATTCATTCTATGGCAGTGGCACATAGCAGATTGTGAATTCTTACATTTTCGAAAGAAATAAATATAATTACATATAGGAGATTTTATTATTTGTTGTATCACTATTTAAATTATTTAAATGAGCAAAAATTTGAAAATGGGTAAATATGTCACATAGGAGTGACAGGAACAACGACGAAATATTTTTCCCGTCAGGATTTAGGCCTACCTATTCTTCTTTCAGACGATTTCAATTTCACACAATAGACTGAACATATAGAGGTTCACGTAATTTCAGTGCGCACAATAATGAAATTAAGCTGACTGTGACAATTTTACTACGTCATACTACTTTTTGACCAATAGAACGTTACGGAACGACGTGTTTCAACCAATCATGGCTGCTTATCCTACAAATGTTATCACTTCTCCAGCATTTGGTTCTTATCACGACCTTAGCATTTGGGTTTTATCACGTCCCTAGCATTTTTTGTTTTTATAACTTCCCTAGATTTTTTCTGATTTAACATACTCTTTTTAATTTCCTTTATTTATTTATATGCATTAAAACCAACATTGTAATTTCAATAACTGTACCGTTTAAAATAATTCATATTTATTTCATCATCCTTAATTAAAACTTTTCTATCATTTGTTTTGTTTATAATATTTATGTTATGTTATAGTTTCTGTTGTATGAGATTATAGATAGGTATCAGAGATTGTTTAATATATATTGATAATTAAAGTGGAATGCAACTGTTTTAGTAAAAATGAAACTTAATCAACAAAGTCTTCTTGACTGGTAATCGTCCATAGAATTCAATGAGGATTATATAGTTGGCACAACTGGTAAGAGAGCAGCTGATTATAACACACTACTGCCATCTAGTGGAATATTTGTAATGATGAGATGGTACAATAATACATTTTCAAGACAATTTAGTATTTTAGTAAGTCAATTAATATTTTGTAGTGTTATAGTACTTTATTTCTTTTAATCTTTATATACTTTCTTCTAATCGTGTAATAGTCAATTAAATTCGACTCGAGTTTTTTTTTAATTTTTCTACATAAATAAAAACCTCTAATGATATTACTGTAGATAAAACAGGATCACATTAAAAACAGACATTCATACCGTAGGTGTAATTCGAACCGGTCACTATTAGTCTTGCATGCGCGTACCTTAGCCACAGTAAACATTACTGTCGGACAGATGACTAAACAAGCAACAACAAAAAAATATATACCTATATATTCCTTATTCATATAGGCTATATGCATTAGTTGAAAATTTAACTGTTTTTCTTCTATAGAAATTAATTCTGTTTGATCGTTTCTTAATTAATATTTTTTTCTTAATTAATATGTTATTGTGTTTTGCAGGCTGTTTACGTTGATTGCATTGTACAAACGAGTAGATCAGCCTTAGCAAACAAAATCCATACTTCCATAAATAGTTTTTTTTCTTTAGTAAGAAATTAATAAATGCATATATTTATGTACTTTGTTTCCACGAAATTATCTAATAGTGCTAATGAATAAAATTTTATAAATTGTTTTTAAGAGCTAAGGCCAATTCTTTCCGTCCGAAAATATGCACGTATAATACGAAATTACAGTTGTTAAGAGATTACTAGGTACTGTACTTAGAATAACCGACTCAAACTAAAATATTCTTGAAGGTGGCATGTATATAATGCAGCATATATGACAAGCTCTCGTTGAACTATGTTCCTATAATTTGATGTGGGAAGTAGTCGCGGAATTTTGAAAATTGTTTATTTTCTCGCAAGATCGAATTGCAGAAAGATGCAGTCAAATTAACATTGCTCATGACTTAATCTTCGTTTATACTGATTGTGCAGATGAACGTATGACTTAAGGTCGTCACAATGACCCTCTTTTACCCTGGCTAGCTCCCCATGCCTTACTCTATTGAGGTTACTACATTAATATTGACTCTCACAAGTCGTTTTACGCTACTTATGATTTATTTGCTTTTGATGCAGACTGTACGCAGAACTCTGAATGTTTGATACGGTCTGTTACCTAACCATCAGGTTGAATAACTTCGCGTGTGGATTTCAAATCGAACATGTACGAAGCGTATACATAAAAATATCCGTACTAAAATGTACTAATATTTTGTCAGTAATTTATTATATTAGTTTTCAATTTATATAATAGTAATATCTCACTTAAGAACTGAATAGAAATTCACACAGAACTTTTGTCCTTACGTACTAAAAATTAATGCCTCAAATTACAGCAACGAATAATTTCTGAACAACTTGATCATAATATTATTCTCTTATATACTCATGCGATAATTTCTTCTTCTGTAATAGATTGAAGCTCATGTATGTGAGAATTTCTTAAATTCCTTCAATTTCCTGTTCTTATTCCGTTCAAATTTAATTTTTATCATTCGTGAACATGTATATCCTTAAGAAATGTCTCATCATTTCCACTGGAAGAGCAGCATTCAAATTTCAAGTTAGATATTCCAGATATTTGTTGTAACTCCCGTAATAAGTAGTCGATAAATCATCGGATACGAGTTTGAATTGTGGCAAGTAAATGAAGACATATATGTTTCCCAAAAGAATTGGGTGAATGTTCTTAGCTTGTGTTTATCTTGCAGTGAGCAGTGTTCTTGCGACATTACGAAAGATTTTCGCTAGTTGTCAGCGCCTGATACTGTATCACTATGCTCAAGATAATGAGGACAGGAGAGGCCATAATTCCATAGTTTTACGGTAGATGTCATATTATATTGCATTTTTTTTTCGAAATATAACGTTAGTATAGCGATTTTCATTATACGTTGGGTAAATAATTTTATGTGCCCTGTTTTCCTGTAATTTTATCAGATTGAAATGAATTGAACTAGTTGGACGTGGTCTGAGACAAAATTATACTATCTGCCATACTCTGGCACGTGAATTTACGAAATATTTTAATCAAAATTTCTTATTTAAGACAGTACACTTACTTATAACGTTACTCAGCTCTGTGTGAAATAATATTTCATGGTCAGATAGCAATTTACAAAATTGAAATAAGAAAGTTATAACGAATGTCAAGAAGAATGACACGTGATTCAGTCTCTTGCAAAACTATGTAACTGTAATCCATACAGCTAGAAAACTATTGACGAAAATTATTTTCCATCTTTGATAAATAAGGAATTTAATCAGAACTTAACTTCTCGGATGTGTTTACATTAAGTAAAAATGTGAAATTACGGTCAGTGAAAACCAATAGTCTTCTATGAGAATAATTTTGTGAACGGACAAGTATTAAGTGATTTCAAATTGAATCTTCATTAAAATCGGTAGGTAAAGGTATAATATGTAAATTAAGTTTAAAACTATTATTATGCCTCCAATGATTTTTCCTATGAACTGAATATGCAATACAGTAGATGCTAATCCGGCCTTTTTACACAGAGGGATGCCGGACTACTGAGAGTGCTTAAGAATATCATTAAATGTAATGCTGTAAGGTGCGCCAAAACGTTACACACCTGGTCGGCGCGTTATAAATAATAGAGAGTGTAACTCCTACCCCTATTTTTTAAGTTATATAGTCCCGCACATTAACAGGCAGTGTCGTAAATACGAATCTTTGCTCCTTGAGCTGGCGTGCGTATCACTTGCGGAGGCAGTTTCGTAACTACAACTAACTGTTACCTTGTTTATCAAAGTCACCAGTAGAGTAGGGATAAAACGTCTGCATTGTGTACAGGGAGATTTCTCTATACGAAGGTCACCTGAATTCCAGTGGCACTCCTTAAAATGTAGCGTTGCCTACATTCCCAAACATAGAGACAAGGGATACACCTGGTGTACAGAGTATTCTGAATCTCACCGGACCGCTGGACATCAATAACTCACGCTGCAGCGGAATAGGAACAAAACTACTGGAAAATTCAATGGCTATCATGGCGGCTGTACAAGTTGTTATTGTGCTACGCTAGCAAGATTTTGCAAAATTTCCGTACTGACATCTCGTTGAAAGAAAAGAGAGCATAAACAGTTTATTTCTTGAACTAGCAGTAATAACTGGTCCGTTGACATGTTCGCTCATAAGCCATTAACATATTGTTTTTATGTTGTGCACATTACAAACAATACAGCAGAACCAAAGCAGAACACACCGCCATGACACAACAGTGCACGATGTTATTCGTCTGCTAATTCCCGCCCTATACAAGAACCAATCAGATTCACTGATGGAGACTGCCACCACCTCTGCAAGCTGTTGGAACCTGTGCAACACCGGTGGAGCATCAGTGACGTCATCGCTGAAATTCGGAACACCGTGATGCCATCAGATTGCTCAGCCCTGAGATTCGGAACACGCTCATAGTATAACTAATGGCATTTGTGGAAATTTCCCTGGAAGTAGAAGTGATGGAAAGTACACTAGAAAGAGGTCGGATAATTGAGAGGCTGGATTGCTGAGAGCCGGATTAGTGAGAGTATAGTGTATATTTTTTCGTTATTTTCAATTCATTGATTGAAAGTCAGCAACGTCCTCTGTTTACTATGAAATTCTCACCATTGTCCATTTCGTTTCATAGAAATTCGTAGAGTATTGCTTATACCTTTTTTATTGTTGTCACTGTCTTCTTCTTGTATAAAAATGTTTAGTCCTATCGGTCTGTCCCATCTTCTATAGAGAGAAATTCTCTCCAGCTAGTCATTGGTCGTCCAGGTTTTCTATATCCATTGAGTTTATACTTTATCATCAGTTTTGGCAACATATATCGTCTTGTATTTTACATATAGGCTACAGAGTGAGCCGTGAGTAATGTCATTACCTTCAGGGAGTTATTCTTTGAGATATTTCAAACAAAAAAGTTTAACACAAATTTTGCTCTATTCTGGTTCCTTTTCGAGATAAAAATTTGTTTATATGAAACATTTCCTAGCGTGTTTTGAGAAAACCATTGATTTAATTCCCAATATGGGGTTTTCTTCAGCCACTATTCCCCTGTGGCATTCCAACAAATTTCCGTCATTACTTCATCTCATCGCGGATGTACCGTAGATCAGTCTCCTATGAGCACCGTGTACAACGACTTTGTCGGTAAATTGGTCTACACAACTGGCTCCATATGGGTGAATTAACTGTCATTCATAACTTACTTTATTTCAATCCGTTAATTAAACATTTAAATCAAACTTTATTTATTTTTCCTAATTTCAGTGATCTTAATTCCTGAATACATGTAAGTAATCATAGCGATTTCTATTAATATCCCATCACTTTTATTTTGTCTTTTTGTTTCAGTCACTTCGACTCCTACTAGTATAACAATGCAAATTCACTAATTACGAGTAAAACAAAATGTATTAATACATTTTCTATCTACTTTTACCTATATGAGATCTTCGTCTTCTCATACTTCGCATGAAAGTAACTCTTAACAAAGTAAAGAATCTATATCATTTACTTGTAAATTATTGTCTTGTCTCACGCCTCAGGAAGACAATCCCTTAAGAACTTTCCCATCCGTTACTTTCGGTAGTTGTCTCCGCCCACATTTCGAAAGTAGGTAACATTTCCTCGGCTGATTTTTCCGTCTTCATTTGCATGGACTTTGACGAATTCCTAATTGAACTGTCAGGAGCAGCTCGCCTTCCTGTGTAACGGGAGAACCAGGCAACTGTGAGGTCTGTACCATAGTAACGGATGATGCTTCTGGTCTAAAAGCGAGAATTCAAGAAATCGCGTGATCACAGAACGCAACATCCACATAAATGCAATGTAGTCGACAACGCAACTATGCAATTTTTTTTTCTTCACTGTTAAATACAATACTGACAAGCAAACATTCTTATGGGGGCAGATGAAAAGTTATTTTTTTCTTCCACCATGCTAACAATATCAAAACAAGTGCTTATACAAATTTTGGCCAATCGAACGCAATTACGAGGGCTGTAAAAAGTTTTCCTGGGGCCGTTTACAGAAAGAAAACAAAATTTCATGGAAAGATTTATTGGAAGAGATACAGCAATTGTTGAGATATTTTTCAACATATTTCCCACCGGAATTGAGGCATTTGTCATATCGTAGGATCAACTTTCGTATCCCTGTGTCGTAGAAGTCTGCCGCCTGGAATCGGAAGCAGTGTGTGACAGCCGTCTGCACCTCTCTATCGATCCCATGGTATGACAAATGTCTCAATTCCAGTGGGGAATATATTGAAAAATAGTTCAACAGTAAGTTGTATCTGTTCCAATATTTTTTTTTCAATGAAATTGTGTTTTCTTTCTTTCAGGAAAACTTATTTTTTACAGCCCTCGTAATTGCGTTCGAATGGCCTAAATATTTACAAGCACTTGCTTTTGCATTATTAACATGGTCGAAGAAAAAAAATAACTTTATCTGCCTCCATCAAAACGTTTTCTTGTGAGAGCTTTTTCAAAAAGTTATCCTTCAATTTCAGTGCACATATATCATAATTACAGTGTTCTTTCATCAAGAACATTGGTGACTTCAAATCCAGCGGTAAGTGATTCGATTCTCTGCAGAAAAATAGAGCTCACCTTTTATCAACAGAAACTAGTCCTTTAATCAAGTCTTGTCTTCTGTCTTTACTGTATGGCAATAAATGGTATTCTTACGCTGCGCTAACAAAGTAACCAGTATGTCCTACCATTTGGGAGTATCGAACATTGATTTATGTATCTAAAAATGTAGTCTATATTTATAATAAAAAGTTATTAATAGTTTATAAAAGATAAAGTTATCCCTGTTATACGCCACAGAGGTCAACAAGCTGGCGGAAGGTTAAGGCTCCGACCCTTTTTAGGGAATCAGCATTAGTAGCAGTAGGGATGTCAATTCTGCATACTTCCTGTCATTATCCCCAAAACAGTACCATATGTACTCATAGATATTGAGTAAATCCGAGGGCCATAGTGCGCCCGGAAGGATTAGATTAATGGAGAAAATGCATGATTCTATCGGAAGTCGAACCCGCGACTTTTGACTTGCAGCGCAATACCTTAAGTGGTATGCTACCGTTCCGCTCTTATCTTTGTGAGAAATTTGAACAAATTAATGATGTTCAGAAGTAGCGAGGATATTTATACTGACGTGATCACTAAATTTCAGATTTTTATCTGATATATTCTGATAAATGTACTTAAGCATGTAAGAAAAATTCTCGATATATATAGGGTGATCCGTTTGGGAAGAAATAAAATAAAAAGTGTGACATAACAACGGTTACAATTTATTTATCTGTAATCTGTGAATACATTAAATAAGGATGAGAATTTTGACCATATTATGCCTCAATGTGTTCACATTGTGAAGTTAATTCCTCCAATGTGCGATCTAACATGTAAGGGTAATTAAAAAAATTAAGACAATCTTTTCTTTGAGAACAGGAATGTCCCGGGGTTGCTGTGCATAGATGTAATTTTAGAAAAACCTCAAATAAAGTAATCGGGTGGCGATAGGTCTGGAAAATTTGGAAGCCACATACGTAATTTACCAAAACCATACCGTTAATGTCAAATATTATTCCGAAAATCACCAGCTTCGTTTCCTCAAACTGCTGGAACATTGTATCCACTTTGTTTTCCTTTCGCAGCTATGAAAAGCAAATATGATCCATTTCTGGAGAGTCACAAAGCGCAACGTCTAAACAAGTTTAATGCAGTATAAGTACAGTTTTAAGTAAAGTTAACAATTTATATATGGAATAGCCAACTATAGATTCGCCTATCAGTGTGTAGCTTGTTAAAAGATTAATTTTATTTAAACTTGCGATAACATTAATTAATTGATAGTTTTCTACCCAAGGGAAGGCCTTTCACTGCAAACCCAGCATTCTACAATCTTCCCTTTTTTCCAGTCTCCTCATACAATCCACATAACTTAATGTTGTCTGGCATCTGATATGTTTTTCTACACTGAACTCTCTTCCACTTGAACCTGTATACTGTATCCATCAGTAGACAGTTTTTCTTAGCCAGTGACCCAGCCAATTTCTTCCTCTCTTCCTGACAGTTGTCATAACATTATCGACTTGTAATTCGGAGTTCTGCGAATACCCTACTCACGCCGAAAACGATGTTGAACTGATATTATACTTTCAAATTCTGTAAAACACAACGTGCATTTAGCTCATCCTTCAGGAAACAGCATATTTGTATCTTCCGTCGTTGCTAAGTGGTAATCTTATTTATTTTGTTCGTAAAAATAAAGACAAAAAATTTCTATATTTAACATTATATTGACAGCAATACGAGTATAACCTTTGTATCACTTCTGTTATAAGAAGTTTTATTTTCATTTTATTGTATATTTCTCTAAACGGATCAGACTGTATAGCCTAAAATTTTAAATGCAATAATCATAATTGCACAGTTATAAGTAAGACAGTAGCATTATATTATGAACTACTTTGCATATTTTTCATAATGTATTGAACTTTACATAAAATTTCTTAAAAGACATACACAAGTTAATTTGATTTACATAGGCTACAGTGATTAATGTGATTCTTACAGCTCCTGCGAAAATTTTCTTCCAAATAACATTTGTGACTTTTATGAAAAATGTTAGAATTTCAGTTTAAATGTGTGTAAATACAAAATTTCATTATGACTCCTGATTTTTTTTTTAAATACGAACATGTTAGGAAAAGAAAACTGCAATCATATCAGATATTCAAATAAAGAAAAATTCATCCAGAGAATTGGCATCTGGAAAGGTTCCCAAAATGCTGGCTGCGTTTCCACGTTGGATGGCTATTCCTATTCGTTACCGTAGGTAATTGGTGCAGTGAGGGTCCCTTTACACCAGGAGCCTATTGATTCGACAGCAAAGACGAAGAAAACGTAATTGTCTACCAGATGTACGAATTTATGACGTTTACTGCGTATAATATAATTACTGCACCACATTTTAGAATTAAATTACAATTATTACAAGAAAATGTTTTCATTCATTCATAGTTTCACTGCAAACCCACATTCTCCAATCTATTTTCTGCCTTCCTCTTTGTCTTCATATATGATCCATATATCTTAATGTCGTCTATCATCTGATATCTTCTTCTGCCTCGAACTCTTCTCCCGTTCACCATTCATTCCACTGTATCCTTCAGTAGGCAGTTTTTTCTCAGCCAGTGACCCAACCAATTTCGTCTCCCCCTCCTGATCATTTTCAGCATCATTATTTCTTCACCCACTCTATCCTACACAGCTTAATTTCTTATCCTGTCTGTCCACTTCAAACGTTCAAAGCTTCCTTGCCCCTTGCTATCTTCCTTTAGACTTACTAAACCCCAGAAATTCTTTCATGTAAAGTTGAACTTTTGAAAACAGTCCAGATACAGAAGAATAGAGTTTCCAGAGGTTGTTAAAACTGTTAGTGCCGTTGTTTTTCTCCAGAGAGTTAAGTTGCATGTTTCGCTGTCGGTATAATGCTGCTACGCAATCTGCTTGCATACTGTTGCATAGGTAAAAATGGAATAATATGAAAGCATGACACGTTGAGTTGAAAGTTTTTCATAACATTCCGAAGGAATTATGTAATTGAGACGAATGCGGAATGGAAATATATGTATAGTGTAAATTAGTAACAGACTATGATCTAATACTCGTTCTTATGACGATACTAGAATGTTAACTAGTTTATATTATTTTATCTCAAATGTAGAAGGTACTTTGTAAACGCAAATGGACTTCAACTAAAAACAAAACAAAAAGTATAGATTTCATTGTCTCAAATAAGCTTAGAGTTCAGACCGAAGTGTGTTGTGTCAGTGAAGTGTGTTGTGTAAGTGAAGTGTGTTTGTGTCAGTGAAGTCTTATAGTTTATAGTGGCAGTGCAAAGTATTTGAACAGTGAAGTGTGTTTGCAGTGTTAGTGAAATCAGGATAGAATCAATGGAATGTGCCGTAGTTCCAATGCAGTGAGTGAGTTGTCAGCGAAATGAGTGTAGTGCTGAAAGGTACTTATGCAGGTATGAACGTACTATACTAGTGGGTTTTAATTCGAACTTAGGGTTAAGATACAAATTAGATTTACTTTAAATGTTATTTTAAGTGATCGTGCTTCATTTAACTTAGGATGCTCCCTGTAATTATTATTATTATTATTATTATTATTATTATTATTATTATTATTATTATTATTATTATTGTTGTTGTTATTATTATTATTGTTATTATTATTATTAATATTATTATTATTTTTATTATTAGTAATATTATTAATTTATTATTACTTGTATTTTTTAATAATTGTGTTTATTATTAATGTCATTATTGAGTGTAATTAGTTACCACTGCTCCGGGTAGGATTTTATACCCATTTGCAGTGTGAATAAATACATACACATACTTGTTACTGTTTTGCATTTGGCGCTTGCTCTCTGAACACATGTTTTGAATCTTGTTACCATAAATAAGGTAGTTTGGTGGGAGGAATTCCCCCTGATTGGCCCAGACCGAAGTATTGATGTCGATACCGCATAAACTGCAGATAGATCGACCTTTCATTACTGGCGTCGGAGCAATTAGTGCTAACCTTTATGCAATGCCAGCTGAAACATGTGTCCGTCAGCCCCGGTGTGGAAATCTTAGCCGCACTTTGAAGTTTAATGATGGACCCACCCTTAAGTGAACTGAAACTAGAACCGGCAACCTGAGAATCCATTGCAGCGTTGAATTTCAACAGACTATAATTTGAGCTAAACAGAGTTGCTAGTTGGAGATTCATGCTACATGTAAGATCGCAAACATTTGAATTTTATTTCTGGTATTTTGAACCTCGGAAAAACACGCACGAAAATAAGATACTTATGAAAAAAGTCTTCCTAACTCCGAAGGACAGTCATAGTTTGTGATATGACATCGTGGCGACAGTGAAATGTTGAAGTGTTATCATATAAAAATCCAAAATAATGTAAATAAACCATTCGCAAGTACAAATTTTTCACTCTATTTCTCAACAAATAGGCTAGTGTGGTACTTGAAATATCTTGCGAGAATTTTCTCCTATATAGTATAATTGACGTGCATTAATAAAACAGTAGCATAATAACGGTAAAACACAAAGTGAATAAAACACAAATGATTGAAATAACCAGAGTTTGAATCGGAACTGAAAATACTGACAAAAATAGTATTTTGTTTAGTACTTAAAAATTCCTTCATAGTAAATTGCATGTATCCTTAATACCGATATGACAGTATAGAACTTTCTACCTATATAGGCATAGTAGCCCACATGAATTAAATACTACTATAAAAATCTTAGGGTACTATGCATGGACATTTCGCTAGCCCGTGCTACGAGCTTGCTAAACTAGCCCCGGCTATAGACTGATTACTTGTACAGGATTCATATGATATCATATCACTAACACTGGTTTATGAATACGAAAAACTTTAGTTCGCTGATCATCCACCGGAAGCCCGCGCTAAAAATGTCTATGAATATGGCCCTTAATGTTCTACAGCATGAATATTTCAACTTAATTAAGAATGTTTTACTGTGCTGATAATGCTTCACTCGGCATTCTATTGTTATTGTTTTTTTTTTTTGTAAGTTATAGTGCCAGGTACATAAATTGTTATCGCCGTATAAACACAACTTTCATAAAAATGGTACTTCGGACTTTATTTACTTAAAGTCTTCATTAATAATTTCCAGCCTGCATTTGTGACTGAAAGAGTACTGTTATTATTATTATTATTATTATTATTATTATTATTATTATTATTATTATTATTATTAATTACTACTACTACTACTACTACTACTACTACTACTACTACTACTACTACTACTACTACTACTACTACTACTACTACTGTAGTTAATTTTTGTGCATATTGTCGCTGTTCTCATAAGTATTTTGTGTTTAGTACATTGTCTAATAAATTTGTATTGTCCACGTCTTGCAGCAATAGTTACGGTTTTGTGAGGGTTTAGAATTTCTTTTTAATTTTTAAGATATATAATTACTCGGTATTTGTTACCGTGTCTCTTACATTTTTAGAGTTAATCAATTTTTATTTTAAATATATACTATTCAAATAAGTACCTCAGTTTATAGAGCAATAATGACTGGGATATCTGAGGTTCAATACGGGTGGTGGAGGAATTTTTCTCGTTGCCAAAACTTCCAGAACGGACCCGGAGTCCACTCGGCCTACTGTCAAATTGAGTACAATATGGCCGAAGCGTGGAGCGTGGTGCCGACCACACCACCTCATTCTAATGTCGAGGTCACGGAAGCATGAAGCTTTACTCTGTTCCCCAATGCGCCTCCATGGAGTATGAAGGGGATAGTCTACCTTTACTATTCACATTCGTCTTCTTATATATTAATTAATAAAAGATAGAAATCTATATAAATCCCGCAGAGACATTTTTCAATTTCTGCTCCATGCCGTATACAGGGTTGTTTCCGATCTCTGATAACGAATTTGAATGCCGTCATATGCGTCAGGAATCACACCGACGCGACATCTGAAGTGCAGCGAGAGGTGACAGATCACTAATGAGTGATTTCATAATCAGAGTGCACGGTGTATCACAGTAGCAATGCCCAAGAAAATCTAGCATTTCTGGGAGGGGTACATAACAACTCTTTCCGATGCCAAATACAGTTACGTTAAAATCATAGGAGCCTGCAAAAAACGTGGTTTCGTTATTTCCAAGAAAGGCATCTTATGTGTACCTAATAAGACTGGCAAAGCTCGGATGGGATTAATTCCAGAGTGGAAAAAGTAAGCAAATCCACCCTCCGTCAAAAGTTACCGCACCCTACGAGATGATACAAATTAATTCCATTCGAGCTTTACCAATCTTATTAAGTATACAGAAGATGCCTTTCTTGGAAATAACGAAACCTCGTTTATTGCAGGCTTCTTTTATTTTCACTTAACTGTAATTGGCATTGGAAAGGGTCGTAATCTACCCCTCCGAAAAAGGCTCGATTTTCTTCGAAATTTCTGCTGTGAGTCGCCGTACACTCTATGAGATCACTCACTACTGGCCTGTCACCTCGCGCCACAGTTCAGTTGTCGTGTGACTCCTGACGCACATGATGTCATTCAAATTCGTTACCAGAGATCGGAATCGGAAACAACCCTGTATTTACACATAACAAACGAGCATATTGGTCTTATTATCAGGTAATCCAGTGAGCAATGGTAACAGATCCAAGAGATAGGATCGCCTTCCCTTGTTGTCAGAGATTATGGACCTGATCTTTAGCTCTGAAATTTTGGTTATTTTTACATCTATGAGAAGGTGTAAGATCCTTATGTCTTACACTAAGTTGAACATAGTAAAAGTCTTAAATTATAATTGATTATTTGAAATAAATTGCACACACACATGCATATTTCCTTCAAACCTGTAATATTTACTGTAATTGAAATTTGAAAGTGCATTCGTCATTTATGTCAAGTACGTTTCACCTTTCTTAATTAGCAAATTGACTAAGCCAATAAAATTATGCACGGTTAAGAATGACTGTAAACGAAGCCTGCTGTAACCGGGTGTATCAATATATACTGACACCGACACAGTATTATAATTGTGCGTAATTCCATAAAACAGAAACATTAATTACCTGTAAAATCGTTATGATAAACCAGGCGTGACAGTTCACCCTGGATTTACGTTAATCAAATGAGCGCACCGAATGATAGATATTTCCCTGTACTCGTATTCATTGCGTGGGCCGTGATTTCCAGACTTAAAGAAGAACGAGACACGTTGTTAGCTTCATTAGCTTTAGTTCTGCTGTAGTTTAGACTTACTTCGAACAAGACTTCATACTTATTTAGGCCTGACTTAGCGTGAAAATAAATGATGAATTGTAAGTGAAATAATTATTTTCTGACCTGAAAATTTCCTCTTCCATTCACCACATTTATTTCTTTTTCTTTTTGTTTCACTTTATTTTTGTCTTAATTTTTTTCTCTTTTATTCTTTTATTTGATCCCCAATCCATTCTTATATTTTTCACTTTTACTTCTCTTTTTCTTATCTCTCCTATACAGTAGAATCCCGATTATCCGTCACCCTATTAACCGATTCGTGGATTAACTGTCTGTCTTTCTCTCCCTTTTTGCTGCAGAAATATATGAAGTAGTGTACAGTAGTGGCAAAAAAACCGGACCGACCCTTGTAGCTGATTTCAGACCCTTGTTCACTCCAGAGCACGATAGACTGCTAACTAAGAGTTTCGTGGTTCGAATCCTGCCTGAGAAGAAAACTTTTTTTTGTTCCTTATTCAAATTTATTCCCAATACGTTTCGATTGCATCGATATTTTACTACTTAATTTACTTATTATTCCCAGAACATGAATTTTACCAGCAATCGAAAAGTATTGGGAATAAATTTGAATAAGGAACAAAAAATGTTTCCTTCCCAGGCAGGATTCGAACCACGAAAATCTTAGTTACCAGTCTATCGTGGTCTGGTTTGAAGAGGGCTCTGAAATCAGCTACAAGTGTCGGTCCGGTTTTTTTTGCCACTCCTGTACATTGTATTAGCACGTTATTTTTTTTTTTCTAGAGAGTGTTATTACAAGTCTTTTCCTTACATAGTATGGTCTAGTGTTCGAATTGTCGTACTGTATAACTTCTATATGAAATGTTTTCTATGGGTGTCAAAAGGAATATCATTGTCCTAAGAATCGAAAAAGAAAAGTGTAAATATTTGAGTGGTTTGGGCAAAGACAAACCGTGGCTCATCTCGCATCAAAATACGAGATTTGAGTGTATAAAGTGTTTAAATCTACAACACAAGACCTCCACTACTCATATCTTCCACAGACAGCCATTGCAAGGAGTTTCCTTGCCCATTAAAAACCTGTCGTTGACAACCAACTTAAATTAGTGAATTTCTGATACACTACTTAGCACGTTAAACACAACACTACGAAGGAAATTACGAAAGTGTAAATATTATTCACTAAATTTGCGGAAATATTTTATGGTACAGATTAACCGATTTTTTCGATTAACCGTTCAGCCCACCCCCTTCATTACCATGGAAAATAGAGATTCTACTATACTTTCTTTCATTCTACTCTTCTTTTCTTTCTCTCTGTTCTCATTTTCATTTACTCTGTCGCGTTTCTTTCTCTTCGCTTCATATTTATCTTCTCTTCGTCTTCTTCTCTTTCTCAACGTATATAAAAATACAGTAAGATCTACAGCATTCTGATAGTTATTTCTTCAAAGTGAAAAGTTTTAATGCTGAAGGAAATATATTTGGTTTTAATGTCTATTCTCTGATATTCGAACAAGTTTTTTAAAGGAAACGATTGAGGAGAAAATGTGTACTGCGATTTTTCAGCAATGCTGCATTTTCGTTTAAAAGATGCGAATGAAGCACTACTACATTTTAAGTAAATTTTTTTTGTGTTTTACTCTTCAAATCTTTCTGGATTAAATAAAGCCGTAAAATCTGACTACGTAGAAAATCTCTTAACTTATAATGGTGTCATACCAAATATTATTTTTATTTTGAGAATTCAGATAGCATGTATTCAATATAACTCAAGGTAACTATTTTTGAGTGAAAATACATTTCCTATACTTTTTTTTTCAAATAGGTATGTAACTTACAGATTTATCATTTGTCAAAATTTCAGTTTCTTTTTTTTTTTTGTTTTGTCTTATAAATAACTTCATTGTTTACTTTTATAGTGTGTTGTTACGTGAATAAATAGAAAGAACCTTTGCACAGACACACAAAGAAGGAAAACTATAAATTATGTTGAACGTGATTTGTAGAACCGCGGTTATTACTCTTACTTAAATTTCCGTGAAAAAATATTAATGAGTCGAAAGCACTACAGTCTTTTGAAGACAATAAGTATCAATTTCAAGTTAATTGTCGTTATACTTATTTACAATTAACGTAAGGTTTCTAATTTAAGTAAATAGGAGTTTTATGATTCGTTGCCATTCGATAGGCTAAAGCAGGGGAGAGAGGGAAAGCATGGGGAAAGCGTTGGTTCCCCGTCCACAGTCCACCGGCGTTGAATGACGTATCTGTGGACCGTACACAATTACATAAGACAGACACTGAATAAAAAAATCCCCTCCCCTACCAAGTAAATGACGCGGGGGGTGGAAGGAAGGGGTGAGTGACGTATTTCGATGAGTGACGTAACGCCACAATTGTCGCCCAGTTATGCAAGCCTTGGCTAAAGTAATACAAATGAGGAATACAAAAGGAGAAATGTATATGAAAAGCATATGAAAATAAGTTAGGTTAAATGAAAATATAAAAAAGGATGTGAGAGAAAAATAATGAGACAATAAGTCAAGGAGTCAAAAGAAATGTGAAAGATGAAACGAATGGAAAGTGAACAGAACAAAAAGAAGAGGAAAGGAATAGCAGAAGAGAAGATAACAAAATAATTGAAAAGAAAAGAAACAAGTGTGAAATAATGGACTGGGGAAAAGAAAGGGAGGAAAGAAATAGAATTAATAGTGAATACGAGTAAAAAGGAAAACAGTAGAAATGGATAGGACAGAAATGTATGAACTGAAGTGTCTTAATACAAATGAAATAATAAGAAACGAAATGACATAGGAAGTGAGAGACCAATTATGAACGTTTTCGTATAATACACAAAGACGTTGGTTTATTTTGTATAAGCAAAGAAACGGCAACACTTTGCAACATAGATCGTTCAGCGTTTGTGTGATAAACGAGATTTGATGATTTAAGAAATAGAAGGAATTGACAGTAGTTCATAGTTATTTTAAGAAATTTTTCCAATACTTGTATGAATAATCTACAGAACTCACAAAAATTAGGTATTAGTCAGAATATAAGACCCTTGAATTTGAACACTTAAACCAGTAAAATTCCTGAACTCCAGTGTTACGCGTCAACTTCAAGTTCCAGAAATCACCAGCAAGTATAATCATCGAGGTCACTGCTTGACATGGACATGAGAAATGGAAGATAAAGGAATAAGACAGCTAAAGGAAGAGGAAGAAGAGTTGGAGGAAGGGGTCGAAAAGCGTGAGTTGGACTAATTAAAGAATGAAATTGGACTCTGGGTGTAACGTAAGGGCTAATATCGAATTGGCATTTCCCACCAACCACCTCAATTTAAACTCTAACCCGGGCACCTTCATAATTAACCTGGTACCTTCCAATTACAATTAACGTTTAAGATTACTGTATTCTAAATTAGTAGACTGGAGTCGAGGCCAGTCGATTCCGCGGTAACCATGCAAGTTTTGCTGGGGAACAATTAAAAATGTTAATTACTCGCAGACTCACCCTCTCTCCGCATCGGAAGGTGCTGATCTGTATGCAAGTAACGTCCTTTCTTCCTCTTCCACATTTTAATTATTAGCAGACCTCACTGTTTATTTCAAAAGAAACCCCTCGCCTCCCTGGAAGTCCTTTTTCACTTGTGCATTCACACAATGTGAAGAGAAAGTTTGTAACATGGACAACAGGAAAGCTATGATATTTCGTGCGTTAACACTGTACAGTATTTCTGCCTTCTCGAACTATATTGTCATGGTAAAGTGACATATGCAACCGTAAGGTCTTGGTATACCAATGACGAAACGTCACTTTCAATCTAGGAAGGCCAGTGTGGAGGAAATATAAAATGTTGAAGTGTTGATATTGAAAAGAATCGAATAGTCTCAATACAGTAATTATTTCTTTAAACATCTCCGACCTCATTATTTTTAAATCCATTGTTTTCTATTTATTGAGAATATAGTTCAAAACGACCAGAGAATCTGAAAAGTTTGAAAGCACATATTCTGAAGACAGTTGCTAATTCTTAGCAGATCAGGTATTTAGCTGAATGTTAATGTAAAGAAAAACTATATAAGTAAACTACAGTATATAGTAAATATAAATTTATAACTTCCTTGCTGATGTGTGTCAGAGGAAAAAGAATTGTTTTTATGCATCTGAGGTCTGATTAGTGGAATATGTGGGGATGTATCCAATGGAGAGGGAAAGGAACTGGTCACCCTAACCCATTATCTCTTGGCCCAGTTGCCTCTTGAATGATTCCTTGGTGGTGTCACTTATGAGGTTCAAACCTGTTTTCAGAAGTTTACTAAACAACAAAACAATAATAATTGGAGTTGAAACAGGAAAGTCAGTTGAAAATGGAATCGAGTAAGCTGCTCAAGTTTAGCAGAGTTTTATTTAATTTCTATCTGTACACTAAACACATTCTCAAATTGAATCTTTGCTTCTTCTTTTTCCTCTTCTCACTTTCTTTTTTCTTTTTGTTCCCAACTTTGTACTTCCTATTCTGCTTCCTCTACTTTTTCTTATTTTTCTACTGCTTCTCATATTTACTCTTTATTTATTTCCCTACTTTAACTTACTACAGGGATCACTACGGCCCAGCATTAAGATAATGTAGATTCATTACGTTTACCCTCCATCTAGGCGCATTACTAACCCACTTCGGTTGATTACACTAAGTTTCGCTGAGTATCCATATTTCGAGCAGGCAACCTACCTCATTCTTGACCAACCCCCTTTGAGCGTCGTCAGCTGCCGATCAGTGGATCCTATGGAGTGATACTATAATGGAGCAACTGCAGCTTTGTACGCCCCATGTGTCAGTATGAACTTTTCATTGAAAAGTCCCCGGTCTCTTAGAAACTCGAACGTGGACAGTCTGACTGAGATCTAAAGCTCTCAATCATCGCAGGTTTCTCTCCCTTAATGATTTACCTTTTTCAACTTCTTCTAATGTTCATTCTTTTTTTTCTCTTCTCTTAATGGTTTCCCTTTTTTACTTCTTCTAATGTTCACTGTTTTTTTCTTTCTCTTCTCTTAATGTTTTCCCTTTTTCTACTTCTTCTAAAGTTCACTCTTTTTTCTTTCTCGTCTCTTAATGTTTTTCCTTTTTCTACTTTTGTAATATTCACAGTTTTTTATTTCTCTTCTCTTAATGTTTTTCCTTTTCCTACTTCTTCTAATATTCACTCTTTTTGTCTTTCTCTTCTCTTAATGTTTTTTTTCCTTTTTCTACTTTTGTAATGTTCACAGTTTTTTTTCTTTTTCTTCTCTTAATGTTTTTCCTTTTTCTACTTCTTCTAATGTTCACTCTTTTTTCTTTCTCTTCTCTTAATGTTTTCCCTTTTTCTACTTTTGTAATGCTCACATTTTTTTCTTTTTCTTCTCTTAATGTTTTTCCTTTTTCTACTTCTTTTAATGTTCTTTTTTTTTCTCTTCTCTTAATTTTTTCTCTTTTTTACTTCTTCTCATGTTCACTTTTTTAACTTCTCTTCTCTTAATGTTTTCCCTTTTTCTTCTTCTTCTAATGTTCTCTCTTTTTTCTTTCTCTTCTTTTAATTTTTTTCCTTTTTCTACTTCTTCTAATGTTCACTCCTTTTTTTCTTTCTCTTCTCTTAATGTTTTACCTTTTTCTACTTCTTCTAATGTTCAGTTTTTTCTTTTTCTCCTCTTAATGTTTTCCCTTTTCCTACTTCTTCCAATGTTCAGTGTTTTTTTTTCTTTATCTTCGCTTAATGATTTCCCTCCTTCTATTTCTTTTAATGTTCACTCTTTTTTTCTTTCTCTTCTCTTTCTTTGTTTCTTCCCCTTTTGTATAAGGTTGGATAGTTTAATCTAACTCTCCTAGCTCTCAGAATTTTTCTTACCTGTGCACTTTAGCTTCCTATGGTGAGAATGTTGATAAAATGTATTTTTTGAAGCTAAACATTAAACAGACTCGTTTCACTATAATATGTAATTTACTTCGTGTTCAGTTTTGATGTATTGCATTGTCTGTATATCGTTGACATGTATAGCGTCATACGCGTAGTATAAGGAGCATTCAAGCATTCTGTGTTTTAGTACCATTTATCTAAATCCATAAAAAATATTTTCGGCTAGTATATTAAACATTTGAAGAGTATTTCTTTCTTATTTTTTCTGAGAGATTCTTTGGGCTGTTTCGCCTGTATTGAAATGTACAATTTTCATTATTATTTTATTAAAAATAATAAAATGTTACTCCTCGAACATACAAAATACTGAGAAATTGTCTTCACGTTTCCAAAACTATTACAATTGTACAAAGACAATACAGAAATGACTATATATTAATGTTTGTAATTAATAGGAATATCTCTCCAAAATCGTGTTTGTAATGCTCAGCCTGTTCCGACCGTCACCAGTGTATAAAGCGAAGGGAAACTGTTCCCGTCTTATTCCCAAGAGACTATTTACAATGTAAAACGTCCCATGAGGCCCAACCGTAGTCAGTCAGCTGATGATTCTCAACCAAGAGACTTGGTTCGATCCTCAGTAGGCCTGGTGAAATTTGTGGCGGGTGAAGTAGCCATGGGATAGGATTTGTTTCAAAGATTTAGAGTTCTTATAAGCCATATTTCCCTTTTCGCCATATAACCGTATGAGTATTTTTTGGGAACTACAAATAATTATTAATAACACCTCTTGCAGAGCGTATATGAACACAAGTGCAGATCATAAAGTTACGGTTTCAGTATATTCAGTGTTGTACAGTCAGAGCACACAACATTGTGCAATTTGTATCTTGTGCTCAATTTTCTTACATTCACTTAATAACTTCTGCGGATTAGAAAACTGTTCAAATTTACCAGATTGTCATCTCACGCGACAAGTAGCCACAGACCTATATCTACTACTTCTCTAGTGTCTGAGTATATGATGATGATGACCATTATGATTATTACTATTCTTTCTTTTTTACCTATATTGTGTAATACATAGGTTGATTTTTTAGTGGTGGCAACTATGTTGCAACGTTGCAGTGCAAAGAAGCCAGGCAATATCGCTTATACCACAGGTTGCTTACATGCCTCCCCTCCCTCAGAGCTAATGAACTCGCCCTCCCCCTCTATGTCCGTCCACAGTGACAACAATAAGACGAGCAGTTGTGAGCAAGCGATCGGAGAATACAGTCGCAATGTTTTCGAAGAAGGAACAGAGAAGTTGGTTAAAAATTCAATGGGCTAGAGGTCGCGCGGCACGACAGTATCATCAAGGACTGCAAGAGGCTTGCGATGAGGCTGCGTTACCTTACCGAACGGTAGCAAGGTGAGTTAGAGCCTTCAGACAAGGACGCGATATTGTGTTGGACATGCCTCGATGTGGTCACCCACCAGTAAATGACGAACATTTACAGACTGTGTCCGCGTTAGTGGAGATGGATCGGAGCTTAATGATTCGTGAATTTGCGCAAGATACAGGATCGGCGCCTTCGACTGTGTTTCACATCCTGAAGGACCGCCTAAAAATGCGGAAAATTGCCTCAAAATGGGCTCCGCATGATTTAACGGACATGCAGAAATGGCAGCGATATGACGCTTCTCGTACTCTCTGGCAGCGCTATGAGCGCGAAGGAGAGGTCTTTTTATGGCGTAACATCACAATTGATGAGACCTGGGTCATAACTTATGAACCCCAGCTGAAACGCCAATCGGACGAGTGACGTCATCACGGTTCACTACGAAAAACAACAGTTCGGCAGACCTCCACCAATATGAAGGCTATGCTGATTCTTGCCTATGATTGGGATGGTGTGATTTTAAAGCATACGTTGCCCCAAGGCAGAACGTTAATGCGGAGTACTACTGTTCGTTTTTGCGAGCAACTCTGAGAAGAAAACAGCGACACTTTATAGGTAACCCACCCATCGCTCTGCATGCAATGCTAGGGCGCATACAGTAGGAGTTGTGTCTGAATTATTCAATCACTGGGGCTGGGAAGTGCTCTATCATCCGGCATATTCTCCGGATTTCAGTCCCTGCAACTTCGATCTAATCCCTAAGATGAAGGACCCACTTCGCGGGATTCGCTTTCCAACAGTTGAAGACGTTTTACAGGCAACCGACCGCTCTGTTCGCACCATCAACAGATTAGACATCGCTGAGAACACGTTGCACGCAACGCTGGTGACTACATCGAAGGCTTGTAAAATTGTAAAACTTAGAACCATATACGTATGCTATGTATTGAGAAAAAAAAATAGTTGCCAAAACTAAAAAATCAACCTATGTATAAAACATTTTTATATTTTGAGCATACATTATGAAGACACATTATTCTAGGCATGATTATGGTTTTAGTAATTGGAAGGACATCACGAGCTATGTATAGTTTATAATAATAATAATAATAATAATAATAATAATAATAATAATAATAATAATAATTATATTATATTATATCATTATATTATATTATATTATATTATATTATATTATATTATATTATATTATATTATATTATATTATATTATATTACGTAATAGGAAGTGACAATTCAAAGTGAGCGGACGTTCTGAATCTCTATTTTTTGCGGTTAATTGACAAGACTTTAGGAGTTATATTATTCCCTAGTTCATTATTATTATTGTTATGATTATTGTTATTATTATTGTTATAATTATTATTGTTAATAATAATATTATTATTGTTATTATTTTGTCAACTGCCCGAAGACAGGTTTGAACTTCATAAGTGACATCAATAATACATCACTCATGAGGCAACTAAGCCACGATATAATAAGTTAGAATGACCAGTTCCTTTCCCCCTCCATTGTATACATTACCGACTAGTAATATATTACACTAATCATACTTCAGATGTATACAAGCAATTGCTCTTCTTCTGACACACATTTGTTATTATTATTATTATTATTATTATTATTATTATTATTATTACCTGACAATACTAGATCATGTGGAATGTTATGGTTAGACTCTAGATTCATCTCTAGCAACTGGATCATTACTTACGTCTTCTGCCTCTTGGATGGTAGGATACATCAGAAATTGTTTTGTAGTCCTTTCCTTACTGATTCCGTTGACGTGGTTTGTACAATCTGCTTTAGTATCCCTACACGATTTTGTTCTATGCTGTCTTCAGTAATTAAATTGTTTCCTTATTTCTGTTGTAATTCTATAGTGAGTGTATTAACTGCTGAAGATCTCTCTTTCCATTTGTTCAGGTTTTATATCTCTCTACAGCACTGGTTCAAGCAATGAATTTGTTGAGTTTATCGGTTATCTTTTTGAATGTTACTGCTGAAAACTGAACTAAAAAGTAGACTCTATGCGGTTAGTATTTCACGCTGTGGTTGTATTTTCCAGTATCGATTAGAAATTTATTTGAAATTAATTTGGCTTATGTTAATTGCATTTGTTTCCTATACCGAAGTGTTTTACAGTCACTAGAGAATTGGATTTGTTTTGTTACTTAAGCTTACTTAGAGAAAAACATAGCACTTTTTAATTAGTTTGCGATACTTTCAAACACGGGATTAAAATTTCCACGGTTGTGGCAAGTTGTTACAAACTCTGGAATACTTTGCCATTGGAAGCTCTTAGCTCTACGTTAATCTACCTTTTCAGTAGTTATAGACGCTTCGTAAGCATTGATTTCATCTTAGTACCTTAATCTGATTCTATATTGAAAGAAGCAATGGAAAACATGTTCCATTGAATGCTGAGAACTAGGCTTGGTGACGTTGTAGATAAGTTGTCGAATTATCATAAATTCAAATAATTTTATTGTTTTCGTAAGTTTGTAGGTCACTTCTACAATGTATTAAGCGCAGAGTTTGTGTTATAGGTAATAATCGTGTAATTATTAAACACTAAGAATAATTTTATTTTCGGTTTTCACTCATATTTGTTGATATTCTTAGCCAACGCAAGATACTAATAAGTAGCGATAAACCCTGGTCACGTGGTTAGCATCTCTGCAGGCACAACTTCAATATGATGGAGATGTCTTATCACTGAAAGAGGAGAGGAATTTAATGTCCTGGAGATAAAGGTGAAAGATTTAAGAACAACGAATTTGAAGCTGAGGAAAATCTCTTCCAGTATTTCGATTCCTTTACTGTTCTTTATTGTTCTGCACTGGACAACATGGAAGATGCTCGGAGAAGATGGACAGACTCTAAGTGGACTGACATCAGACTTCTATTACCAGTAAATAACCTTTATCAGTGCATAACCTCTAGTGACTGAAAATGGACAACATTAGAGACAGTAAATGAACAATCCTTAAGCATGAGAGCAATAACTTTTTAACCAGTACAATAGACTCGTCAGGATTAGATTCCCAGGTGAGTATAAGGAGAGCTCACCGTGCTTGATGCAGGAGGGCCTTGCCCTAATGGGATGTAATGGGCTTATTTATTTTTATTTATTTATTTATTTATTTATTTATTTATTTATTTATTTATTTATTTATTTATTTATTTATTTATTTATTTATTTATTTATTTATTTATTTATTTATTTATTTATTTATTTATTTATTTATTTTCCTGCATTGTGACTCAAATGGTAGTATGTCAGGCTACTCGCTCTGCACGGCCGAGTATGATTCCAGACAGGAAAGTTGAAATTTATCTCCCTTCCACAAACACCGTGTGTGTGCGTGTGCGTCTGTGTATGGATTTTATTTGGGCTAACATTCAGAAAATTGGTATATGAATGGCTAGAATAGTTCAGCGGCAAAAGTCCACGTTTGTAAACACAAATACTCAGATTGACAATAGTCTATTTTAAGTTCATAGCCTATAATCTCAATCGATAATAGATAACTGCTTGGAATGCATTTTCAGGAAGTAGCTCATTAAGTAGCACTTTCCCTTCCCAATGTTAATGTTGGAATCAGAATGGCTACGGAGACTGAAGAGGTCTGGAAAACATTAGCAGAGCCACTTTCTCCACTACACTCCTAACACGATCTTATAAAGAACAACTTCATCTTCTTTGATGAGTAAATAATCTACAGCCATCGTCCTATATAGAACTGGTAGCTGCTTGGTTCATGTAATTTTACCTTTCACGTGCTGTGTATATTACTTTATTCTCAACGTTATTTTAACTGTTCAAAACATTCGAGAACAACATATCGCAATGAACTACTCGTACAATACTAAAGATAAAAATAATAGGCTATATACCTGGCGGCTAGAAAGACTTCGACATACCAATTGTGAACACGAATTGGAGTCGTAACGGATCAAAATGAAGCGAATCGTTCAAGACAGCGGCGATAGTGACGATGCTGATAGTAGTGAAGGAGTTATTTCTTAATTTCAGAATTGAGGGGGTCACTGGAAAAGGGCCCCATATCACAAATACTAAATTTTGTAGGAGAAGTATTTATTCCACTGAGATTAGCTACCTTCAAGTGAAGAAGAGTCATTTATAAATGCTTACCATGTCCGGTAGATACATGCCACAAAACTCTACGTTCATAAAAGAGGTCCTAGATGGCAAAATCTGTCGGATTATCGAAGAAAGTAAACATCAACAGGAATGTGTATGGCATGGATCCCTTTTCCACTGAGCTCTTCAATTGAAGGGTTCAGATCCATGTGGGCAAGTGCCATTTATTAAAAGCAGAGAACGCAAGGGTTAAAGTTAAGTAATTACCACAGTTTAAGAAAGATAGACATATCATTCTGTTTTAATGTGCATACTTTATATTACTTGCTATATGTTTCATTAAATTATGGTATTTAATTTTAACCTTTATTTTCTATGTTTTTAATATATGACGCTTGGCCCACTATAGCTCTGAACCCTTCAATTGTTCGGTCGTATCTGATAATCGGTGTTAGTGTAATGTGGAGTGTGATAAGTAATAAATAAATAGAATAGTTCGGAATCAATATGTGTAATGATAACGAAGGAATATGAATATAGCATTGCCATTGTAATCATCGTTATCATACTTCAGGATCAGACCTATAACGTACTCAGTCCCACGAAAATCTCGAACCGTGGATGGGCAGCTCGTGCTCACGAATTGTTAAAAACCTTGACGCAAAGAAAGACAGACGGAGCCAGCCGCAGCTATTACAAGTTGTTTAAATTTATGCTGCAGAAGCAGTTCATTGCCACGGTGCGCTGTGGCGGCTCATGCAGGTGGTCGTGATGTCCAATCCATGATTTATATATCAGAATGACGCATAGTGCAATAATTATAGTAGTTTTATACAAACTGTATCTAAACACACATACTAAAATTCTATTGTTGCCAAGCTTTCTTAAATAGAATACGATATTATGTAGTACTGAAAACATAAATTGAACGCAGTCTTTTCAAGCTACAACAAATACACCGCTAACTGCAGCACTTATTTATTATTATACTATCTGCTAATATTTGTCTTATTTGAAACATAGAACGTGAGAGTTTATAACTGTTTGTACATTAAAAAGTATGTTTCTATTTCCAAAATATATTATCCTATATTTCTAAACAATCACAAAGTCAAGGAAGTAATTATTGTTTTACATGTCACGGAAAATGAAATAAACTTGCTCCTGAGATTTTTCTGTACGTTTAGAGTTTCAACACTTCTTTCTTGCATTAAAATCTGGTTACTAGACAGGAGGCAAATAAGCGTAGATTTGGAAATTCTGACTTAGGCAGCATAGCGAGCAGTTAGAGGTTCGGTGAAATTATGAATCTAAGTGGCTTGCTGTTTAGAAGATTTATCAATTCAAGCTCCAAACCTTTAGGGCCTTCTATCGGCTGCAAGCCAAAATAATTGCAGAAACATTCCATTTCTTGTCCATTGTCACTATCTCTCCACACCTACCAGTAAATTCTGTTGTAACGTCTCGAAGAAGAGCTCTATATTTGATAAGAAGATATTCATCATCACCCTTCACAGTTTCTAGTGAAGGGAAGTGGGAAAGTTGTTTATGTTCCACTTGATACTGCCTTATTTTAAATATATCTACAAATACTCTTAGCTGGTCCATCACATGTCGCGCAATTCTGTAACTGTCACCCATAACATGCAGACGACATGTGATATCTGTCTCATCTTGTTGATATCCCCTTTTCCCTTCAGCTCTTCCAAAACTTACTCTCCTTCAGATCCATACAATATTACTTTACCAAAATTTTCATCATGTTTGTTTGTAGAATGTCTTCTGATATTAAAATATTATGCGTAAAAAGTGTAGTACAACATAATATAAGATAGATAGCTTTACCTTTCTTCTTAACAAAAAAGTATCTTTTTCCCCAGTCTTGAATAAAAGAGAAACGATCTGATCGGATTTTACTGTTTCACTCGTAACGAGTCGCCGCTTACTGCAGACTCGAGCAAATTTGCGTTTTGCAAGAACCGCGTACACACACCAGCTAGAACAGAGCTCGTTCCACCTCACTGAGGTTATGTTCACAGTTCAAGAGCACGAGTTGCCCACCCATGTCTCGAACAGTCGTAAACATCGGAATTCTCTGGCATTGTTTTCAGATTACCGCGACGTCAATACGGTACCAATAAATAAAAGCACAAACACATACATGTCTTCATTACTGATTATATTCCCCCGGTCAACTCTAAATGTATGATTTAAAGTAGCCCTATATAGGATTAAGAAATTCTAAACAATATTTTAGCACCTCTCAATCCACACAAATTTCGGAATAGGACATGTTATCACCTTATTCATATTACAAATCTGTCAGTGGGAGATGTTTTCTGAAAAGCAGTACTCCTGAGTAACTGGCATATGGCCAGATGAGAATATGGCCAATAGAATATAACTCAGGGAAGAAAAAAATTAAGAGTTCTTTATGGTAGGCAACACAAAGCGGAAACATGCTCCCGAGGGTCAGTTGAGCGCGAAGGAACAAGTACGAGATTTACCGACGTTGACGACCGCCGAACTGTTCGATCGTTCGATGCGCTACTGTCCACCTCGAATGCAGCTGCTTCAATCTCCCGAGACACCAGATTCGCAGCTATTGACGGAAATCTTGCTAAATTTGAGAACACTTGCAAGATATTGCTTTTACATGGTTATTATAGTTCCACTTACTTTCTCTATTTACTAATGTAGGCCCTATTTATATTAATTTAATTTTGTATTCATACGTATTAATTACCTGATTATTATGTCGCTCATTTACGCATTCATTTCTTAAATAATTAATCATTTCCAAATCTCTTAAATCTACAGTAGTTCTTTGTTTTTGCATTTGATTGTTCGCTTTATATTCCTCTGTTGGGGGAGAAGACCCATAGGCTAGCATTCCAGCTTGTATTGGGCTTTTTCTGCTTTACCTGTACTATATTAAGAATATTGTTTGAAGTCCGAACGGTCGCGCTCTTGTTGATAAATCTTGACTAGGCTGTATTGGGTGCCATCTGCCGATTCAGCTTTATGTCTTTATCGTTCCCATGGAGTCCCATCGCAGCATCCTTTCATTCCCTGTCCAAAGCATACTACCCCTCCTGAGACTGATACCATCTGCTCTCCAGTCACAATACTACAATATCACGCCTTACAGTTTTAGGTTAATACTATTGCAATTAAGATAATGAATATTGAAGTGGAGATTGGTAGTAAAATTATTGGCGAAAAACGGGAGAAGAGCGAAAAAAAATTTATCAAAAACTTCGGCTTTTTCTACTTCAAGTACAACTCTACCATCCAGTTTAATTATTTTATTCTTGATTGGTTGACATTTTTTGTCAGTGACTTTTCCCACTCCTCAGTGGTTGAGCTTCTTCCAAACTCAAGTTAGACGGACACTCATAACATGGGGTAAGCACGATGTTAGACTTTTACGTAACAGAACACAGGGCAACGGACAAACATCCACGGCCAACGTGTGATTGGACACACGAATCACGACCGCGCTTCCACGCAAAATTATGATTGCCCACCTCATCCGTTGCGACCACCACTGCCGGATTAATTTATTTTCATGCTCGCACATTCTTGTCACCATTATCACAGTCTAGTATATACAGTCACGAAGCTTAATACTTACTAAATATGCAAACACAGACAGTTGAAATATGCATCCGTAGATAGTTGCTCACCACCAGGATCGCTACTATCGCCTCATCACAGACTCTTTCCCTAGCAGACCATAAAATGTATTGTACCTTCGATATCGTGTTCTTTCGAAAAAATTAACACCTTCCTTCCACTATTGAAATATGAAATACATAAGTTTTATATATTATTTAAAAAAATATATATATAATATATTCTATAAACTCACCTTCCTGGATCTTTCGGAAGAAGGATAACTCAAACCAATTTTTCTTACAATTTATAGTACTACAAACGTCTCCTTGTCCCATATTATTATTCAAATTATTGTATTTTAGCCATTTACATTTATTACAACCGATAACGAACATTTCACAGTTTACATAGCTTTTCACAAAAATGCGAAATACGGCACAGTCAATGCCTTTTCGATCTAGACCAGGCCGTAATGTTTGTTCGTGTTTTCTATTTCAGTGTATGGAGCTCAGTGAAATATTAGTAACTTTATTGCTTATCATTCCTAAGCTTTATTTAGTGTAATGTGTCCATAAGTTCCGTTTACTTCTTGTTGTATAATATATTGCAGAAATAATTACAAAACTGTGTTATTTTAATGTGAAGAGAATTTTACATGTTAACATAATCTGTTCGCGTCAACATTTCAAGTTTAGAATGGAAGCTATTTTGAGGTTTAATAAAAACGAATTTATATTGTGATTTCAATTTGGCACATCTACCTTCCTTAATTTTAGACAAACATTTACCATACCACTCCTATTAAATTAGTGTACGTACAGTTGTGTTACTACGTCTCTTAAATAGTAGATAAATGCAATAATTCAGTACTCAATTGTATTAAAATACAGACAAATTGAATGTCCAGGGTATCATACATTCTTGACATTATGCTTCATTATAATGTATGATTAGGGGCAACTGGTACAGTAAACATAACCTATAATTTCAACATATCTAAATATCCGTGCGGTGCAATTGAAAATTATTGAATCGTGCATAAATGAATGTACAAGAATTTCGCAATATTTAATCGAAATAAAGGGAGGTATTACACATACGAACAACGTAATTTTCACACCATAAATAATATTACATCTTAACTCGCAAGTGAATTATGTCTGAAGTGTCTCATAATCATTGTTTTAAATTTTATTAATGGAATTACACTACATTTTAGAGAAACATATGTTACTGTTTATGCATTCCAACTAATTTATATGGTTGAAACGCCGCCCTTCGTGATCGGGTTAAGCGAGTTACATGGTCTGCCTTACGGCCTGTATTAGATCACGATGGCTGTGGCACAGTCTATTGTTCCTAGTACTCACAGCACTCCAAGCGGCTAGCAACTATCGCGAGATTTGCAAAAAAACCACCCCAAGCTTCGTGACTGTATATAATAGACTGTGCCATTACCATCTAGTTCGAGGAATTATAACTTATTCTTTGACGCGTCCTGTCTCCACTGTCAGTGATTCCAAGACCTAAGCCAGTCACAAGAAGGGGGACTTCCTGGTAACATGATGCATGAGCGAAATAACCGCTTAGTACAATGCAGGACAAGGAACAAACCCTTTCCTACAAAATGTACAAAAATTCTTACTTTGTGACCGGTAATCGAACCCGAATCCTTCGACTTACGATTGGAAATTCTTCTGAGTGAGCTACAGTTGTACACTTCTGCATTATTTCTTAAATATTTATTTGCCTGTTTTATATGCTAATATCTACTTTTAATTCTTTACTTCATTTACCATTTATATCTTCTATTCATTTCTTTTTTTTTATTTATTTTTATCAGAATTTAAGCGTGACCTGATTTAAGTATCATAAAAGCATTACTATTTAGCCTAATAAGTAGGCTTCGTATTCCAGCTACCTAAAGACTGAAGTTAAAGACACATTGGGTATAGTACGCCAAATACAGGATAAAGATATAAACAAACAGGTCGTCGCTGCGTGTTCGTGGAGTACAGTCAACTTCCAACATTCTGAAGCTATACTAGTAAACACATGCTCGCGCAGTGATGTTAATTTTTGTTGTGATCTTTGCAGTGAATAATAAAGTGCATTCGTAAATTACGGAACTTGAAATGATTTTATATTGTAAGAAATTCTTTCAGTAGCACATATTGGTGCATGATGTAGTACGATATAGTACAAGATATTCCTATTGTCTGATATTTTTCCGTGTTTCATTAGGATATTGCATATCGCTTATCACTGAAAACCCACTAATTTTCTATGTTCTTCTCTAGAAATTTCCTAAAATTTAGATTACTTAATTTATTAATTGAGATGTTGGCATTGAACATCATGGTAGGCTATATAAATCCATGCTAAATGTCGAGTCATTATCTTCATAATTTTCAGATTTTGATGGAAGCGGTTCTTTTAATTACGTTCAACACACTTTCTGTGCCTTTCGGTATTGCAGTGTCTTTCAGTCCACTATTTTTGTCACGTTTACGTTTATTTTACACAGTTTATATGTAATGTTTATATTGTCAGTGATAATATTAGTTCAAATATCCTCAACTATGCCCTGCAATATTACACGCTTGAGCTTCTTACTTAAGGCATTTTACCTCTGCAATGAACCTTCAATCAGCTACAAAGATGTAGTTATTTAAATAATACGACTAGTAAGAGCAGTGATCGATAAGACTACTCATTATGACTGCGTCCCGGTTTTGACTTTCTAGAGGAAGAGGACAGAAGATGCGAAATATTTTGTATACGAACGTACCTGTACCTGCACTGTGACGTCACATATACTTCGAACCAGGCCATTTCTTTCCAGTCTGTAGTAGGGAGCCTACTAATAAGGCTGTCACGTTTTGAGGTTGTTTTGATGTTTCACATTGTTATTGTTTTCAGTTATGTTTTTATTTCGGAACAAATAAAAAGTTTGAGTGCAATGGAAATGAGATTTTGACGACATTGTTGTGGAATAACGTAACTGCATTAAGTAATGAATTAAACGATTGGAGATTAAACGTTTACAAGCAATTCCATTACTGATATCATAGAAACAAATAACTACGATGGTGTGGACATGTAGGAAGGATTAAAGAACATTGTCAGTTCGTCAGCCAAAGAAAATATTACAATAGACTCCTAGACAATGGAGAAGAAGGGGAAGACCAAGAAGAACTTGAAAGGATGATATAATGTAAACGATGAGAGACGGACATTCTTATGAGAGAGGTTGGTAGGAATGTCAGCGTTGGAAACTCGGATGGGAAAAACGACCCTAGTGTTGTGTATGCATGTCATTATATAGAATTGGTTGCGAATATTATCTATTCGGAAGACGTGCAGATGTGACAATTTCTTCAAATCATTTATATTTCAGGCTATAGAGTGTCTCGTTTAGGCACAGTGAAAACTAAGTAACGTGTGGGGGGGAGGACGAGCCGTACAATAAACATGAGGGATGAACAAGGTTTTAGTTACAAAATTTAGGCTATGGCGGAGCATTAATTGAAATTATATTTTCCAAAAACACACAAACAAAACAACACCAAATTGCAGGCTATACACATTTTAACAAACAGGAACTGGTAACGTTGAAATAATTCAATATAACAAATCAAATTTTGCTACTTATATGGTGTTGCTTTCAAGCAGCATTTTTACGGTCGTGAATATCATTCTCTGTATGACTAACATAATATCACCATCTTCTGTGGCCGAATTCACAAAACTACAGTATATTGATCTGAAGTGACAACACTATTTCCTAAACATAATTATCCCTTCTCAAAGTTCAATTTATTTAGGTACTGTACAGAAGAAGACGGTGATATTATTTTAGTCATACAGAGAATGAAATTCATGACCGTAAAAATGTTGCTTGAAAGCAACATCATATAAGCAGCAAAATTTGATTTGGTATATTGAATTATTTTAACGGTATGCAATTTATGTTCTTTTGTTTTGCGTGTTTTTGGAAAATATTATTCAAATTAATGCACCGCCATAAATGTTGTAACTAAAACCTTGTGCATCTCTCGTCTTTATCGTACGGCTGGTCCACTCCCACACGTTACTTGCACTTTGTTACGTTTTTACTGTGCCTAAACGAGACGCTCTACTGTAGTTTGTTGGGGTTAACTTGGTTTCACTGAAGATTAGGCAACCTCTTGCTCGCTAGTGGTCTGAAAAGTCGCATATCTGCTGCTGTATTTATATTCTAAAACCAGCTGCTTCAATCAGAGATAGATTGCTTTACTTTGCACAGAGAAAGAGGGATAGTCCCGTGATGGCTTTGATAAGAAATTAAGAAATGGCTGAAAGAGAACTGCAGGAGAATGAAGAATATCATCAATCATCTTCGTCATAATCATAATCACATCATCATCATCTTCTTCTTCTTCTTCTTCTTCTTCTTCTTCTAGACTACTGTTCAACTACTTAGAGTTTTCGTAAAATAGTCTCTATTCTTTTTAAGCAATTCTACTTAATAACCAGATTAGCAGCCATATATGAAAAGAAATGCCATTATACAATATGTATTATATGAAGCTCTTCTCTTTTTTACAGAATTTTGACCATCTTTTTTACGCAGAAGAGAAAATATTTATTCAGAAGACGAATTTGGGGTTTTCAACCGTGTGTTGGAGATATTAAATCTCAACACATGGCCGGAAACCCCAAATTCTTCTTTTGAACACGAACACCATGAAAACGTGTAGTTTCATAAAATTACATAATACTGACTCAGCATCTTTAGCTGCAATGATTAGGGTCAATGGAATGATTGTAAAAAATGTAATTTTAGAACCGGATGGCATCCTCAGCTACTATGAGCCTAAATGATGGAATGAGTTGCGTGACGACTATGATGCCAGGCTAGGCCGGCTCACACCATTCACAACACCACACATTCCTCTCCAGCCTAAAGTTCAATATACCTTACCTCTGGTGGTGGTCTGCCGTTCCTCATAGATCTACAGCAGTTTTGACGAGCATGCGCAATGGTTAGTTCTTCGATGTAAGCCGGTCCAGGTGCAAGGTTTTGTGGAACATTTGCCTGCGCAGACAATACTTCACATATTAATTTAACGGTCTGCAGGTGTTAGCTCGCAATCTTGATCTTCTACTACTAAGCTGTAATTATTTATGTTATCAATTTATTTTCTTTCCTTCACATTATTTATTCTCCGTACCAATTTCATAATATTGCTTATGACTACAGATTCAGGGTAATGGATTTGAATTTGTGGAATGAGTAATACAGATTGAACTGCCTCATATACGCTGCGGGTAGTGGTAGTGTCTTTCCTGGTTATGTGATGGCACTTGTGGTTATCAACATAATCAGCCTGGGTTCCTCTCCTGGTCATGGAAATAGTTATTTATGCCGTCCCCTTTCTGACCACACGACTAGAGGATTCCAGAAATAACCTCCAAACGAACGAATAGACAATAAGTTCTACTCATACAATGATGGTAGCAACTAATTAACTGATACAATTGGAATTAATAAATTAGAACCTCAGGGTACAGCCACAGTCTAGTATATACAGTCGCGAAGCTCAATACGTAGTAAATATGCAAATATTAGATAGTTGCTCACCACTAGGATCGCTAATATCGCCTCATTACAGGCAATGAAGAATATTGCCGGCACAGTGTATTGTTTCTAGCACCCTCAAAACTCAAGCTTCGAGACTGTATATAGTAGACTGTGGTACAGCTGTAACCTACATTTTATGATAGGAGTTTAATAACGTTTACTTTGAAATATCCTGGAGCCGTAATTTATCATATCTGAATGATTTGATTATTAATTTTAGATCTTCCCTGGGTATTAGATCTTTCCTCCATGTTCATAGAACACCGTGTTACAGAAGGTACAGATACGAAATTAAAAGTTGGAGCCAGTCTTGATGGGAGTTCATCTGTATGTAGGCAACAATTTTACATGACTGCCCATAAGTAGCATATATAAAGGGGCTCTTGTTTACTGAACATGCGCTGTGTGTCGTAAGCGAAGCATGCCATAAGGGAGGCCTAAATTTTATTTCCGTATCTGTACGTACAACTTGACAGAAACATAACATAGTTTACTCTTCCAATGTTCGTCGCCCATCACAACACGGCTCATGATGATGGATGACATACTATCCGACCATTCTGTTTGTGGAACGGCAGTTGCTAGTACTAACTCATAGCGCGCCTCTGTTACATCATCATAGACTATGTCTGTCTTTTTCACACAGAGTAACAACATAAGATCGCAGCGCGCTGTTTACGTTCCACATACAAAGTGGTCACCTAATATTAATGTTCTTGAAAGTATCAGATTGTTTGTTGAAATTAACCACAGTTACTCTTAGGCATATATTTGCCTACATGGCGCAAGGGGTTAATAGGGGCCTTTTGAGAAGACTTAACATAATCGATTAAACATAAAAGTCTAACATCATTTTGGTCTTTTGTAAACGGATTTTGAGAAAAGTAGAATTTTAGTCCAATTTGGAATCAGTATTCCAAAGAAATTGGAAACGTGGGAGAGATGATGTTGGGGAATTTTGTAGAGAAAAGCCAGCAAAATGTGTCCTTTATGTTTTGTTTCGTAAATTGACGGTTTGTCCGTAATTCCATTGAATATCGGTGTGTAACGGAAAGACATGGAAACCGTGCATTCAGTGACGGTAGAAGGAAGTCGGAAGCAAGACTAGGGAGAGGAGGAGGAAATCCACAGCTATCAATGTTGTTCTGTGACGCGTTAAGTTACTAAACCTTTCGTGCAGTTACTGTGTGTAAATAATTTTACTAAGAACTATTTACGATCTTCCACAGTTACATTAGAATTTTATATTAAACTCCTCTCTCTGATTCATTCCCAAAAGGTCCTTATTTATTCACCTTTCATCTATATAAATTGTACGTCGTTAAAAAAAATGTGCGAGAAAATATTACGCTTAAGCAAATACCCCTTTGCCACTTTGATCTTCAACAACATAATCATATGCTTTTGAATTTACAGGAGGTGAAGATTTAGAATGGTAATTCTAGCTCATTCATTGTGTCCGTCATATTGGAAGACAGTTTAGTTTAGAACGAATCTTCATCATTGATCACATAACATTGTTTGAGCCCAACAGCTACAGCCACTTTACAGTTGCCTTTCTCTCTACATTGCTGGTGATATATTTTAGGTTCTGAACAAAGTGAGCTATTCCGTTATTATTGTATTATTTATGTAATGTTAATATTATGCAGGATTCGAAAAAAGTAAATCCATCTCTTGTTAAATAATTATGCAAACAGGAGTGTGTAACACTTTTATTTTTTCCCGATTATTCTTCGTTAAATATTAACGTCTCGTGCTGCTATGCATTCGTTTGCGTTACAGTCCAAGTTCAACATCGGAATTATGATACGTACTTCCTAGCTGACATTACATGCATAACGTGGCCCGCCGAAGTGATGTGCAACTTGAAAATGGATCACAGTCCTGCCATCTATCCGCAATATGCGGAACCCTAATCATGCAAGTGAACTGGGTGGACATTAGATACTTGCATACGTTACAATAGAAACGAAACGTTTTCTTAAAAACAATTATCGGTTTAATATTATGTGCCACATACGAGATAAACTATCAGATTCACAAAGTAGTTGTTCACCTGATGATAGTATTTTAGATTTGCTCCAGTAACGTCTTGTGACGTAGAACGAATATTTTCAGAGTTTAAAAAGATATTGTTTTTTTTTCTGAACCTAAAAGGAGTATTTTTTTATATAAAATGAAAATGGTCTTTGTTATTTATTATAATGAGGTTAGAATCATAATTGTATACTTTGTATGTTATTTTATATGTATGGGTTTAGATTGGGAGTTACGAACTTTATAATTACAAATTTTTTTTTTTTATATTATTTTCTTCTTCTAAAGCTGTGGACGATTGGAGCACATGTTTCGTTACCACCCGACTGTACATGTTAGTGTTCTGATTCAGTGACATTGAGAGACGCTCTATTACTTTTCATTCGGTAGACATCTAGTCCAAGCTCTCACAACTTAACAGCTTTGGTACTTCCTAGCTCTACTTATCACTTACACCAGTAAACCAAGTACAAATAATGCGCTTGGTTTTCTTCGCATACTGCATTAAAATTGGCAAACAATGCGAGAAATTATTCACAAGCACTCAAAGAATAATACGATACACAACTACAGTATTAATAGGTGTTGATATAGTTAAAATCTGACTTGTTAATTATCGGTACCTATTTGTCTTTGCTATAGTGTAAGATGTGACTCATCTGATTTCTTTTCTTTAATGACAAATAGAATGTTCAGTCAAGTAATACAGTAGTATAGCGAAACATTTAAGTCTGTATTTAAACTCTATGAACAATTACGATTTTTTAAATTATATTCTCGTGCACAAACTTTCAAAGAAAATGTTGGCCTTTTGTTGCGGAAGGGTCGTTTGTATACAGCTTGCATTTTCTTACAAACGAACCAGAGTTTCGATCCCGGGAAGATCCAGTGAGATGTATGGAAAATCTGGTTTGCCATTGCTATTGATATTCTAATACTGTTTTATGGTCTTCATATTACCACCTCATTTCTGAATAACTTCTGTAGTTAAAAACGTCGTTAAATAAAGAATTATACGTCTAGACAACGTTTTAAATATTGAAAACTTCGACAGACATACATAAAACGGATGTCAGAGTACCCTGATGAGCCATTAAGCTTGGCATATTAAGAAGAGTGGAATTATGCAATCAAATTGATAATGTTAGTGAGTAATGGATTCAATTACACATGAAGGAACCCACAAAGTAGTTGACACAACATAATTTGCTAATTCCATCAAAGCGACACAGGAACATGTAAACGGAGTGTTGCTGTCTGTCCTGCTGGCTTATTGACGAGCGAAGTCGGCGGACTAAACTGTCCGGAATATACGGGTGGAGGGACAAGGAGCGAATGGGCTGTGCTGTACAAATAACTATATAAATGTTAGATTTTATGGAATATTATTTCTTACACTCAAAACAAACGGAAGTTGTGTGACACTCAATCTTACTTACTAACAATATCGCTGTGTAATTGAACTAACCAATTTCTTTCACAGACGTACTCAGTATGAAGCAGATTTGACCCAAGTATTTTTTATTTAATTCTCAACTCGTCATCAATCTAATACCGACGTATGACCATGTAATCCATTTCAATAGTGATATCAATAGGCTCTGTATTTCAGCACCCTTATAGTGTGGAAAGAAGTTGCCTGATTCGAAGTATATGTGACGTCACAGCGCAGGTACAGGTACGTTCGTATGCAGAATAGTTACGCATTCTCTGCCCTCTTCCTCTAGAAAGTCAAAACTGAGACGCAGTCATAGTGAGTAGTCTCATCGATCGCTGCTCTTACTAGTCGTATTATTTAAATAACTACATCTTTGTGACTGATTGAAGGTTCATTGCAGAGGTAAAATGCCTTAAGTAAGATGCTCAAGCTTGTAATTTTGCAGGGTATAGTTGAGGATATTTGAACTAATATTTTCACTGTCAATATAGTTAACATTATAATATAAATTGTGTAAAATAAACGTAAACGTGACAAAAAAAAGTGCACTGAAAGACACTGCAATACCAAAAGGCACAGAAAATGTGTTGAACGTAATCCAAAAGAACCATTACCATCAAAATCTGAAAATTATGAAGATAATAGCTCGACGTTAACATGGATTTGTGTAGCCTATCATGATGTTCAGTCCCAATATCCCAATAAATAAATTAAATAATCTACATTTTAGGAAATTTCTAGAGAAGTACATAGAAAATTAATGGGTTTTCAATGATGAGCGACGTACAATATCGTAATGAAACACGAAAAAATATCAGACAATAGGAATATCATGTACTATATCATGCACCAATAACGTCATGTGCTTTTGAAAGAATTTCTTACAATGTAAAATAATTTCAAGTTCCGTAACTTACGATTGCACGTTATTATTTACTGCAAAGATCACGACAGAAATGAACATCACGGTTCAAGCATATGTTTACTAGTATAGCTTCAAAATGTCGGGAGTTGGCTGTCCTCCACGAAGAAGCAGTGACGATCTGTTTGTTTATATCCTTATCCATTGCATTACCTGTGTTCGGCGTACTATATACCAATGTGTCTTTAACTTCAGTCCTTAGGTGGCTGGAATACGAAGCCTAGATATCAGTTTTATACATTCATGTACCTTCAAAATACAAGTCCACAATATAGCGAATGTTTTCTGTAAGGCTAGCAGCATACTGTATCGGACGTTCTATCGTCCGATGCAGAACGCTGCAGCCTCATAAGAATGCGTGTAATCACAGTCATATCGAACGGTCTGAGACAAAATCGTCCTGTCTGAGACAGAATGTTCGACCTAAGTCTAAAATGATCTGTTCATGGATGAATATAGAGCCTTCTTTATAAAATAAATCAAATATAACGTCCAAAAACAAATTTAGGCCTATTGCTGAAAGTAGGCCTACCACAATTAAAAGCGTCAGGTTTTTAACGACTTCTTTAAATTTCTTTTCATCTTTTCAAGATGTATCAGAATAAGTGATAAATGTTTAGATGTTATATTGTTAATATTAAAATTTGAGGATAAAATATTAATATCTCTTCGGTACTGAAAATTTAATAAATAATTTGTTTATTATCTGGTGAAATTTTTATCGTTAGTCAAATATATGTTTATTTCTTTGGTAGGGAATTTAAACCGTTTAATTATTTATCTTTAATCAAGGTATTTTAGTAAATTTTAGTGCATGCTTCTCAATTTTACTATTTTATTATGCGAAGTATAAATAATATATAGGCTATACTCGAGAAAATTATATCCCAAAATTCTATTGTTACCAAATAAATGCTGTATGTGTATAACATATAGCGTCTTCTCCTGAAAATTGCACCGATTTTCAATATCTTCAATATCTACGTTCAATTTACTTGAGAATGATCTGCATGAAATATATTAATTATTAGATTAAATGTAATAAATGTGTAATTTAAATTTGAACACAGTGCTATACACTACAAATCGAAGCGAACTCATTTATGCTGGATTTTCATTGCAAAAAAATTAGCTAACAAATGTCATGTGAGAGGAAACGTTGTTTCTCGAAAGAAATTATTTTTAATATACAAAATTACTTTTAGCCATTGTTGTGATTTCACGTCAAATTTCTATCGAGAGTTAACCTAAGAACACCTAAGAAAAAGTGACAAATATAAAATAATAATTTTTAAATAAATACTTAGTATTTACTTGTGCCTTTTAAGGAACCCGGAGCTTCATTGCCGCCCTCACATAGGCTCGCCATCGATCCCAATCCTGAGCAAGATTAATCCAGTCTCTACCATCATATCACACCTCCTTGAAATCCATTTTAATATTATCCTCCACTATGTCTTAGCCTCCCCAAAGGTCTTATTCTCTCCTGCCTCCCAACTAACACTCTATATGCATTTCTGGATTCACCCATACGTGCTACATACCCTGCCCATCTCAAACGTCTGGATTTAATGTTCCTAATTGTGTCAGGTGAAGAATACAATGCGTGCGTTGTGTAACTTTCTCCAGTTTCCTGTAATGTCATCCCTCTTAGCCCCAAATATTTTCTTAAGCACCTTATTCTCAGACACCCTTAATCTCTGTTTCTCTCTCAAAGTGAGAGTGCAAGTTCCACAACCATACAGAATAACCGGTAATATAATTTGTTTTATAAATCCTTTCGGCTTTTTTGAGAGTAGACTAGACGATGCGAATAATAACTGGCATTTCCCATATTTATTCTGCGTTTAATTTCCTCCCGAGTGTAATTTATATTTGTTACTGTTGCTCCAAGATATTTAAATTTTTTCACCTCTTCGAAGGATAAATCTCCAATTTTTATATTTCCATTTCGTACAATATTCTGGTCACGAGACATAATCATGTACTTTGTCTTTTCGGGATTTACTTCTAAATCTATCTCTTTACCTGCTTCATGTGAAATTCCTATGTTTTCCCTAATAGTTTGTGGATTTTCTCCTAACATATCACGTCATCCGCATAAACAAGGAGCTGATGTAACCCGTTCATTTCCAAACCCCTCTCTGTTATCCTGGACTTTCCTAATAGCATAATCTTAAGCAAAGTTAAAAAGTAAAGGTGTTGGTGCATCTCCTTGCTTTAACCCGCAGTGATTTGGAAAAGCATCTGACAGAAACTGGCCTATACGAATTCTGCTGTACGTTTTACTGAGATACATTTTAACTAATGGATCTAGTTTCTTCGGAATACTTACTTACTTACTTACTTACTTACTTACTTATTACTTACTTACTGGCTTTTAAGGAACCCTGAGTTTCATTGCCGCCCTCACATAAGCCCGCCATTGGTCCCTATCCTGAGAAAGATTAATCCAGTCTCTATCATCATATCCCCACCTCCCTCAAATCCATTTTAATATTATCTTCCCATCTACGTCTCGGCCTCCCCAAAGGTCTTTTCCCTCCGGTCTCCCAACTAACATCTATATGCATTTCTGGATTCGCCCATACGTGTTACATGCCCTGCCCATCTCAAACGTCTGGATTTAATATTCCTAATTATGTCAGGTGAAGAATGCAGTGCGTGCAGAATAAAACTTCTATCTTAACTGAGTCATATGCCTTATTGATATCTTTGAATTGCTCATGTACTGTACCCTTATACTGCCATTTTAATCCAATATCTGTCGAATACAAAAGAGAATATATATATATATATATATATATATATATATATATATATATATCTTTGCAGGGACAACGTTTCTTCTCATATTACATTTTTTAGCTAATTTTTTTGCAATAAAAATCCAGCATAAATGAATTCGCTAACTTAGTAAACTAGGCTTAATGTATTCAAAATTGACTCTAAGGGCCCTATTCATAGATATTCTTAGCGCGGGCTTTCGGTGGATGGTCAGCGAACTAACGTTTTTCGTATTCATAAATCAGTGTTAGCGATATGGTATGATATAAATCCTGTTTAGTACGCTCGTAGCGCGGGCTAGCCAAATGTCCACGAATAGCACCCTTCATTTTTATTCAATATTTTAGGTTAGGTCCTACTGAGAAAATGTAAAATTTATTATTTTGTGCTCTACGTATCAAGTGAGTTTCGTCGATGAAACCTCTACAAAAAATACCTCTATTGATCATTTTCTCACACATTTACGAAGCGCGACTGATTTCACGAGTTGTGTAATAAAATGGTTTTCATTTAGGGTTCTCCTGTCGTATTTATGGTATGGAGGTGTGATATTCAAATTCTCGTGCTTTTCTGAATGAGTGATATAAATAATAATAATTATTAATAAAGAAATTATGCAATTGTGGGAGTGGCAACAGTAGTACTAAGAATAATCATACTCACAAGCACTCTTTGTCCACCACTCCAACTTCGTTCTTACCAAATGTAGATTACTGTAGAGTCCACGATGCAGAGAGCAGGTGCACCACCTTTCGACTATCTGTCATCCGTCTGAATCATTAACGACTTCCAGATTATGCACACAAGGCAAGTACCTCTTGTATATTAACGTGTTGCAGATGTAATCCTAATCATTTATGCGTGTTGTGGCGCACTGCGATTCTTCTTTGTTTCAAGTGCAGTAGTTAACGTTTTATTGTTCGCAAGGCATCCGGTGTTGCCGATTGTTCCATTGCTCTTTGCTGTTACTTTCATACAGGCATTGATTACATCTCATTTGATTAACAACCAAGTACTTCGAAGATAAGAATGAAACAGTGAATGCGATATTTCAAGATTTTAAGATGGCCTTTACTCCTGTTTATGCATCACAAACATTACACTTCAGACTCCAAAAGGAAAGAGGTGGATTAGCATTGCTTTAAGTACGAATAGAGACCTGTCACGGCGTTCGACGTAATGATACATATTTTAATTTTTCATTTTTCATTTCATTTATTGTATACCATAGGTCTTCCATCAGCATTGAAGGTTTAAAATGTGTGGAAAAAGTCAAACGTTATAAAAAGTATGTAATATATAGGGTGATTCAGGAGACGTTATCGCCACTTACGGAGCTAATACATAAACAGGAGTCCTATTTTCAATATTTTCAGAGTTATACTAATTTGAAGTTGTTTGTAAAATACCTCTTTTGTTTTCTTTTAAGGATAAAAGAATATTACAAATAGAGAATGAGCTTTCCAGAAATATCATTACTTTAATTGACTACTACTCTGAAGCTAAAAATGTGTTATGACTCCCTTAATTGCTTCCTACAGAATTTTTTTTCGAATTTTTATCTACGAAATTAAAATTATTTTTAAGCACGTATGACAACAATTATTACAAATCACGCCACTCTTGTAAACTCTTCAAGACTGTACATTAAGATGTAAAATTGAACTGATAGGAAGTTATTCATAGACATTTCGCTAGCCCGCGCTATGAGCGCGCTAAACTAGCCCCGGCTATCGACTGATTACTTGTCCAGGATTCATATCATATCATATCGCTAACGCTAGTTTATGAATACGAAACACGTTAGTTCGCTGATCATCCACCGAAAGCCTGCGCTAAGAATGTCTATGAATATGGCCCAAAGAAATCAAGTCGCTAGCAGCGGTGTGATTTGTAACAATTTTTGTGACCAATGCGTAAGAATAATGTAATTTCATAGTTAAAAATTGTAAAAAATGAATTCTGTATGTAGCAATTAAGAATTCACAACACATTTTTAGCTTCAGGGCACTATCTAATTAAAGAAAAGATACTTCTGAATGGTTCATTCTCTATTTGTAACATTCTTTCACCCTTCAAATTAAGAAAAAAAGGTATTTTAAAACAATTTCAAATTAGTGTAACTCTGGAAATATTGACTATAGGACTCATGTTTATATGATTTTTTTTCCACGAAATGTCTTCGGAAATAAGCTCCTTAGGTAGCGGTAACTCCTCGTGAATCACTCTGTATAATGAAAGGATTAACTCAATTTACAAGCATATACAATTCATCACTTGAGTGGTAAGTATGAGTATATACAAATATTGTTAATTTTTTTCTGAACCTATCCTCTTTGCGCTTCAAAGCTTTAAGATTATTAGGCAGTGCTTTGAATACCATAGTACTTTTTTCCATTGGCAGGATTTTGACATAGTCACCATTAATCCAATCCATAATACATAAAGAGCAAACTTCTTTCTTATAACAGCTATGATTAATATAAGGTATAATTGGAGAACTTATTTGTGTCTTGTTTTAAAATTACAAATGTTATTAGTGCTAAACGTAGCTTCGGTTTTAATATAAAACACAACTGTGTTTCCCTTATTCTCCTTCTAGTTCCTTCGTTCTCCTTGTCTTCGTTTTGATCTCCTTCATATGTTCCCCTTGTTGTTCTCCTTGTGTTTTCCATGTTTCTCTTGTTCTCTTTGTATTCGCTTTGTTCTCCTTTGCCATAGTTCTCGCTACATTCCATCTTTTCTCCTTATCTTACTCCTTTTCTACTTGTCTGCTCCTTAATCTCCTTGTTTCATTTCTCATACGTAGAGAACTACGTAGTTCTAGATAAAGTTATTCAGCATGCCAAAAGCTATTCTCCTAACGACAGGTCTTCGCACACACTCGTAGTTCTACGTAAAGGTGTGCAGCAAAATAAAGTTATGCACTTGTCGAATTTTCTTTTCCACCGGAACTCAGGCTTAAAATTTCAGTGACGCTCGGTATGATTCGTCGTTTTTGTCAGGTATCTGTGAGGTTTTCTCGTTTTCCCTACAGTCAGTTCATTTCTCCAGTTACTGTCATCCAGAAAGTGAAGTGGTTAACCAATTTGGACTGTACTATCTGTGTTGAAACTAAGGATCTATGCCAAATGCATTAAATTATTCACCCGTAAGAGAAACTCGTTCACTTTGAGCAATGGACTAGGGATAAGTCACACACATACTCTTGATGACAGTGGTCGTTAATTAATTACTGTGGAAGTGCGTAGACAATGTTTACCGTGATTTCCCGTATCCGTACATCCGCTGTTCGGCACATAATTTGCGGTAAACATAGTCTCTTCGACGTGTGTGAGGATCATTCATAGTCGGGTAATGCGTTATCTGTACAAAATTTATTTTCTTTCGCTGTTCTTGATTTCATTTTTTACAATCAGAATACTAGTGTTCCGCCTGTAGTGTTATCCATTTTTTAAATATTTCTGTATTATTTCTTCCATCTGTTTTAATTGAAGGGTTCAGAACCATAGTGGGCCAAGCGCCATTTACTAAAGCCGTAGAAAACAAGAGTTAAAATGAAGTCATTACCATAATTCAATGGAAAAATATAGCAAGTAATATAAAATATACACATTAAAACTAAATGATATGTCAATCTTCATTATACTATGGTATTTACTTAACTTTAACCCTTGCTTCTCTGTTTCTAATAAATGGCGCTTGGCCCACTATGGCTCTGAATCCTTCAATTGCCATGTTTTTCTTGGAAATCATTACTCACTCTCAGTATTTATTTAATCATAAGCTAGTTTTCTGCCCGAAGACAGGTCTTTCATCGCAAACCCAGTATTCTGTAATCTTTCCTATTTTCCGCTTTCCTCTTAATCCCCTCATATTCCGTTCACCATTCCTTCAGTAGACAGATTCTTCTTAGCCAGTGTTATAGCCAATTTATTTTTCCCTTTCTGATCAGTTTCAGCATTATCCTTTCTTCACCCAGTCTTTCTCTCTCACTCTTAGTATTATGAAGTCCGATTTTGTCCCTTCATACAAATTTGCTAGTTACTTTTACAATATTAACTCGTCCATATAAAGACTAAGCCCACATATTTTGTTTTGACAAGTCCGGTTAAACTGTTACAATTTAAAGGGATGAGAGCAGAAAATACAACATTCAAACACACTCGATTCAACCTCAGCTGCCGGCAGATACCGCATAGTGCTGCGGTCTGACTGGACGAATGGACAACCGAAGGATAAGAACATGTTCCTATGTGAGCGTCCAGAAAGGGCAGTTGAGTTGATTCAATTTGTTTTGTGCAATTTCAACCAAACTCCAATTTATACTTGCATTTTTAGTTTTATTTATTTTGCCATAGTTCACGTAGATCTGCAAAATTAATTTGCAAAAATTTATTACCACCAGAGTAGCTCAGAGATAGTGTTCAAGACACTTACTCACAGGGTGTGTCAGAACATGTGTTCGAATCCGCTTCGATTTATTTCCCGTTGAACTTTTCTGGGATTTTATTCAAGTGTAACAAAAATATCGGATAATTCCATGGCAAAACCTAAGACAAATCTCGAAAAGTAATATTTCTCTTTGATTTTTTCCGACGCTAGACAATCTCGCAATTAATATAGCACATAACGGATTAAAACACTAAGCTATTAATCTCGATTCAGACATCCCTCGAAGTTGATATAAATTATTTCACTTGTTAACTAATTTTCAGTAGGTCGCAATAGTTCACATATTATATTTCACATTATGCATTATTTTCTTTGCTATTATGAATGTTCATTTTTACATTTATTTAATAATTATGAAGTTAATGCAAGTTGAAAATAATAAAAAATACAAATGTTTTGAAGTGCCCAATCAACTGTAAGTGTACTTGCAAACACTTTTTATTTAATACGACAAAGTAAATCTCCTTCAGTTGTTACTCCGTTTCTGTACTAGGAAAATGTTAGTTTCATGTATAATGAAGTGCGCCTGGTGTTCTGTCTAGCCTGCAAAACATTAGGGGCAATCGCTTAAAATTCGAACATTCGGTCGAATGTTCAACCTGGTCGATTGTTCTCTGACCGGTCGAATCCAAACCGGTTTTAAACCCCAATCTGCAGCTCTCTAATATTGCACCTTCTCTTTTCTTCGCAAGAGAAATAATAGAATTTTGAAGTTCATAATACGATAAGAAAATGCGAAGGATGCTGTAATCCAATTGTTAAGTAGTGTCAATACTTCCCACATTTAACACTGAGAAATTATTAACCCCTCATATTGAAAATTAGTCTAGGAGTTAATAAGTGAAATAATTGATATCATGGACTATTAGTCCACATGTTGGGAATTATATATTTCCAAATAGTTTTCCTCCGAAATAATTTTTTTTTCCATTTCCCACAAATTTAATTTTCCTGACTTAGCCCTTTAAAAAACCGATTCATTTAAGATATTATAGTCTATATGTCTCTGCCTTTGTACAGATAGTTCATGACTTCTCACCTTAACACAGCTTTACTTTAGGCATATTCTGTAAGACTCGTGACCATTAAATTCGCTGTGGGGTTGTTTTTGTGGAAGAACGTTTCCATCTAATTTAATATTCTCCGCCCACCTTTGTTACATTATTTCGAAATTATCTGACCATTACTTGGTAGGATAAATTGAATATTTACAATTCATCTGACAATTACATGGACATGCGGTAGGATTCTTATGTTATTGTTATTAGCACGAAGCTATAATTCAATATCTAAATATTCCGTGAGGTGTTCCTGTTGTAAGAAAGGAGCTAACGGGGATAATTTCCTTAGAGTACTTCAATTTCTTCTGTCTCCATCGTTACTCTTTCATCACCTTGCCATTTCAAAGTGTGATATTATACTTATCACGGTAGTTTACAAGAGTTCCAATCCAAACACAACGCTCAATTAAGAATATCAGTTTTGGTACAACATGTGACTTTTCAATGATACCACACACATCCACATGTTACATAGGATTCGAATAAACGGTCGTGTTTCCTACATAGCTAGTTGTCTTTTACCGTTGCGTACACTGCGCTCTTACAGGGTTGTTTCCGATCTCTGTTAACGAATTTGAATGACGTCATGTGCGTCAGGAGTCACACGACAGCTGAACTGTGGCGCGAGGTGACAGACCAGTAGTGAGTGATCTCATAGTCAGAATGCACGGCGGCTCACAGCAGAAATTCCCAAGAAAATCGAGCCTTTTTGGGAGGGGTACATAACAACCCTTTCCGATGTCAAGTACAGTTAAGTGAAAACAAAAGAAGCCTGCAATAAACGGGGTTTCGTTATTTCCAAGAAAAGCATCTTTTGTGTACTTAATAAGATTGGTAAAACTCGAATGGAATTAATTTGTTTTATCCCGTGGGGTGCCGCGACTTGTGATTTGCTTTCTTTTTCCATTCTGGAATTAATCCCATCCGAGCTTTGCCAGTCTTATTAGATCCACACAAGATGCCTTTCTTGGAAATAACGAAATCACGTTTTTTTGCAGGCTTCTAAGATTTTCACGTAACTGTACTTGGCATTGGAAAGGGTTGTTATGTCCAGTGGCGTATACTGGTTAAAGGGTTTGGGCTACCGCTGACCCTATTATTACACAAAATATATCTAACAATTACTTTAATTTTAATTACTATGGTAAAACTAATAATACAAAATTATTACATTATGTTATATTATAAACTTTTTCTTTTGTAATTTCCTTGGGTTACCGCCGGTAGCCCGCAAAATACGCCCCTGATGTACTCTTCCCAAAAAGGCTCGGTTTTCTTGGGCATTGCTACTGTGATACACCGTGCACTCTGATTATGAAATCACTCATTACTGGTCTGTCATCCTCTCGCCGCAAATCAGCTGTCGGTGTGATTCCTGACGCACATGACATTATTCTAATTCGTTATCAGAGATCGGAAACAACCCTATAGTTCTACAGCGTGCTTTATGAGATTTGTTCCTAGGACTTCTTTCTGCTGCATTTTGCTGTGCCCCACGTGGTTGATTATTTCTTGATGAAATTTATATGACCATATAGAATAAGTTGGGGACATTTTTTGTAATAACAAAGTATTAAATCTCACCTTTAACCTGGACGTTAAACAACTTCCCCGCTCTGGGATTTTATCTCCCTGGACGGCTCACCTTTCACCCCCACATTCGTTATTCTGTGTCTCCATACTTTGTTCTTCGCTTGCGCCTCGCTGGCCGGTCCGTGTACATGCGATTAATCTAATTGTAATTTAGCGCTTGTGCTCCCTGGACTCGTAAATAACACCCGGCTTGATAATTAAAACGCATATTTGTGGGGTGTTGCCCGCGTGTGGGTCCTGCATACTCTCTCAAACCAGTTTCCAGTCTCTTCCAATGCTCTTCAAATATACTCTCAAACATTACGTCATCTCTATCAAGATAATGTCTGTTATCATTAACTGTTTCTTTTGTATTTCTTCTCCTTATTACTTTCTTTCTCCTCTTAAATCCTTTTTTCCTTTCTCCGTCTCTCTTATACTTTTCCTTCCTGCCTCTTTCATAGGCCCCTTCTCTTTTCTTTCTATATTTTCCCCTCCCTACCTTCACCTTCTCTTTTCCTAAACTTCGTCCTCTTTCCGTTTTTCTCTTTACTTCCTTATCCTCGTTTCCTGTCTCCTCTTTCCTCTTAACTTATTTATTTCTTATACTGTCTCCTTTTTTATTCTCCTTGTACCAATCCGTAATTTTATCTTATTATTGAACCCAGTCCCTTGCGGTGGCTGAGTGGTCATATCTTTGGCTTGTCACGCAGGTAGTCCGAGTTCGAGTCCTAGTCAGGCTTGGGAACACTTGTGGCAGTTGAGGTTTTCATCGGAATCCTCCCGTTTCCTCATATTAGGCATAGCCTACATATCATTCCGTCCAATGTCCATTCCGTTATTCCATACTATTCTTCGAACGCCAGCTATCGACGCATGGAGGGGGATGACAATAAGGTCCAAAGGGCGAAATTAAAAAGACAAAGAAAGAAGAAGATAATAATTTGCTTCCAAGTGTAAATAACTATCAATTCTTAAGGATTCAGTATCAATGCAACTAACTTATAAGACTTAATTCACTTCCACAAAATACTTCATCCTGTAATTTCCTTGGTTTCTCTAAACCACGGTCTTCATGACGAAAGCAAAATCGACAGCGTATTCCGAATCTCACCGGTCTGGTGGCATCAATGACGTCACGTTGCAGCGAAATAAGGAACAAAACTGCTGGAAGGATCGATGGCTGTCATGGCGACTGTACAAGTTGTTGTCTATGCTACGCTAGCAAAATTTTGCGAAATTTTCATACTCCCATCTCGTTCAAAGAAAAGATAGCATAAACAATTTATTTCTTGAACCGGTAGTAATAACGGGTCCGTTGACATGTTCGCTCATAAGCCATTAACATATTGTTTTTACGTTGTGCTCATTACAAATAATACAGCAGAACTTAAGCAGAACACACTGCCATGACACAACAGTGCACGATGTTATTCGTCTGCTAATTCCCGCCCTATACAAGAACCAATTAGATTCGCTGATGGCGGCTGATGGAGACTGCCACCACCTCTGCAAGTTGATGGCACCGGTGCGACACCGGTGGAGCATCAATGACGTCATCGGTGGAATTCGGAACACCGTGATGCCATCGGATTGCTCACCGGTGAGATTCGGAATACGCTCCTACATATCATTCCGTCCAATGTCCATTCCGTTATTCCATACTATTCTTCGAACGCCAGCTATCGACGCATGGAGGGGGATGACAATAAGGTCCAAAGGGCGAAATTAAAAAGACAAAGAAAGAAGAAGATAATAATTTGCTTCCAAGTGTAAATAACTATCAATTCTTAAGGATTCAGTATCAATGCAACTAAATTATAAGACTTAATTCACTTCCACAAAATACCTCATCCTGTAATTTCGTTGGTTTCTCTAAACCACGGTCTTCATGACGAAAGCAAAATTCGGTTTAAAAATTGAACCTACTATTCAAAGACTATGAAGTGGTCATCCAAAGAGAACGGAAGAATGATAAAATTAGAATGACAAAGAAATCAATGATCTTTAAGTAAACCTATCCGTATCCAAAATCTCTCGCTGTAGCGTCATGATCTAAAGCATCCTGCCTAGGACTCGCGTTACGGAATGCGCGCCGATTCGAGTCCTCATGGGGAAGAAACTTTCTAGTGGAATTTCTAAGGAGCTACCGTACCGTACCGTACCGAAATCCGGTTACAAAAGCCAGCTATAAGGCTGGGTAGATCGTCATGCTAACCACACGATACCTTCATTCTCGTTGGATGGTCGTCCGCCTATGCTGCGGCAAGTGAACATGTGACCAGGAACTGAACAGTTGGTATGGGTCCTTAAAGGGCTATAGTGCCACGGATTATTAACTTCTTCAAGTTAATGCTATTTCTTTTCAATTTTACAAACGCTGGAAACATAATTTTTAATCATACCATAAGTTAATATAAGTATAAGTGATATTAATTTGAACTTACGATAGTCTTCAGTCTGTAAGTGGGACATAAGTTGTTTCCTTTTCAGATGGGAGGGTGGGAATTGACCCATAACATCCGTCAGGTTGATTTAAGATGGGAGGAAATAGATCTGTACCCTTTTTCGGGAGGGAATGGGGCTACGCGTTTGGGAGGAAATGGGGCAACTCCGCTGAAAATTATGTAAGTTCAGAAAAAAAAAAAGATTTGAACGAAATTCTGTCATCCGAAATGAAATTTCTAACATCTGTCAAGGGCTGTAAACACTTGAGAAGCTCATATAATTGATTAAGATTATAGGCTTATTACGCAATTACTAAACTACAACTTACTTATTTTATTTTATTTATTTGATTTATTTATTTATTTGTTTATTTATTTATTTATCTATCTATCTATCTATCTATCTATCTATCTATCTATCTATCTATCTATCTATCTATCTATCTATCTGTCTGTCTGTCTGTCTGTCTGTCTGTCTGTCTGTCTGTCTGTCTATCCATCCATCCATCCATCCATCCATCCATCCATCCATCCATCTATCTATCTCTTTCTACTTATTTCCAGCCTTTCATCTTTTCTTCCAAAGTCTACCCATCCGTCTTTTTGTTTTTGATGATTTTGATACATTTTCAGGTTACCTATGTTTATGATGACATTTTATTGTCGTAATATAACAAATGAACTCACTATAAACGTCACTGCTTATATTAACAAGGCACATGGCCTTCGAAATTACGATTTTACTATGATTCCGAAGGCCGTGATTACTTAATTGGGAATTAAATTAATTGACTTTATTTTAAATGCGTATTAGTTCAGTTGGTAGAGCAGCTGGCTACGGACTTGAAGGTCCGGGGTTCGATCCCAGGTGGTGACAGGATATTTTCTCGTTGCCAAACTTTCAGTACGGCCCCGAGGTTCACTCAGCCTCCTATAAAATTGAGTACTGGGTCTTTCCCGGGGGTAAAAGTCGGCCGGAGCGTGGTGCCGACCACACCACCTCTTTCTAGTGCCGAGGTCATGGAAAGCATGGGGCTCTACCTCCATGCCCCCGAAGTGCCTTCATGGCATGTTACGGGGATACCCTTTTTTTACCTTATTTATTTAGTTACTTATTTACTTATTTATTTTTCTAATAATTGTAACATAAAATTATATATATATATATATATATATATATATACAGAAGAACTTTAGCTCGTCCCTGAAACTCGTGCTCAGGGGCGGATTCCTGAATTGAAATTAAGAAGTAAATAATACAATTTGTCTTATGTCTACTACGCAATAAGAATATATAAATGTAAATTTACAGTCCAAAGGAAAATAAAGACATAGGAAGATCACGGAAAAGATCACTAGATCAATGAAACCGGAACAAGTGCATAAACTAATCCTTGAATGGAAGAGGAGGAGGAAAAGAAGAAGAAGAAGAAGACATGTAAGTGATTTACGATCCATAGACTTGTCCCAGTCATTCAGGCTTCAAAAATCTGTGGGAGTAATTCACTGATTCTGGAGCTCGTTAGAATCACTTAAGATTCTTTCAAGTGTGCGAGAGTCATTTAGAATTCAGAGGTCTTTGGAAGTCACTTAGTATTCACAGGTCCCGAGAGTGACAGTTCTTGCACCGTGCTGGCGGAGTGTAGCAGCACAATTATTTAAATATACATTTTCCGCGGTGGGCAGCAGTTTGTCGGGATGCTGCGGTCGTGGACACTGTTTGCAGAAGCTCGGTGTTTGCAACCGCTGATACGTAAATTGAAACGGTTACCGCGTTATTCGTACGGCTGGATTTCGCGCCGGATTGTAATCGAATTACACAGCCAATCCATTAGGATATATTTACCTTTGTTTCAAATTAAATTATGAACCTTTGAGTAATTTTTATACCTTCATGTTTACTAATATAACTCATCTCAGATTATTGTCGTGTTTCTATCATGATTCACGGGTACAACAGCATATTCTTTGGTATGTAACTGCTGTTGTCCTTACTGAAATGTCTTAATATACAGATTTCTTAACAATAAAACAATTAGCCTTATAATTATTATAAGATAATCAGCCTTCTTTGTGGTCAGATAGTCTGTAATTTTAACAGATATTTTTACAGAATGCTATGTAAAATAGTAGCTGTTATTTAAGGAAATATTAACAATAAAAGTCTGTTATCTAAGGTTGAAAACTTACGACATCCCCATTGTGATTATGGATTTTATTTATTTATATATCGATGTAATCCTTCTGGCGAGATAATTTACAAGTAGAGATATTTACAATCCAAAAAATATCAAAAGATTTTGGGCCGGATATATGTAAACAAAACGATGACATTTGTAGGAAAGCTCCTATAAGAATAATTAATAATAAATATTAGAACAAAACGTCAAATTTCCAATATCTCAGATGTGATATATTACATGAAAATGAATAAGATTTACTGGTATATGAAAAATCACACAGTCAAAGAAGTTGTTCTAGGAATAATAAATAACACTTTAAAACCTAATTTTAAAAAGGTACACTTGAATCAAAAATACTCCAGCTCTTCGTACACTTTTATGTATCATCCGAGTATAAGGGAAGTTTAGTCTCTAAACAAAGGAATAAGAAAAATTGAAATCTTTTGAAATAAAATCTCTGAAAGAACAACAGGATATGTACTTCTTGACTCAAGAGAATAAAGATATTTTGAGAGAATTAAATGTTAAATCTTTTGGATGAAAAATTATAAATTATTTGGGTACATCATGTATTCGGAATGGACATTGGTTGTTTGGGTATTTATTTGAAAAAGTGAAAATACAAATATATAATGAAAAATAAAATATGGCGTAGAAGCGCAACACAATAGTAATAAATAAAGGAAAGAGAATACACTTTCCGTTAATTTTCAAAATTATTAGAAATGACTTACAATATGATATTAAAATTATTGTTTTAATAAAATTATAACTGGGTCACACCCGAAAAAAGCAAGAGTATTGAGGTCGGGTATGACAAATAATGAAACTGTATCGAAAAATAAAAAAAAAATAAAATCACAACTGCGATTAAATTGTTAAGTGTCATTACACATAAAATTAAAAAAAAAAGCGTATCACATACACATAAACATAGACTACAAGTTAAGAATACGACATTGTTAAAGTGACAAAAAAATAAAAAATGAGAATTAATATGATAATTATATTTTTTTAAGTCAAACATTTGTTTTTTGAATAATTTGTTTCATAATTTCAGTTTTAGATTCCTCTTCATAAAATCATTATAGAATCTTGTTCTGCAATTAGAACAGTGCCTTAGACCTGCTTCTGTCTTACATTTTAGTTCAGTGTGAGGGAGCGAAATATTGTGTCTTTTTGTATTGTGACCAAGATCGAATGATATAAATTTAATCTTATAATAGTAATTCAAAATAGTATACATATAAATTTCTTTGATATTCAAAACATTACATTCTTTGTAGGCTATGAGATGAGTTGGATAATCAAGCTTTCTTCTCAAACATATTTTAAAAATTTATTCTTTTATGTAGCAATATTAGTGGGTAAATGTACTCTGTAGTAATCCACCCCATCCTATAATTCCATAGTGTATTATAGAATGAACCAGGGCTAAAAATATTGTACTCAATTATGTTACTGGCATAAAGCGACGCAGTTGAAAAATTTATACAGAGTTTTACGTAATAATAATAATGATTTATTTTAACTGGCAGAGTTTAGGCCATTCGGCGTATGTTATTAATATGAAAATTCCATTTTAAGTTTGATCGATGAAGTTACCTAAATATTTCACATGAATTGATGGGCGTAGTTTAGGATAATTGCAATTATTATAGTCATTTGTACAATTATTGCTATGAATTTTTAAGTTCTGTTGTTTTCTACTACTACTATAGCGAGGCCTGTTTTATTTAAAGCGAAGGAAATATAAGTCGTTTTATCTATATTGAGTGCTAGCAGATGAAAATCTAATCATTTTTTATGGATTTTAAGTCAGTATTAGCCTTTTTAAAAATATTTCCAACTGCATCCAGAAAATATGACAACGGTATCGTCTGCCAAGGAATAAATATTACCTTTAGTAATGTTAGCATCTAAAAATAACAAGTCACACACACACACACACACACACACACACACACACACACACATATATATATATATATATATATATATATATATATATATATATATATATATATATAGGCTACTGAACAAAACAGGATTCAATACGGTTCCCTGTAGGATGCCGATATTGACAGTTTCTTTTTCACTTTTTTTATTTTAATTACTAATCACAAGAATAATTGTATTTTATATATGAAGAGAGCACGAAAAGTAACGCAGAAATGTGAAACGATTAATGGATGGGGCCAAAAAAGTTAAAAGAAAATCGTAGTGGACAATAATTATGACGATGATAATAGTGCAATTAAAACATTCGACTAAGAATTGGAACGAAAGTTGACTCTTCAAGAGTATTATCCATTGGTAACTGTGCGAAAGAGAAAAAAGAGAAGAAGAAGAAGAAGAAGAAGAAGAAGAAGAAGAAGAAGAAAAAGAAGAAGAAGAAAAAGAAGAAGAAGAAGACTGTTAGAGTAGTGGTGTGATAAAGTGACGAGAATGGCCGTCGAATGGTATGTAACTCAGACATATCTAGAAAATCGAGATGCGCGAAAAAGAAAGCAGTCGATTTGAGTGAGGAGTTTAACAAAATAAAATTACTTTAGACGACTGAAAGTGTCTTAGTAAGGATCATATGGTATACATTATATTTTTTTCAATCGAATTTGAAGAAATATCAAATAATTTACTAAGCTTACATATTGTAGGAACACAACTGTCAGTACAGTTAAGTGAAATCGCTCTAGAATAACGTGAATAAATTATTTGTTCGAAACTCAACTCTCCTATTGAAGCTTAGTGTTAATGGACTATATCATTATATGTTTGTCTATCACCTTAAGCATAAATCACATTCTTTTTTTCAATTTTACCAGTGCATTTATATTAAACAGTCTTAGAATGATTGGCAGTACTTATCTTATTATTCTTCTTGTTCTTCAGAAAGTCATTATTATTATTATTATTGTTATTATTATTATTATTATTATTATTATTATTATTATTATTATTATTATTATTATTATTGTTATTATATCTATTCTACAATTCAAAAGAGAGATATATGTGTTAAATAATAATTCTTCCTACTAACTCTACCAGATTTTATTCCATGGAATTCATCTTCCATTCGGTATGGACAAACACGATCTTGATGCAAGATTCCTAAGGATGCTCCCTAGCACTTTGCCACCAACAATTCCATTATCAGGTTGATATAATGATTGTGCATTAAACTTTAACGTAGGCTTTTGCGCCATTATTGGTTAAATTGGATTAAGTGCAAAACTGCTACCGGAGTAATTTGTAAAATTGGAGATGAACTGGGAGTGTGCAGAAGTATTGCATCGATTAGTCTCAAGCGTTTCAATGATAGTGACGCTAGCCTGACAGAGAAACCTCGGTAGGGACGACTTTGTGACTTCTATGATGAGACTGCGAAATGTGCTGGAAAAAGAACAACTATCAAACACATGAGAACTATAAATAATGCTGAACCTTTATCAGTCAACTCTTTCCCGTCTTTTGCAAGAGCTTTGTGATAAACTGGCCTAGATAATATCTGTATGACTCATTAAATACACAAGCCGAACGGTGGATTGAGATCTGCCGCCAGCTACGGGTACTTCACAATCCTATAGGTAACTGCTTTTTGAAGAGAACAGCCACTTGAAATGAAAAGCGACTTTCTTTATGTAGTAAATACAAAAGAAAGCAGTGAGTACTTCTAATCAGGAAGAAAAATATGAATCTGAAAACCGCTTTGACACAAAGGGCTATGTTTAGTATTTGGTGAAATTTTGACGGAATAATTCACTTTGAGCTTCTTCCGGATGGCTGGACCATTGATAATAGCCAAGATTCAGTAACTGAAAAATATTTAAGTCGTAAAGCATCCAGCTGATAAATAAGTACATAGCACCTTTTGATTACGGTTTATTCTGATCTATTTTGGAAACCACATCAATAATTGAGGCACTGATATCAAAAACGGGACTGGTCATGCAGAGGTTAGTTTGAGAAAAACACAAAAAACTTTATAGACTGCATTACCTCCTTGTTATTGGTATTGTTGCTTTGCACTTGGCCAGATCTACTTGTCCCACAAGAAGTTTTTTTTTTTTTTTTTTTTTTTTTGTAGAAAACGTAACATAATAGAAAATAGTTTTGAAAACTGTTGACATGTCCCCTTTTTGATCTAAAGGGACAGAATTTCATAAAAAATATTAAAGAAATTAAATACGGTAATCTTTTTTTGGTATTATATTACTATTGAAGGACAAAATAATATTTATAAACAACTTGACACCTCAGTAAAACATTATAAAATTGAGTCATCTTCACTGTCTGACATCTCACTCCCAGAATCTTGGAATACTGGGTCATTTTGTTTAGGCCTAACACTATATCTCGAAGTGCATGAAACACTTTTTTAGAAGAAAGGGACTAGTCACATGACAAATCTCGTTTTTCAACTTAACGCTAGAATTCTACAATGCTCCATGCAAGTGACAACTTCCATTTTTACATTAAACGATGAAGGGTCACTCATATAATATGGGAACACTCTTAACTCGGATACCCCAGAATTTATGGCAAGTCCCGTTTTCGATCTCAGCTTCTCAATTTAGACACATGAGTTTTTCCTCCACAAAGAATTGTAACGCGGCCAAACTGAATCAGAGGGAGTATGATTGCTAATTGTCATCAAAAGCAACGAATTACACAGAACAATTATTTTTATTTGTTACTTAATTTGCTGCTAAATAATTGTTACATTCGTGCCCAAGAATATTCCAGTCAATTTAGTGTTACCACGTGTTACATTACCTGAGAATTTAGTCAATCATAGCAACCACCACAATGTAGTGAGTACATCATAAGTGACCAGATATATGAGTAGTACCCAGATTGAGGGATAATATTTAAAAGCCAAATTATCGCGCGTACTTTGTATTGGCTATAACTAATTCGAACTCCATAACACAGAATTAACACATCATAGTAGGATCCTCCATTCTAATTCTCCCATCTAATTCCTTCTTACCAGATGGATTAGAATACACAACAGATCGTATGGTCACAGTGTTGAAGGACTTTCTTCCGAGCACTCAGGAAAAAAAACAACGTAAGTCATTACGCTAATAGCAGACAAATACTCATGTCGTAAGTGGGATTTGAAGTAACGACTGCAGCTTCACTGAAATTTTAGGGCTCAGTCTTAAACTCTAGAAATTAGTAATATAAAATAGTTTTGTACAATTTTCAATCTGTCACTTATGTAAGTGTGAAAGCAGAAATAAATTCTGTTACATCAATTAAAATATTATAATAAGTATCACGAATATTTTCGACTTTTCATGTAAGTCATCTTCAGGTGATATAGTTAGCTGACAAATACAATTGAATATAGGTGAAAGTGGTAAAGTGATAAAACATATAAGTAATTTAAACCATGCATGCTTATTTTAAACCAAAGAGTGGTTATGAGTCATAGCATCATACATAGTGTTGGATTAAAACAATCAGATAAAATAAACAATCAAATGAGTAAGACTACAATAGGAATAATTATTTTTGTATGAAATATAGCAATTTTATGCCAGTGTTTAAAAATTAAAATTGTTTAAAATAGACTTGGGGCTCTGGTGGCATATTTGTATGCCAGTGTTTAAAAATTAAAATTGTTTCTAGAAATTAGTTCAAACAGAAAGTGAAATTTCTGGATTCAGTGCGTTGATTGAATAGTTCTTACTACAGCGATATTCAGAAGTAAAGGCTCCTAGGTATTGGGTTGACAGACCTTCAAGTATCTGCAAATTTGTCTTCAAGAAAATACATGGCAGAAACTACAACCAATCATCAAACGCTAGGTGTCTTGCGTAATATCGCGGCCAACTTCATTGTTTATATTGTTTTTTTTTCTTTTTTTGTAAAATTAAGTTACAGATTCTGCAAATATTTGAATAGTCAATTATGAAATGAATTTTAAACGAATTGTGTATTGATTTGTATTGTGTAAACATGGCGATACTATGTGTGCACACCTGATTGCCGAGATTTCCCAGTGGAAATTATTCCGTGGAATAAAATATCCCCACGAGATCATCCCCACGCGGAGCGTACTTCATTTGTTCTAAGGCAGATCGATATCTGCCACTGAATGCAGTGGTTCCCCTGTTCGCGGGGTTGCATACCAGGCCCTAACATTGGTCCAGGTCCGGACTCGACTTGCTCACTGGACGCCGATATATTGATACAACTGTGAGCTAATGTAAATGTATTCCTTTCTCCTCGTACGTCAATTACAATTATTAATGTAATCATATTCACAACTACTTCTGTGGTTCGCTAAAAATGTGCTGTCAAATACTGTATTCGCTTGTGCATCACCACACAAATCCAAGGTCGTACATTCACCAAGTCGCGTCCGTACGAAATAACGTTTTGTTTGTTGAGTGCTAGCAATATCATTTGCTTGTCCTCGAAATTATAAATATTTATCTTTCCCAATATTAATAAAAATAGCATGGCTTCCAAACTTTTACAATTATACGCTTAAGACGTAAGTATTAATGCTCATAGTCGTCCTTGTAATTAATCATACTGGCAGCAACAACAGCAGTGTGTAAATACTAACATCACGGTTTAACCAATCATTAGAATATTTCCCAATACGCCTATGCAAGGACGATCGGTCAGAATATGTGCCCTCGCCGGAAAAGAAAGCTCGATCAACTGTCGCGAGATGAAAGGAAATGTTGTTGCTTTTTCAGAAAAGAAAACGATGAAATGCCTAAAAAGGTGGTAAAAATTCAAGCTTGATTCAAATACGTATTTAGTTTTTCCGAGATTTACAAACATGAAACATGAATAAAAATTACAAATCTCAACATATTCTTCTAATTCCTTCAGAAAATATTAAATTCGTATGTCTGCACACACATCTATCAAAATTTTCATGTTCCCATGCAGAGAAATAAACTCTTAAAAGTAGTTTATATACAAAATGAACCCGAAGTATGTCTTTAATTACAGGCAGTTATTATACAATTTTGCGTTTTTGCTTTCTTTTCGACATAAAAATTGTTTTATATGAAACATTTCATAACGTGTTTTGGGAAAATGGCACATATTTCTCTAAATTTTATAATTTCTTTGCAATTTCGGTTTAGTATAGCAATAATATTTTCTCAGTATATCAACAATAGACTTGGAGGATTTAGTGAAGAACTGGGAGGAGTGACAGTAGCAGAAAGAGGAATGAAGTGCTTAAGATTTGCTGAGTATGTGACGTTGTTAGCAGAAGAGGAGGCGATACTAGGAGATAAACTGGAGCAAATGACAGCTATGAGCAGTATGGAATGAGATAAATGCAAACAAGACGAAGACCATGGTTATCGGAAGGAAAATAAAGCAGGTAAACTTGCGAATTCTAAGTGAGGCAGTAGAGCAAGTGGACAACAAGTGGACAGCTTCAATTACTTGGGATGTACTGTAAGCAGTAATAATGAATTGCTGCCAGGAAGTCAAAAGGAGGATAGCAATGGCAAAGAAAGCTTTCAATAGAAAAGGAGCATCTTCTGCGGACTAGAAACATTTGAAATGTGGATATGGAGAAGAATGGAGCGTGTGAAATGGTCAGACAGAATAAGAAATGAAATTGTGTTTTTCATTCAATTGGCAAGTTATGTTTTTGGTAATATCTTTCACTCTACGAGCAACTGTATATACTGCTGAAACGCTAATGTTCTTAAATAAATATACTTTCTCAGGACAAATCTCCTTTGACGTCATTATCATGCACGATTTAATAAGTTCAACATAACTAAAAGGTTTTCCTCTTTTCGTCAGTTCATGCGACACGTGTAAAATAACCACTATTGCTGCTTCATTGCCTGATCTCTGTTTCTTGAAAATGTTCTGTCGAGATGATAGTCTACGTTTCATTGCTTCAAATTTATCATTCCGTAACTTCCCCGTAAATTGTGAAAATTTTGAAGAATGTTCGGTTTCATAATGTCTGCGAATATTATAGTCTTTAAACACAGCAATTGATTCGTTACAAATTAGGCGTACTACTTTCTTTCCAGTTTCAATCACAAAATAATCCAAACTCTGACCACTTTTCTCTTCTTTTCTTTTCCTGCCATAATTAAAGTTAAGTTACACTGTAAGAACTATTATTATAGTAAATGCTTGTGGATTAACTCAGAGTGCCAATACTATCCTTAACTGAATAATATTTACCACTTCATAGTTCCACTGCTCTACAATGTGTGAGCGTGTACCGAAAGAAGTCGCTGTTGTCAGCTTATTGCGGTGCAATCTCTGGTTGCTATGTTGATACACTTCGCTCTTGGGCTGGCCAACTTATGGTCGCATGGCAGCTGACCGCTTGCAACCAGTATATTATAGCAACAATATTGTTATCACAGTACATGAGCAATTTGTTTCAGAATCTGAGCCTCTGATTTGATTTCATCGATCAAAATTCGTGAATAAATTAAACTAATATAGGCATACTGTTTCTCTTTTTTTAATTGACTAAGCGGGCCGAACAAAAGTAGCTCGTGAGCCGTAGTTTGGCAAGCCCTGCGTCTAATCGATCAAATACTTGGAAATTCTATGAAGGAATTGACGAGAATTGGATTACAAAATATCATGGTGTACTGGTAGAGGGAAGTTGTTTGCGAGGTAATTCAATTGTGTGATTTGAACTCATGTCTGTAAGCAATGAGCATTGCGGGATACAAAAAAGAAATAACACAAATAATGGGCATGAGGAAAGTGCAAGGCAGGTATTGCGATGTACAGGCCGCGCCACTGTTTTTGGCATGTGAAATAAGTAATGAGGAAGTTCAGAGCGAGTGTCTTAGGTTTTCAGAAGTTTGTGGGCGTTAAAATCGACAATTGTGATTGGCAGATTGTTGATGTAAAGTATATTTAGGAGTTGGTACCATTCCAGCTACAGTGGCAACAGAAACTCTCTGACTGGCCACTGTACTCAAGGATACATCGCAGGAACGCTAGCGTAGGGAAAGTTAAGCGCGAGTATCTTACTATTGCCACGGTTAGTGGGGAGAAAGACTGACAACTATGATTGGCAGATTTCTAACATGACGTGTATAGGAGGTGGAACCATTTTCAGCTACAGTGGCAATAGATGCTCGCAAACTGAGCATTGTATCAAGGACACGCGTCGAAAACGCTGGCGCCAACAATAAGTAGGCCTACCAGTACATGTATTTTTGCAACAAAGAAGATTATAATTAGTCATAAATGTTTCGTTTTAATACAATATACAATCGTAATATTCTTAGTTTTAGGATACTGTACAGTTAAGTAATACGAATATTCTTTTGCATAGCATAGTTATTTTCCAAAGGATATTGTAATATTCGGCCTATATAGATTACAATGAACACGAAGCACACGTTTTAAAATCTTACCCAATCTTGAGCAATATGAAACTGTCTTTGACAAATCTTTTTCAGTATTGATCAGTCTTTGATGAGTTTTCTTGTAAAGTATTGAATTGGAAGAAAAATATGATCATGCACAAGCAGCTTAAACGACTTTTAGCTTTATTTTGGAGACATATAGTGTCTGCTATTTTATTACACACTTTCATCTTGTATCATGGAAGTAAAGGTCCAAGTAGTGAAAGCTGATCTTCATTGAATATAATTTTTTATACACCTTGATTACACAACTTTTAACACTATGTTACTTTGGAAAACGTATTATGTGTCTTTCTCGTGTTAAATTATTTTACCTCGTTAACATGTTTTAGCCTGTTATCGGCCATCTTCAGAACTGGTTGTTGCTGGTCTTGGCGCCTTTTGATTGTGTTTCTTGTGAGGGTGTGTTGTGTAGTGTAATGTGGAGTTTAAGAGTGTGTATGTTCTGAAATTGAGTTGTGAGTTGAGAATTTCATTTGAATGATCTTATGTGTCTATATATTTCGTGTATCTATTTTTTCTTTAAATAAAATATGATTTGCTATTGAATTGTTTTCATGTCCATAACTCCTAGATAATTGTCTTATATTTAAAAAATATGAAGAAGGTTCGTCCATTATTTTAGGGAAAATCGCTACAGATATAATGTTTGCAAAAATAATGTTCCTATGAAAATCTAGACCTGAATTATTTAAAATTAAGAAGTGTACACTTCGGATTTGTGTTGTCCGTAAGTGTTTTAAGTTTGAAATTTGTATTGTTTTTCTAACATTATTTTTCTCTTCTTTTACAGGTGAGTATCCCATGACTGTCACGATATCTCCGCTACTTCTTCTATTCGTGAGTAACTACAAACTATTACATGATATAGACTGCGTAATCTACTGATAAAGTGAAATGAAACTGGGTCATATTTGTTGCAATGCCGAAATGCAGTGAATGAACTGAAAGTAAGGAGATATTTATTAGGTTCGCCGAATAAATAGCAAACTAGTATAATGCTAATTGCTTTTACAAATATTAAGAATTTGAAATAGGGCAGCCTAAATAGCTAGAAAACAAATTCAGCAGTTATCTCACAAACTAATGTTATTTTATGGGAATTTAAAAGTTATTTTGATAAGTGTTGAATTATTCGATAAAATTATAAATTTATTCCGTCGTTCTTTTGTTTATGAATACATCTCTAAAGTGATTTTATTATATATTCGCCGTGTTTGTCTATTCCATTATTCATTATTTTTCCCTTCCCTTTCATATTGTCATGTCAAACAAAACAGTATGTAGAGTTATGGATTATAACATGGTGGTCGAAGACTTTTCAAACTTGAAATTTAAATTAATTTAAAAAATAATAATTTTCAAATACAAGTTACCTCTGCATTAGAGTGTTTTTTCCTTAAATGTCTATCATCCCTCTCCTCAATCAGCTTTCTAGTTTCAAACCTAGATCTTAAACTTAGTGCTAGTTACCCTCTACTTTTATTCCTCTTTTTGTGCCTGATCTGTCTCTAGTATTGCATTATGAATTCCATCGTCATTCATAGTCTGTTTTTTTCATATTTTATTCTTCTTTTCGCATATGCATTATATTCTAAGTCTATTCTAACCTCCACGCAACCTCTTTTCCTAGCCCGCCCGATGTATCTTCTATCTTGAAATCTAAACGACAGTCATTGTTTTCGATATTCTTCTAAAGCTGTGCGTTGTTCTTGGTATAACAATTTACCTCTTCACCAAACATCTTGTTAAACAAGCATTCCCTAATTTTTCATAATGATTGAATAGTTTATTTCTAATTTTTCATCTTTTATCTTGCGACATTTTATTTATTGAAGAAATATTAGTAGAGGTTAATTTATGCTTCAAATTATAGTGGAATTAAAACAATAATTGACTTGGGACATTTGATGGATTCAACGATTTCCCTGGGGACATCCTTTCCCCTTTCTTTGTGGCCAGTATTCAGACATTGTTTTCAGAATAAAATATAACATTTGAAATTAAAATAGAATATTGTGGCTTCAAAAGACAAACATCAATTGAAGATTCATTTGAACGTCATAAAAAGCTAAACAAGAGGAAATCGGATCTGTGATGTATACGATAAAAATGCTCTCAAGTGAAAGAATTTCAATTCATAAGATAAGAATGTTGAGAAAAACTTTTGATGCGAAACAAGATATTAATAATATTTGGAAACTTTAAACTATTGGAGATGAAGCTTATTATTCTGACCAAAATCGAGAAAAGAAGATTAAATAAAATTGTTAGGATATATTGTCATCACAGCCCCTTCTCATTGGAAAATTAATCAAGTGATATCAATGCCTCCAAGAGGATGCTTTCGATATGTGAGCAATTTAGAAAATGATATTAACTTTCTGGAAGTGAATGACTGGAGAGTGATTTGTCAGAATAGAGGTTCAGTGGCGAATTATAGTTCATTTAGCAGAAAAATTCTCAATTACTTTAAAAGAATAATAATAATAATAATAATAATAATAATAACAGTTAGCTTACTTATGACTTATGAATTACTTACTTATGAATTGTCTCATAATAATCTCTTCATATTATCTAACAATTATTTGAAATATATTAACATTCTATGTATTTTAGCGCAATTCTGCTACACAGTTTATTTTTCATTGTTTAATTAATAGGTCATAGTATTTTGCTATTTAATTCATAACTCTTGTATACATGTAACTTTTATCTAAATCAAATTGTTGAATTCTTTGTAGCTTGTAAGTTCATACATATGTATGTATACTTTTTGGTGGTTGAGTGGAAGAGAAGGCTTCACGGCTTTAACTCTGCGAGCTAAAATAAATAATAATAATAATAATAATAATAATAATAATAATAATAATTATTATTATTATTATTATTATTATTATCATAGCCCACATCTCTCAAATACATTTTATATTATCCTCCCATCTACGTCTCGTCCTCCCAAAGGTCTTTTTCCCTCCTGTCTCCTAATTAACTCTCTATATGCATTTCTGGATTCGCCCATACGTGCTGCATGCCCTGCCTATCTCAAACGTCTGGATTTAATGTTCCTAATTATGTCAAGTCGAGAATATAGTGCGTGCAGTTCTGCGTTGTAGCAGTTAGATGTTGACGCAAAAATATGTTCCAAATAGCTACGTGTGTTTTCTGAACGCCCGTACATGTTTGTATATAGCCTGCAGTATATTTAAATTAGGTAAAAATTCAATTACATAGATATTACAATGCTAAAATGTTCAGTGAATCCATCCGTAAACAAATCATTGAACTTTATATATTTGATTTACGGTAATTGTTAAATCATAAACACGCATTTAATAATATGGAATGATATTACTTACGCAAAGCTATACAGTTCATTTTAACATTCCTTTCATTTCAACATCAAAATATGTTTTTGAATTTTAAGAACTTCTTGTGATTATACCTTAATTAATTCATAATAAAACACGTACCGAATATAATATTTTTAGAGCACGTTTTTCGAAAGTAAATTCGACATCCTACGGCTTCTACGAATAAAGTTTCAAGCACAAGACTGGGCGAACGGCCTAAAACATCAAATTTTCACTCGGTGATGCAGGTTAAAATTTAAACAAAACAAAATAGTGGGTAGAGGTTGTATTCATAACGCATTTCTTTCATTTACTCGTCCACATCTGTGGAGTAACGGTCAGCGCGTCTGGCTGCGAAACCAGGTGGCCCGGGTTCGATTCCCGGTCGGGGCAAGTTATCTGGTTGAGGTTTTTTCCGGGGTTTTCCCTCAACCCAATATGAGCAAATGCTGGGTAACTTTCGGTGTTGGGCCCCGGACTCATTTCACCGGCATTATCACCTTAATCTCATTCAGACGCTAAATAACCTTAGATGTTGATAAAGCGTCGTAAAATAACCTACTAAAATAAAAATTCATTTACTCAGTCATTATTGTACCAGTTCTCTTATTTGAAGAATAACGACATGAACTTCAAACTCACAATCGGTGAAACGAAAAGTGTCGTCTTTTTACTTAAAAAGATCTAGACTAAAAACCAAATGAGACGAAGAGTTATTTGTAGTGTATAAATACTATTGAAACAGATTATATCTGTGAACATCTATTTTCCTTGTCATAATTCGTTTACTGCTTCATAATTTGCATATATTCATATTGTAGAGAAACTACGATACATCATCAATTTTCCAAAATAAAATTCAAAGAAGTCGTCAGACGAACGAACTTTCACGGAGAAATTAACTGTAGAAATATCTAAAGTTTCCCAATTCCTGAGTCGAAAGATGCTGCATAATGGATTTATAATACATACTACATAAGTGAAGTATTCACTCGTACTCTGGCTTCAAAATATACGGCTGTCAAATGAGTTAATATTTACGCACGTTGAAGTATTGAACTAGGTAGCATTAGTCCAAAGTGCTGTAAGTTTTCATACTTCCATGAGCTGCTGCACAAGCGACATGCACGAAAGTAATCCATTACACTGACCTTCATCATAGAAAACAAGTACACAGGCGACACGCACAATGGAAGCCTGTTCATGAAAGTGATCTGGCGTGCCTTTGTCTACGCTTCTTGGCTATAATATTCTTTGTCTGATACACGTAGATCATTGTTGGAGTTGATACGGTCAAGCCTAGCGGGCTACCTACAGATATCGATCTCATGTTGCATTCGAAAGTTTGTGTTTTTCATACCCGAGAGCGAGTATCAACCTTTACTTTTTTTATTTATAACGATATGATCGTGAGCCCATATTTTACAGTTATTTATTGCTCATAAATTCATGTTCATTCTGCCAGCCACCGACGCTGGATAACTCTTTAATCTGAACTTTTTAAATAAATTAATATTGAGGAGAAAAATACGCTTCAGCGCCGGGGATCGAACCCGGGTTCTACGTACCTAGCGCTCTGACCACTGAGCTACGCCGAATTCAATCCATAGCACCGGATCGAACTCTCCTCCTTCAATGTTTCCCTTTGTGGCCTGACTCCAAGTTAGGCATATACGTTGACGTTTTATGTTCAAGTCAACTGCCATTATACAAGGGGCGCACTCAATATTACAGATATTATTCTGTAGGACAAATTAATAATTCTTAACATTCTCACAGCTAGCAGTGCATATTTCTGTACAGATTACTGTGCACTTAACTGCGGAATCCCGGCCAAACAGCCACTCAGCTGAGTGCGCCCCTTGTATAATGGCAATTGACTTGAACGTATAACGTCAACGTATATGCCTAACTTGGAGTCAGGCCACAAAGGGAAATATTGAAGGAGGAGACTTCGATCCGGTACTGTGGATTGAATTCGCCATAGCTCAGTGGTCAGAGCGCTTGGTACGTAGAACCCGGGTTCGATCCCCGGTGCCGGAGCGAATTTTTCCCCTCAATAATAATCATCAATATTACAGATATTATTCTGTAGGACAAATTAATAATTCTTAATATATTTACATAAAGAATTTAAGATAAGTTCGATGAAGATTCAAGTTTACAGTTAGTACTTTTGTGTACCAAATCTTGGCACGACAATCTCCCCAGAGTGATAGAAATTGGATGTTATTACACGTGGCTTATTAAAACGTTTCATTTGATGCTTTTGAATCTGCGTTATTTTACAATTTGTGCCCAAAACTCTTGATAGCAACGTGAAGTATATTATTTCGCTCTTCATGCATAGGTTACAGATTGATGATTGCTTTAAAATAGGATATTTGGTCTATATATTTGCTATTTGTACTTCAGAGTACTTGAGTCATACAGTTGACTCAGCAACATGGCGTCAGTCCGAAAAAAATATATGCCATCTTCCTTCGTTTCTTGTGTTAGATGAAACAGCAGAGGAAAATAAATTTTACATAAGAAAATTCCTAAACATGAGCATGTACTAGAACAGGAAGTGAAAGTCCTTAGTGTGTAGTAGAGATTTAGACCTAATTGTTCTGTGATAAATCTACAGAATCGCGCTGATTTAATATAGGCTATTTTCTTCCAATATAATCCGCTTGTCTGTCATATCAACTGAAAGCATTTCCTAAATGATATTGTTAGAATCATGAAACATTTTCAGTAGATCAATCGGGACGTTTTCTCGGTACTTGTCTAATTAGCAATCATTATTCTACCGTTACTCTTGTCTACCCTCAAACTCTATCAGTAATAATTATAGCTTGCATGGAACATTTATTATATTTTTCTTCAATATCTTTCTTCCTTTCTTTTTTCCCATTTTACTTAATATATCCATTCGCTTCTTTTCCACCTTTTTAAATTAACTTTTCCAATTGAGTCCACTGCAAGAATGATGGATGTCATTTGGAATACATTTTGCAGGAGAAGCGATTGAAAGTTTGAAATGCTTAGCGATCAAAGCTTAACTGTGATTTTCCGATCATTACTGGACAATGACTATCAGTTTTAATGCCATGTAACTCTCTATGTACATTCTATATGTCTTAAGCTATGCATTGACAGTCTTGGTGCATTTTCGACAAAAAAAAAAAGTGACATCCATCATTCCTGCAGTGGACTCTCCAATTCATTTCCTGTTTTCTTATTGGCTTTCACCTTTCATTTATTTTCACTAATATTATTGTAGTTATTAAAAATTCCTTAATATTTTATGAACAAATATTAGCATGTTCATTCATATATTTAGTGTTCTGTCCAAGGGCAGATCTTTCACTGCAAACCCAGCTTTCTCCAATCTTCCATATTTTCTGCCTTCCTTTTCGTTTCCTTATATGATCCTCATATCTCAATGTCGTCTATCATCTGATATTTTCGTCTATCCCGAACTCTTCTCCCGTTCACCATTCCTTCCAGTTCATCATTCAGTAGGCAGTTTCTTCTCAGTCAGTGACTCAACCAATTCCTTTTCCTCTTCCTGTTCAGTTTCAGCATCATTCTTTCTTCACCCACTCTTTCCAACACAGCTTAATTTTTTATTCTGTCTGTCCACTTCACACGTTCCATTCTTCTTCATATCCACATTTCAAATGCTTCTATTCGCTTCTCTTCACTTCGTCGTAATGTCTACGTTTCTGCCCCATACAATTTCATACTCCATACAAAGCACTTCACTAGTCTCTTCCTTAGTTCTTTTTCCAGAGGTCCGCAGAAAATGCACCTTTTTCTATTAAAAGCTTCCTTGGTCATTGCTATCCTCCTTTTGACTTACTGGCAGCAGCTCCTGTTACTGCTTATAGTACACTCTAAGTATTTGAAGCTGCCCACTTGCTCTACTGCCTCATTTAGAATTCGTAAGTTTATTTTCTATATTTTTCTTCCTATAACCATGCTCTTCGTCTTATTTGCATTTATCTTTATGCCATACTGCTCACAGCTGTCATTTACTCCAGTAGCATATCCTTTAGTATCAGTTTCTCTTCTGCTAACAACGCCACATCATCAGCATATCTTATGCACTTTATTCTTCTTCCTCCTACTATCACTCCTCCCATATTCTGAAAACAGTTCTTTACTAAATCCTCCAAGAAGATGTTGAACAAGATAGGTGATAAAGGACATCCTTGACGTACTCCTTTCCTTATTTCACTTGCTTCTGACATTTCTTCTCCTATCCTGACTTTGACTCGTTGTTTCCTAATATTACTTTCCAACCCACATAATTGTTCTCTAGGATTCCCATCAGTTTATTCCAATTCACTCTGTCAAACGCCTTTTCTAGGCGGATAAATACTACATACACTTCTTTATTCTTCTCTAAGTATATTTCGCCGATTTTCCGTAGCAGTCCAATTGCACTATCGTACATTTTCCCTTCCTGAAGCCAAAATGCTCTTCTTCCAACTGATCTTTCATCTTAGAATAGGCCTATAAACGTCGATTCAGTATTCACAAGAGAATCTTTGCCGAATGTGATATTATACTGATAATCCTGAAGTTCTTACATTTCTTGGCATTTTTTCTTCGGTATTGGAATCAACACTTTCTCCATAAAATCTTCGCCATTCGCCTTTCTCATATATTTCGTTGCATAATGATAGAATTTGCTTCTTGTCTTCACCCAAGCATTTCACTAATTCAATAGGGATTCCATCAACCCATGTTGCTTCCCCATTCTTCATTTCCTTAAGCGCTAGTTCAACTTCTTCGTTTAAAATTGAAAATCCTTTTTCGTCTTTTGATACGGCTTCTTCGTCTTCTATAGCTAAGTCATCCGGACTACTTCTTGTCTCGTATAACTCTTATACATATTCCGTCCATCTGTTAATTAGGCTACCCCTTGTTTGTCTATTATTTCATTTCCGTTGTCCTTTTATCAATCACATGAATTTCCTGTGCTTATTTGTGAAGTCCAAACATTTTACTTTGCGGTACATTAAATCATATCTTTCTTTTCTCTCTAGATCTTCTATTTCTTCACTATATAAAATTATCAGCTGCTGTAATTTATGTTAATGTCTTTTTCCCAATTAAGATATAAATATAACGATGTAAATATGTTCCTGAAAGTGAGGTTCTAATTGGTAATTCATGATAGAGGGGTCAAAAACAAATAGTAATATCAAAACGCAAGACGTAGATATTCCTTGAAAGTCTGAACAATCGTCTCTTCGCAACTTTTCGAAATGGGATCGAATTCGAAATTAATTTTATTCATAGCCACATAAATAAAAAATCCCAAAGTTATGAGTTTTCTTCGTTACCACGTTGGTCTATAAGGAAAAACATTTCGATACTGAAAACGAATTTTAGAGCTTCCTGAGGGGGGGAAAAAAGTGGTTTCGCCATACCATCTATCTGTCTGTGCTTAAATAATGAACAGATTTTCGTTCACATCAGCGAATTCGATTCAGTTTATTCGGTATGCTGCACATGAAACATATTAATACATTATATTTAAAAGGCCACTGACGAAACTCAGGCAGTAGCTTGTTACACTTGTGATCTGACATTACGCTTCGGCATGGCTTAGAATTTCGCTTGGGCGATTTTTTTTAAAGCTTTCCCATCTGTAGATAATATCAGGTAATATCATGGACAATCATCGAACTCACCTCACTTAATACAAATTCGCCGGCATCAATTCTACAGATGTTACATAACCTCTTATTTGATAAAGCGTCGTTAAAATAATTGAATTTAGTTAAGTCGGCCTCTGACGATTTTGTTTATAATTCAATATAACATAAAATGATACAATTCTTAACTCTTTTGTCTCAATGACAACGCGAAATTATTTATAGATTTAAACTTTAAATATACCGGGCGTTTTGAAATTCCTATTATAGTCTAAACTCCCAGGGCTTATAGAGGGGACCGAGTACATGAAGTTTTGAATAGGGACATATGACAAGAAACAAACTCTGCCATAAGTGAAACAAAATGATATCAAGTATTTATAAGAAAAATAATAAAAATTACATTCTCGCTTCTGCTGGGTCGGACAGCGATTACTTCTGTGTACATAAAACAGATGTATCAAATATTCCTTTATGATATGCAAGCCGTATTGTGATGGATGCTTAAGATGATCACTAATGTATTGTCACATGTGTTCTACCCTGCTTATCTAGTGCACTTTTAATTGGAAATACAGTAACAAGAATGTTTATTTTATTTTTTATAAATACTTGAATTGATTTGATTTTGTGACACGGTACATTTCTGGCTGGGGGTTACTATTCAAAACTTCATCTATTCAGTCGTATATTTGAATATACGTATACATGCCAAAGAAGTACTGCTGATAGAGCATAAATTACTGAACAAAAAGTGTCTAATAAAATTTTTCTCTTACTTTTGTGGTTTGCCTAAAAAAAATGTTATCTGTGAGTCTTATATTCTTGGAAATGAGAGTAGACCGTCATTATTTACGTCGGTCCGCCACGTATATTGCAACTGTGGTGACATCCGTGTTTACAAATCATGGTAATCTGTTGTTGTCCTATTGTGGTAGTGTTAGCTTGAAGCGTGTGTTGAACGGAATTTCATTGGCAATGACGTTCACATTTACTCGAACTGTAAATATTAGATTACTATCAATCCTAAAAACATGATATTTTAGGAATTAAAAACAAAAATAGTAAAAGAAACAAAATTTCACTACAAATCACATTTTAGTAGACCGAGATACATAGCCTATATTGTTTTGGCAGTTACATAGTTTACACCCTGTATACACATCTATACGTTAAGTGAAAACAACACTTGATATTTATGTTTATATTTTACAAATTTTTATTATAATGTAAACAAGATTTAATGCGATTGTGCCCTAATTAAACTCTATATATATATATATATATATATATATATATATATATATATGAATTAGATTTAATTATTTATACTTCCTACTACAGCCAAAATATGAAATTTAGCTATTATTCCACATTATTGATGTAATTTTTTTGTCTTTAATATATAAAAACTTCAGAAATTCTGACGAGCTTGTGAAGAATATCCTGTAATGATAAATCTTCATTTTCCAGTGAATTACAGATACGAATGTTAATTTTTTTCAGAGACATTTAGTTTGTGACAATCACACACTCTTTTGATGTCGCACGAGTAATCACATTCACTTGTTATTTGTGAGCACACATCTTCCTGTCTGTCACTTTCGTCTTGATCGTCCAATGTATGACAAATGTTTTGAGCACCTCCGTGTTGTTAACTAGGGGCTAGCTGCACCGTATATGCAAATGAATATTCATTGTCTATTGACGTGTATATGTGACGAATGTGCACGCATGCCTATTACATAATATGTCCTACTGTAAACACAGATGTACCCAGGTGTTGTGCGAACTTGCAATTCCGTCATGAAAAGGACGGTACAGTAGTAGATCAGTCAACTGACAGCTTTTCGTCAAAAGGGACTTAACATCGACCACCTTCACATTTGTAATGACGGTGAAATAGGTTTAGTCTGATTATACAGTTTCTCTTCCAGTCCTCATTCTATCTTCGATCTATTTATTTTTACTATTTCGGTTCCTCTTGCAGTTCTTTTTAAACAGTTCCACTTTCCCTTGCAATCCTCATTCAACCTTAAATATATGTTTCTCTGAGTACTTTAACTTCCGTTACAGTCCTCATACTACATTTGATCTATATTTCTTTGAGTACTTCATTTTCCAATGCAAACTTCATACTATATTTAATCTATTTTCTTTGGATACTTCAGTTTCCAATGCAATCCTCATAGTACAGTTGATCTATTTTTTTTAGTACTTCATTTTCCAATGCAATCCTCATACTACCTTCGATCTATTTTTCTTTGAGTACTTCATTTTCCAATGCAAACCTCATACTATGTATTTTATCTATTTTCTTTGGATACTTCAGTTTCCAATACAATTCTCGTACCATCTTTGATCTATTGTTCTTCGTGTACTTCGGTTTCCAATCCTCACACTATCTATGATCTATTTTCCCTCAGTACTTTAGTTTCAAATGAAATTCCCATATTTCCTTTTATTTATTTTTATTTGAGTACTTCAGTTTCAGTGCACTCCTTATATCATCTACTTTTCTCTGTACACTTCAGTTCCCAATGTAATCCTCATACTATCTTTTATCTATTTCCTTTCAGTACTTCGGTTTCCAATGCAATCCTCATACTATCTTCGATCTAATTTCTGTGAGTACGTACTTCAGTTGCCAATGCAATTCTGATACTTTCTTTGATCTACTTTTCTTTGAGTACTTCACTTATCAATTCAATAATCATACTTTCTTTGATTTATTTTTCTCTGAGTACTTCAGTTTCAAATGCAATAATCATTCTACCTTTGATGCATTTATTTTAGTATTTCACTTTCACTTCCAATCCTTATTCTATCTTTGATAAAAATTTTTTTGAGGTACTTCCGTTTCTCTCGCAGTTCTCATTCTAAAATATTTTCACTATTCCCTGAGTATTTTATTTTTCAATGCAATCCTCATTTCAACATTTTACCTATTTTTCCCTGAGTACTTTAGTTTACCTACAAATCTTTATTCCAAATCGATTCATTTTTTTTAGTACTTCGGTTTATCATACAATTCGCATTCTACCTTGATGCAATTCTCTTGGTGTTCTTCGGTTTCTCTTGCAATTCCTCATTCAATATTTGATTCATTTTCTCTGAGTACTTCAGTTTCTCTTAAGATCCTTATTCTACTTTAGATACATTTTTAGAACGTCAGTTTTTCTCGCTTAATTTTATAATATTTCAACATTTTGAGTACTTCCGTTTCCCTCGCACTTTCAGTTTTTCCTTGTCCTTTGAAGTCCACATTCTACCGTTTATTCATTTTTCCCTTGCAATCGTCATTCTACCATTCATATGTTTTTATGAGTACTGCGGTTTCCTTTGCAGTTAGTATTCTACCATTAATCCACATTTCTCTGGATAATACTTTCCTCATTATACCATTAATCTTTTCCCGTTTAATCTGTATAATATAGGTTATATCGTTTAAAACAAGAACGTTTCATGTGGAAGAAGTGTACAAATTCAAAATATACGACATTGAGAATGTCCCAGCTGCTTTTAACATAAGGTCTTGGGAGAAACCTATTCATAGAAATATTACAACTCACTCCAGTTAAAAAGTTCACACTGGAACATGTAATGATGCTTAAATGCATACATACATACATACATACATACATACATACATACATACATACATACATACATACATACATACATACATACATACATACATACATACATACACACATACACACATACACACATACATACATACATACATACATACATACATACATACATACATACATACATACATACATACATACATACACACGCGTGGCTGCTGGCGAGTATGCTTCCTATCTCTCCCTTCTGCTCGACGGAGCATATTCAGATACACTTCTTACCCGTTACCCATTTCAGCGAGTGCTAACAACCACTTGTTTAAAGCATCACTTTTTGTATTAATAAAGACGAGTAAAGGCAAAATTATACTTTGAAACGCGAATTACTTGTCTTGAAATCTTAATAAACTCCAATAGAAAAAAGTGGAAATATGGCGATTCATATTAGGCCTATCACTGATTCGAAATAATCAGTGTAATAACTCCGTTGCTATAGGCCTACTCTACAGACAATGTGCTTAGTAGTAAGGCGCTCTTTGTCAAGTGACATCCCTATTAACTGGTCATTAACGTATTTCCTCGGTCTTTTTTCGTACATCCTTAGGTCTACTATAATATTTTAAAGTAATTAGAATTTATATTTTAAAGTCAATAATAAAAACTGTCAAAAGTTTATAGTAATTAAAATAGTGCATTGCCTTATACCAAGTAGGCACCTACTAGTCCATCAGAAATATTCTGCTGAAGGATTTCAATATTTTTAGAAAGAAAATTTGTGTTCAAAATAATATTTGAGACGTGGAGTTTTTGATTTGAAATGTTGTTTTATGGGGCCGTAGGAATGGGAGTTCAAGGGACTGGAAACTCTGGACCTTAATTGGTCAGTGCTCGGTTTACCCGGGAATCAGCATTCTGCACGGAATCGCTGACTCAGCGAAAAACCGTTCGCGGCTCTGGATACGTTACGATTCTTCTGCGAAATATCTCTCAGACACGTCATTTAACTCGCTTTGTTATCGTCAGTGCGTTGCTGAAAACAAGCCGGGTTCCGCTTTCCTTTAGGATATTGGTCACAATCCATAGTGGACAAAATTATGAAGGAACCTTAATGTATGATATTTGTATTCATTTTAAAACTATGGTTAACTCCTAGAAGAAGGTAATCTTTCTGCCCATTGTACTTATTTCTTACGAGATTTCAGACTTCATTGGTCTTTGAGTTGTGCAATAGGTTTTGGGTTTTACATCCACGTGTTGACGTGTAACTTCTACATTTTGTGAAATACTTGAGTGACATCATATCCAGAATCTTAACTCCGAGCGTAAGAGACTCAACATAATGGACGAGTTTCTAAACTTGAGCGGAATTTAAACTCGAATACAAGATTGCAAACCTTAAAGTCTCCTTCATAATGACAACATACATGGGTTTTATTATCCGTTGAAAGTTGACCATTTTAGTGGGAAATATATAATTAACTAATATGTATTCCATAACTTAAAATTATTGTTTTATAACTTACTTACAAATGGCTTTTAGAGTACCCGGAGGTTCATTGCCGCCCTCACATAAGCCCGCCATCGGTCTCTATCCTGAGCCAGATTACTTCAGTCCCTACCATCGTATCTCACCTCCCTCAAAGCCATTTTAATATTATCCTCTCATCTACGTCTCGGCCTCCCCCTAAGACCTTTTTCCCTCCGGCTTCCCAACTAACACTCTGTATGCATTTCTGGATTCGCCTATACGTGCTACATGTCCTGCCCATTTAAAAATATTCGGAAAATGAGATATTAGTATTACTGTAAGAATAGATGCTGTATTTTCCTATATGTATAACGTATTCTACGAAAAGAACTATAGTAATGGTGTTAGACAGCTATGAAATATTGGTACTTCTGTAAAAACGAACAATGTCAGTTCGCTTTCCCGTGATAACAACCATAATTAGATGACAGTGGTTGTTTTTGCTTGCAAGCAATGTCCGACATTTTATGTTCGAGTACTGCTCTTCCGCCAGCAAAACTGCAAGACATAGAGCGATTAAGTGCATTCCTTCAGAAACCAGAAAGTAGGCTCATCTACATACAGATGGAGAAGAGTCCAGAAGACCTGATGATAATGGTATTGATGTAGATGAATAGGACAATAGTGATGGTTGTAGTGAGTGAAAATATACACGTGAACTATGGAAAATGTGTTACTTGGAATTTAGTTGTTCAGTCCTACATGAAGGTCAGCGAAGACCACCGCTAACTAAAGTAGACCTACAGTGTTAAAGATATTTGCCTGAAATGTGGTAGAGGAAAGCATAGAAATATAATGATAAGTACAGTATGTTTACAAAGTAGAAGGATACATTTTCTTTAATAGAATAAATAAATAAGATTATTTTTGTAAGTGATTAATTTAGACAAAAGGAATCATTGTCAAGAAGTTTTTATTTTTCTAGGCCCTAATTTTTAATTTTCAATAACAACATTTCTGCAATATTTTTTCTGTTTTATGAACGAAATGTATTAACATATTACCAGGCTTTATTTTACCTTAGAAAACACATTTTTACTGTTTTTGTTCCTCCTAAAAATTTTACTATTTTGACATCGGTTATTTCTGCCAAAAAACCTTCAATTTGAAAGTGTATCCTTTGACTAAATATCATTCCATTCTAACGTTTTAGGCTTGTAACAGTTAAAAAATCTTTACAATATTCATATTGACGAATACGTTTTTCGTTCCTCTTATAAACGGTCATAGTGCAGAAACTTTAAGGAATTGTGAACTTTAATTCTAATGATGATGATGATGATGATGATAATAATAATAATAATAGTAATAATAGTAATAATAATAGTGGTAGTAATAATAGTAATAATAATAATAATAATAATAATGATAATCTGAAGTTTTCCCTTCGGTTTTATAGTCTTATGAATATGAACTTAACAAATTTCTGAAAATTAAGTGTTTAACCTTTTCGTGGATATAGGTGACCGATCACGTGGGATCACAACTCTTTTGCCAAGTTTTCCGTGCAAGCAACCAAGCGATAAATGTAAATACACTTTTGTGAGCACACAAAGCGACATCCACGCTAGAGTGCCACTGCCCTATAAAGGCTTAAGGTCAAGGAGATGTACATGATTCCTTGGCATTCATTTCATACTGCTGAGTTGGTGACCGAATTACAGTAGCCTATCTACCGATACATATCTTTCTCGACATTCGCAAACACACGGTACATGCTCAGAAGTTTTTAAAACAGTTTACTATCAACCGTAAGTTTTTAAAATCCAAGTAAATAGATGTTATCGAATAAATTGTGAATTGTGTTTCAGTTAATATGTTACGAACGTTCTTATCTGCTAGACGCTAGAGGGATTCATAAGAAATAATTTCAAAATAGGTAACTATATTTGAAAACGCATCGGTTGAGAGCTACACCCCGAAATACCAGTCACTCAGTTGTCAACAATCCAGGTAAAAACCTATTGATTGCACTAGCACAGTGGTTCAGTACTAGCGCGTTGTGCTTATACGCCAGAGGACTCTGATTAAAATCCATAAATTTATAACTTGTGTTATGAAACCCGTGGTTCAAGCAACACAGAGGATTTCTCCGGGTACTCCGGTTCTCTGTGGCATTTCAACAATTATCCATCATCGTCGTCATTATTCATTACGAGTGTAATGTAAACATTGTGAATAACGGCAAGTTAAGGGCCCTATCGTTACAAAAAAAAAGCTATTGAATGATTGCGTATTGCGATGCCTGTTATCACTTTATCAACAGACATGTAAAAATGTTATTATTATTGTTATTATTATTATTATTATTATTATTATTATTATTATTATTATTATTATTATTATTATTGTCTTGTCATCATTAATCGATTCATGCTCTGGACCTGACGGTTCCTTGAGGTGTTATTGGCTGCAAGCCGTCTTTTTAAGGATCTTCCAACATATCGTTTCTCGGGGTGATAATTCCAAGCTTATTTTAACCATCTATCTTCAGTTATCTTTTCGGCATGATTCTTCCACTTAACTCTATATTCATGTAGTAAATAATAACTATAATAATAATGATAATAATAATAATAATAATAATAATAATAATAATAATAATAATAATAACCATCATATCATTATCAGTTTAAAACAATCAGAGATGCTGGCCCATGGCCTGTTCTGATCCCATAATAAATCAGTCTAGAAATCACTTGAGAGGACGACCTTGGCTTCTTCTCTTACGACATAATTCCGAATTGAATGTAGTAATCAGCCTTTGTATATTCAACGGCAATTTTGAATTCTGTCCAAAACTGGGTTAACTTTGATGCATGAAGACATTTATTGACTTTTTGTAGTTTTGTCAAATTTTGAATTTTCTCTTAATGCAACCTTTATCCCGAATTTATCTTGTTACTTTATTGCCCATAATTCATATCTATATACAAATATAAGTATAGCGGAAGTGTTGTAGGCTGTAGGCCTATACATTCTGGCATGTTTCTGAATTTCGGACGGTTCTAGAATTTTGTCAGTGACACGTATTATATTGAGATACTTTGCAATTATTCTGTCCATATCCTGTTTTAGTATTAAATTATACATCCAATGCGATTAAAAGTAGGCCTATTTATTTGCTCAATTATTTTATAATTTATTATAATTTTATCTCTAATAATTGAATCATTCTCTTTTTGGTAGACTTTTTTATTAAATCTTTTAAACCATAACTAGATGTCTTTGTTTCTAATTTGAAGTGTATCATCTGAGTTTGGTCATTCGCAAACAAAATAATCTGAATTTCATATTTTCTTGAAATATTAATACCTCTTATGCTGTTTTCTTTCTATTACAAAATAACATTGTTATGCATAGGTCCCCTATGTTAAATAAATTAAGGAAACAGAGGTATCCTTGTTGCACTTGAAGGGTTGAAAGTAAAAACCGGACAAGTCCAAATATTCCAATTTTGAGCATAGTACAGTTCTCTTCACTTCATTTCAAGCGGCATCTGTTCATGTAAGTTTAAACAAAAACCGGATTTGTGCCATTGAAATGAGTGTTTGAAAATGTAGCGTTTCTGAAAAAGCGGATTAGTCCAACGTCTTTCTAGCAAAAGACGGACAAGTCACAGACTTATCCGGTTCTTGCTAGAAAATATCATGAAGATGGCGTTAGTATTGTCTTCTTTTGTTTCTCTCATATTAGCTATTATTACCGGTGTTATTGGTTAAATAGGCTAATTCGGTTTACAAATGAATAATCATCCAAATGAACCAGATCCAAAAATGCAAGTCATCAGAATGAGGAGAATGTTGAGGTGGCAGAAGATGAAAATAGCAGTGGGAGTGATGAGTGAAAACAGATAATAATAATAGCAATAATAATAATAATAATAATAATAATAATAATAATAATAATCTTTTTTGATTCTGCGTAGTTCATTGCGTTGTTATTAGAATAATAATTTTTCGGTACTTGATATACCTGAATTCAAAGGCTAAAGGACACAAATTTAGAAAGAGAAAAATATAAACATAACAATGTTATTTTTCTTGTTCAGGAAATGATTCCAACATTAAGTTTTTAATTTAATAAAACACTTACAAAGTATTTATTTGTGTGTTTATACAGGTGACATTATGAATGAAATATGATTTCATATACTTTTTCTCAATTAATATGTGTAGACTGCCGTTCAAATATATCTGATCCGACTAATCGATAGTGTTCGTTAATTTGTTGATGTAAATGTGGATTCTTTAGTTATTGCTTCTGTGAATAGATGGCGAAGATAATAGTCACTGTTGCCAATTGTAGATAAATAATTTCGCATTATGAAATTCAGTTTTTCATCCCACTCAATTGATTGTAAAACAACACTGGGTTTAGCTGGAAACCGCTGATATTGTCAACTGTGCTAATAATTAATGCTTAATCTACATAATCTGAAAAGACCTTTGGGGAGGCCGAGACGTAGATGGGAAGATAATATTAAAATGGATTTGAGGGAGGTGGGTTATGATGGTAGAGACTGGATTAATCTTGTTCAGGATAGGGACCAATGGCGGGCTTATTTGAGGGCGGCAATGAACCTCCGGGTTCCTTAAAAGCCAGTAAGTACGTAGATAATGTGACTTATCTCGTGGTCGGAAAGTTCGGTTACACAATCATAAAATCGTAGGTCGGATACCTTTGAACTTCAGTGTACATACACAATTTTCTGCAAAAAGTGGATATGTTCAAATGTTTTTTTTTTCTTCCAAGAAACCATATAAAAGGTAACAGTGGGACTCTTTACCAAAGTTGGTAGATATATGAGATACCTATATAAAATATGTCTGATTATTTTATTGTATGAGAAACGTGAGGGACAGTTTTTTTTTTTTTCGTTTTCTGAAAAATTAATATTTTGGACTTGTTCGGTTTTTGCTATCAACCCTTCAGTTATTAATTCATCTTTATACGTTTTTTCATGCACTAAATCGCTACAAAATAGGCCTTCATAACTTTTTACTCCTTACTAACTACTGAATGCAGAATGTACAAACATTAGTATGTCAATGATAGACATTACTCTGTCGGCCCTCCAATATTTTGGATATTGATAGGCATTGTAATTTGTGTGCGTATAAGAGGTTTTGTCTGGATTTCTGTTATTTTTGTGGGACATATTACACAATGGGATTGCTTCAAATCAAGGCATTTTTAGACGTGGATTCCTCATCTAAAACCGCTTGTTGCTATTTCTTCCAGCTGACATAGCTGTTTGGGACATAACCACTGAAACATCCAGTATATGTATATTAATCTGTTTTCAGTTGAAATAGCTAATCAAATACTAAGCCCTTACTATGTGAGAGAGAACGTGTTTACAGTGCTGACAGGAAATACAGAGAACTCTGCAATATTTAACTTTCATTAGGCTAATTGTCAACACAACAGTTTAAAAAGTGCCGATTTTAAAATACACGTTTGAACAAGCTACTTCTTTTAAGTATCTTGGATATTTCATAAACCAGTATCTATAGTTACTTGGATATAACATTCAATAATTTTAAAAAACTTCACAAAGAGGCATTGAAAATATACTAGTAAAGCAGGAATTAAGTCATAAAATTTATTAAATATGTCATACTTCTGACCTCTTGATTGATTCGCAGTTTTGGAACCATACAAAAAACGAAATACAAGTAAATTTAATATATTATAAAATATATGTTAAAAATCTCTATAGGCCTAGTATAGGCCTATAAATAAATATACCTAATATAGACCTGTAATAACAGCCTTACTCGTTTAAAAAAACCCTACATACATAGTGTGTATCGAGATGTTCAATATTGAATTCTTAGTGCAAATTTTGATAATGAAATTTACACGAAAACTCTACAAGCTGCAAAATTTACGAAAATGACCAAAACATTTTCTTTTTTTTGCGAATAAATATCTGTTTGTAAAAAGAATTCCAATCTGGCATATCGTTGTTGATTTTATGAAACCTATGTGACAGTACCAGAGCATAATTTTTTCATTATGAAGAAAAAAGTAATTAAAAATCAATGGGCCTATATAAGAATATTAGATAATTTGGTAGAAAACGTTGGTGAATATGATGACATCATCGAGGATCAGTGTAGACCTATTGATTTTTAGTTTATTTTTTCTTCCTCCGGAAAAATTATAGAATATCGAAGGACGTCAAAAGTTGAATTGTTATAGAATATTTAAATATTAACAAATAAAAGTAGGTTTACAATATAGCCTAATATTAAATAGGCTATACCATATTTCAAGGAATATTACAATCTGAAAAAAAAAAAACATTTCAGTTGAAAGTCTATTTCTGTGGTTACAGGAGACAATTACCAAAACTTTTGTAAATTGGAAAGGTAGGGTAAATATAAAATTAGTGAAATATCCAAGATATAATTGTGTGTAATAACTTAAAATATTATACAGAAATTTTTAGGAATAATAATGAATATGTCATTCTTAAGACATAATATATTTCATCAATAATTAATAACATTGTAAATTGTGTTTCTTTTATATTCATGTGAAAATTTATGTATCACTTCATCAATTTACCTTCATTGTTAGTATGAATATTTAGTAACATTGTTTTTAACTGAAAATTTAGATTGTTCTGTGTATTAAAAACAAGCTCACGTTATGAGTCAGATTGTAAATAAATAGACAGTTGAAAGAACGTCCTCAAGTGACTCGCTTTGATCAATTAAATAAGTTTTCTACTTCTTCTACAGATAAAATTGATAGTGTCCAAGACCCATATTTACTATACATTGACCTTTACATAATATATTACACATTGATACATAAACGTTACATTGCAGTGATTCGCTTACTTCTAAAAAAATATGCTGCATATAATAATTATGTACATGAAAATCTTCAGTACTGAATGCTTATTGCAATTTTTCTATGAAAATTCACAGGAAAACTCTACAAGTCGTTAAAATAGATAAGAAAACATTTAATTTTTCGCAAATGAATATTTTGTTTTTGTAATTATGGAGATGTGTTTCAACCGAAACCGTACAATAATTACAATCCATATACTCATGACAATTTCGCTTAAATAGCTAAAAATTGAGTTTTGTGAGTTGTTTCATTTTGAATATTGGTATGTCTAAGACACCGCTGTTTGGAGGATGACCGGGATGGCCAAGGGCTGCCATACGTTAGATTTAAATGACATGAGGTCAGAAAGTGGAAACGCTTTTCTAAGTGGTTTAATGGCCAGTAGCAGTGGAGGAATGAGCAGCGTGACCTGTCGCAGTTTTACTTATATTATATCTAAAATTGATCCCATGCGAATGACACTCACACGGTATTAAATTTAGAACGTCGTCAATTCCCGGTCCGTTTTTGGACCGAAAAAAGACAAAATCGAATAACACACACTTTAAACATTTTGTACAAAAATATTCCTGTAGACAGGCCATCACATAATGAAATCCTAGAAGGTAAGATTAATGCACACGCCGATTTAATTTTCACTATAAAATAAAATATTCTCCCTTAAAGATTATTTCATAATACGACCAATCCATTAAAGGTCAATATAGGCCTATATTGGTTGTTTAATAATAAGGTTTTTCATAAATCTTGCATTGTACTGACAATTTTCGAAGTATAAAGATCTGGATGTAGCAAATACAATAAGTGCATGTTGCCGTCACGTCCTACTAGTTAATTATCCTTTAGGAGCCATGCGTCCATTATAGTGGCCAGCTAGTATTATGTTCATGACGTGATATGTTATAAATTGTATGTTATATATAAGATATGTTGATATTCATTAATTTTATCTAACATTAAGGACATTGCACTCTATTAAAACAATAATCTTTTTTTTTCTTAAAAAAGGTGCAAAATCATTTCAACTGCAGTCAACTGAAACCCCATCAGCTCCCATGCGTACCATTACACCGATTGCTTTACATGGATCCTCCCCATTCTTTAGCACAGGCTCAATTGACCGCAGTGGCCGGGACGCGAACCTGCGATCTTAGGCACGATATGCTAGCAGGACATATTTTCTGCGCCTTAAGCCGCTCGGCTGACAAACCCAAAACGAATTCACCCGATTATGCAGGTATACGAACCCCTGCTTAAGAGTTAGGCATTTGCGTGCATAAGTCTTCCGGCTTCTAAGGGTTAAGTTACAAAGCAAACGTACTGAAAACAAGTTAGCTCTTGAAAATAACATGAGTTGAAATTATAATTCTTTGCTCAACGCTATTTACAGTTGTCCAGTGAAAAGTCGAAACAGTATGCCTATCAATAGAAAAATTAAAAGGGAAAAGAAGCAATAGAGCAGTCAAGAAATCTAGAAAGAAAGGAAACATAACAAAAAAAGAAGAAATAAAGAAATCAAGAAAAGAGAAATGAAGATAGGGGAAGAAGAAATAGAGAAATTAAGATAGGGAGAAAGAATTGAGACATGAAAGGGAAAAGAGGAGAGAGAGAAATGGAAAAAGAAAGGAAACACCAAAAAAGAAGGGAAGATGTGTAGAAATCAAGAAATAGAGCAAGAAAGGAGAAATTAAAAAAGAGAAGAAGAAATAGAGAAATCAAGAAATGGAGAAAGAAATGATACATGAAAAAGGAAACGGAAAAAAGAAGAAACGGAAAGTGAAAGGAAACAAACACTAAAAAACAAAAGAATAAATATTAAAATAAAGAAATGAGGAAGAACGCAATGGGGTAGAGCAGGGAAGAACGTGCAGTCCGACTAAGGGCCAGTGCAGTGTTTCCCAGGAAACATATGACGTATATGCGGCAGCTATTTATTTTAATGTCTGTATTTTGCTCATGAAAAATTCACACCACATGGCTTTGTTCACAACGATTTTCACAGCAAGCACACATAAATAATTACATTTGATGTTCTCCTTCGAAGTCCAGTTGTCCCTGACTGCACCGCAGTCAACAATTTTGCATTTTCCTTTTCTCATTAGGATATAATTTATTTTTCTTTGAAGTTCTCTTAATCAAAGAAGAATTTATTTCCAGTGTCTTAAATATAAGACACGGATTTCCTCCTTTTTAAGTTTAAATTGTAATTATTTTAATATTAATGAAAGTTTTTATATACATACCTCAGTCTGTTAAACTGTTTTGCTTTCCTAGTAATACAGTATTGTTAACCCAGTTCCGTGCCTAACGAAAATTTCTGAACTCCTGCATATGCCTTCAGAATAGTGACAACTATGCTGGGCCCTTATATCTATTCTACTGATTTGAGAATCAGAGATGTACGAAGTTTCACATATTATGTCATCTGTTCACGTAAAACAAGAAATCTCTTCGAAAAATGATAGCCAGTAATTTTATTTGGAGCTGTCCTTAATCCTTACAATATTCATGTATGTGCCGTAAATTTATACGAACGGAAAGGAGTACCACTAAAATTCATAGCATTTGGTGGATTTGAATGGTGCCAAATTTCCGAACAATTGACAAAATTAACAATGAGTAGCACACAGTAGGCGACTTAATTGTTACTTGCAAATCTGTCGCAATTCGCCTACTTTGTATCTGTGAAATTAAAATGCAATATCAAATGCAGTTATCAGTATATTATCGAGAACGAAGATGATAGTATGTATTCCATTGTTTCTACATGTATAAATCGTAGTTATTGTTTCATAAAATTCCAAGAAAATGACTCTCTAGTAGATTAGTCGAACATTGAATTTCGTAGTCGCATAAGATCACTTCATTGGAGGTTCTTACACTGATACACACAGCCAGCGCAGCCTCCCGTTGTATTTGGTCCGGTTAAAGGGCAAAGCTAGTTTCTATAAATCATGACTATGTCATACCGTTATTACTATAGTATTACAGTGCATAAATAACTAATTTTCGTTTTAAATTAATCCTTTCACAGCAGGCAACGATTGAAATGGTCGCACAGTAGAATCGGTATGTATTGGTGACTCCGGTATCTGCTGTGTTGATATGAAATACAGGTAACTCTTAGAAACAAAGAGAACGTAATCTTTCAACAAAATCCTCGTTATTCGCCGGTTTATTCAATTAGGGAAGGTACCACATAAAGCCAATGAAATGAGACAATATTTTTTTGTTGACTTGTCAGTAAATTTACAATCTGTTCTACAATGTGAACATTAATAACAATGATAAAAGAATCTTAACATTTAAGTAGTCTCGTGGGGATCATGTTGACTCCCAGTGTTATATGTTGGTTTGTATTATTTTTGCGCTGTTGCCTACATTGTCCAGCTTATTAGTCCCGTCCTGAATGGGTGTCGGCAATACGACTACGTGATAAGTTCCAGTTTATCACTGTCATTTGTTGCGTTAATTTAAATTTTCTAGGCTGGGAGTTCTGTTGACTCCCACGCGACTACTACTGTCATAAATTAGTCCACAAGTAGTATAGTATCATTTTTTTTATTCTATACGTGAAATCTCTTACTCTAGAAGGTTATGGCAAGTAATGATGCATACGAGCTAGAAGATTTACATAGAACCAGGATATTTCATATTTTAATTCGTGTTTTAATTGGGGGTCACTCTAACCTCCACGCGACTACTAATGTCATAGATAATTCCCTTTGACCCCCATGCGAGTACTAATGTCACAAAATAGTTCGCGAGTACCTAAGTGTTAACAGTGTTACAAAATTTGCTCACTGACATATAAATCGGTTCTAAAATTAAAATTAGTGTTAAACCTGTAGTTTAAAACAGTAGGCCTATGTTATTTGCCCAATAAATTCACTGCTAATGAATTTAGATGGTTATTTAAACGTTCCTGCTAGGCGAGACTGTAATTTTCTATTTCTTCTTTGACTGTTGGGTTGCAAACATCGTGATAAATGTATCCTGTTGTTGATGTACCAAGGGAAATGAGACAATATGCATTGAAAGAACGATCCAAAAATACTTATGATTGATTCTTTATGGGGACAACATTAAAAGTCCGTACTTACGTACGATACAATAGGTCTAACTGAATGTATTACTCAGCCATCGGCTAAGGCGCTTGCCTGCCGATCCGGAGATGCGCTCGGGCGCGTGTTCGATTCCCGCTTGGTTGGATTTTTCAGAGATTTTTCCCAATCGTAAGACGAATATCAGGTAATCTATGACGAATTCTCAACTTCATCTCGCCAAATACCATCTCGTTATCACCTATATCATCGACGTAAATAACGTAGTATTTGATACAGCGTCGTTAAGTAACCAGCTAAATTGAATTACATATATGAATTCTAAGATTATTGTCATTCTCTAAATTAGACATACAATAAGATACGGATTCAATTAAGTATACAAAAAAATTAATTACGCTGGTTTGATGATAATAATAAAAATACTTCATTAAAATTTAAAGGAATATGTAATTTTTAATGAACTACAGTTAATATTTATATTTATATTAATTTTCTTTGTTCCTCTGATTAAGATTCTGGCTGAGACATCTATTTTCAGGTAGTACGTACTGTACATCTCACTATATGTATCAGAGGAAAAATAATTGTTGCATACATCTCAATTCTGAATAGTGAAATATGTCACTGATCATCAATGTATGCTATGGAAGGAGAAAGGAACTGACCAACATACCTAATTATCTCCTGGCTTAGTTGTCTCATGAGTGATACCTTATTGGTGGAAAGAGGTATCAACCAGTCATCAGACTGCTCATTAAATATACTTACAAATTTTCTGAGATTGCTTACAGAGCTTACATAACAAATTTCAACGACCCTAACGAGAAAATATGTCTAATTGTATTAGTTTAATGGAATTTGTGGTCTCCTTCCTGAAAGCGATGCCACGACTTTCCAGCTCCAATCCAGGTGGTTTCTTCAATAAAATACAAACATAGACCAATTCCGTTTTAAAAATTTGCGAGACAAGAACTAACTTAGAAAAATGACACGTAATTACTAGGTTTAAGGCTCATTATTATGCCATAGAATGAGTGAGATATAATAATAGAGAAAGCCATGCGATGCCGTTTATCAAAGAAGTGACAAACCTAAAACGCGACTGTGACACTTTCTCTGTAATGAAGTTATCAAGGGAGATATTTCTGTATGATAACCCGTGTCTGGGGTTGAAGAATCTTGTCCTGGAGGGTAGGGGGGTACGTCGTATAGTTTCCGTGATGCCGGAACATCTCTAGGGGGCGGTCGGGTGGATGGAGGGGTGTGGGCGGAGGGAAAAGCTGTGCCTCGTGCGAACTTCACCATATGACACTTCCGCAATCCAACAAAAAGATAATTACCTGTCGAGGTCTTTGGGCGTCCACGGGATATCCGCATCCCACCATTAACCACCATCAAAATCTTGTAATTACTGAAAATTCACGTTTTAGAGGAATGGCCTCGTTTTATAATGGGGATGGGGAAAGTTTTTCTAGTTGTAGAATATGAAAGTTGGTGCTAGTGTATGTGCGAGAACTTTTGTGTAATTGGCAAAAGAGATAATTACAGAATGTGACCGTTCAAGGAATGTTTTTTATTGGTTCAAATGGAACGCGGGAGCTTTTCGTGTAGTAACTTCTAAGTCCTGTCGTATAATTCAGTCTGTATTTTTACGTCTGTCGTAAACTTTCCGCTGCTGCGTGTTTGTGTTGAAATCTTGGCGATTTAGATTGTTATTGTTGTTGAGACTATGTTGTCATTGAGGAAACCAGACAAAAGACTGCGACTGTAGCGCAAGGGATTATGGGTAACAGTCGAACGTCTATCTTTATCTTTCCCTCTTTCTTTTTTACAAATAAGAAATTATAAAAATGTTTTATTCTCCTATAATAATAATGTGATTGAATTATATTACCTATAAATCTGTTATGTTAATATGATAAACTTAACATTTCCTCTCGATTTTAATATATCTGCATTCATTTTTATGAGGTATAGTGCTGCATTTTAACAATGTTAGGAGTTCTCTGAGCGGTACTTATTAAGCTATTAGAAATTATTTTTATCAAATAAATATTATGCCAAATGTGCGTGAAGATAGGGACAGTTCTCCCTTAGGCCGGACCATTCCAACATAGCGTTTGAGGGCTAGGGCTCCCGAACGCTGCCCGGTGTCTGTCCAGGGCGGACCCCCCACTCATCTCTGTCGCTGAGGCTGTTGTGGTGTACGAATGCATGCGATCAACATTTGAGTCAATTAGTCTCTCGCCGCGTGCAGGAACTTGGTGAACATTTTTATGACGTCCTTTTCTGTAAATGTTGAGTAGGCTTCAGTCAAATTCCAAAGAGAATTGATGAGGCTTCAGTGTCACACAATTTTTAAAATAGATATTATAATATGCAAGGCGTACCCACGCATTTACATGCAAGTTAATTGTTATGTTTGGCTCTACATACCTTTGCGAACACATTCACAGTCGTGAACCTGAATAAAAGTAAAACTAGGTCAAGTTTGTCCGATGTTGCGTTGGAAGCAGTGTTACGCATTAATTCTCCTCAAACAATTTTTCCTGATATGCATTGCTTAGTTGGTGAAATCAAAGAAATGTCATTTGTCTTCCTAACTACAGAAAAAAGGACAATTTTATTTTGTTGTATTATTTTGTAATGGCCAATTGTTGTAATTCTTGAATTTTTTGTATGTGTCATAAAATGTGTCATCCATATACCTCACTGGCTCACTCTACCCCTTTCACGCAAGCCTCCCTCTCAGCGATCGGGTGGCTGCCCACCTGGAATGGTCTGTCTTAGGCCTATACTTTATATGCCATGAAGACGCTTGGAAGGCATGGAAGTGCAGCTACATGATTTCTTGACCTTGGCTCAATAATAAGGTAGTATGGTCGGCACCATAACCCAACTGCCTTTTTAGTCCCGGAGAGAATCCGTAAGCCTACCCAATTTGAAAGGAGGGTGAGTGAACCTCGGGGCCGTTCTGGAAGTTTTGCACATATGTGTATGTTTTCCAATAGTGCATTAAATTTCAATTAGCAACTTGATGATATAAATGAGAGGAAGCAATGATAGAATTCCTCCGTTGTGATTCCTAAAATGAATCAAATATCGCACCAGTTGAGACAACATAAGAAATGCTGGCATCAACAGAGTTTTAGAAGTAGACTCAGTAGTACAGAAAGTGACAAGTACATCACATGACAAACAACAAAATCTGAAAGCAGATTTTGAAATATAAACAGAAAAAAGCCATCAACTGGACGCCAATGAAAAATATGAAAAAAAAAAAAAAATTGTGAGAACGGGAAAGGCAAAGAAAATTATAAGTCAAGAATTTAAGAGGTACAAAATGAAAAGAATTTAAAATATTACTTTCCATCGGTAACAACAGTAAATTCCTACGGACCTCAGTGTTTGTTGATATACTAAAGAGAAACAGACGTTGAACAAATGCAATGAGTGTTAGCCCCTTTTCGCATATAAATTTTAAACATTGTTTCACGCGTAACTGTCATACTACTTGTCTTCACACCGTGCGAGGTGAGGTGTTGTATAATCGTGGTTTAAGTTTGTGTTAGACCTCAACTCCCGATCTCTTTGATACCATATATAATGCACACGATACACACGAACAGATGGACTTCAGATACAGAAATACACACATGTCTGACTTGGTACTTGTTGATTCATCCTGGATTATTTATATTAACAACCTACTGCCAGACTTTGAAAACCGTGCCATAAAGTTAGATTGCCCGCCCAACAAGATTAGTACGTTACCTATAAAAACGTTGGAAACATCTGACACACGCATTACTGTCAAAAGTTTCTCGTTCTCAACTCTTATACATTAAATGTACGTTTCTTAACAGGACACTATGGCCGAGTCGATCAATCCAACGTTGCGTGGATTCGTATCGCGCTAAGATATAAATATTCATTTCTTGTTAATGTAATGATAATAATAATAATAATAATAATAATAATAATAATAATAATAATAATAATAGTATTATTATTTATTTACTTATATTCATTTACTCTGGCAAAGCTAAGGCCAATATTAATTCGTACTAATTGAGGGGATAATTTGACCGGTTTAACGAAAGCCCGGTTTAACTGAAATAATCTAAAAGAATAGTAGAAAGTTCATTAAAACTCCGTTCATAGCAACAAAACACGTTTATTATGGTGTATTTAAAGGGCATAGGTCTAAATACACTTCGTCATATTTAAAACGTTGCATTCTCGTTTTGCCTCTGATTTATATATTAAACTTTTTTTGTGTAATCGATAATAATATTTGTTTTTATAGTTTAATTACTGTAATACAAACTTGATGGATATCATCAAAGTAACTTGTACCCATCTGCATCAGTCCCTTCATAAATCGTTATTTTGTTTGTTTCAAGATGAGGGTACTCCTATTCCACCTATTAAAGAGCGGCAATGGTAGCGAAATTGAGGTCATACAAAAATAGTGTTGTTCACGTGTTGCGAGAGCCGGATTATGAAAAACGAGTTTATTTATGGTTTCCGGATTTAGTTATGCCACTATCCGACATCCTAAACATCACGTAGTTGTCTCAACCTAATCACAAGTTACGTTAATGATAGACTAATTTCTGAACATTTGTGACCACCCATATCACCTGACTTAACATCACAGGATTATTTCTTGTGGGGTCATCTCAAAAATAGAGTTTTCACTAAATATTGACGATTTGAATAATATATAATCACCGAAATCAATGGGATTAACCAGGATATGTTGCTGCGAACTGTGAGAAACTGGAGCGACAAGTAGGATGTGTTTACAGGAAGGAGGAGGTAATTTTGAACATCTACTGTGAAAGTAAGCAATTCTCCCAGAAATGCTTTACAGTTAGAAATGAGTTCAACCTTCGTAGCTTCTATCAAACAGAAATAGGAGGATTTTAAAATCCATCCGTTTTGTGTGAAGCACTCTGTATAAGTAAAATATTTAATTGCTCGATCCTGAAGGACTCAGTGTTTGAGTTTAATATTATGAGAGACATTTTTACTTAATTTGCGCCTTCATAAAATCCTGTCCGGACAAACTATGTTATTGTAATGAGTCATGAACGTAAAAAAAATACGAAATATCTCCAGAATTACAGCTTGTGAAATGAAATATTGCACTGAAGAAACAGAGAATACAAAATGACAATATAAAAGAAACGAAAACGTACCTGAAGAATTATTGCTATACATTCAGTATTTGGCTACATCTAAAATTATCAGGAAAACTGGAAACGTCACGTCCAAAGACAGCTGGAAAGACAGCCGTGATAAATAACTCCCTACCTAGCAAAAGGAAAACGATCCAAGAGAGATTCAATGAAGCGAGGAGGAAAACTCGAAACCGTAGGGTAATAAGCTACATAGCCCAACACTGCCTTGGTTAATGATGATGATTTTGTGATTTTATTTTTACTTTCATGTCAGTGTTTTATGTTAGACTTATGAAACCTTTAAAGTATCTGTTTAAACGGCTGAATCCCTTTATGTTACCCTTCTCTTACAGAACTACAATAAGGTTTACAACTCTAACAAGTAAGCTATCAATATATGAAAACAAGGCAGGTCTGAACAAAAACTCTGTTTTTGATTAATATTAATATGCCGGTAATAATTATAATAACAGTAGGTCTGTTGACATTATTTTTTCCTTTGTGCTCATTCGAGTATCCATACGCATACAGTGGTTATCATTTGCTCTGCGATGTTGATGTTATTAATGTATTCACTTTCAAACACAGTAAGTATAATAGACTGTACACTTGAACATGAACTGCAATTCAGTCAGAGATTAGACATTAGCGAACCTTAAATTAATTCTGAATATATACAAGCTTATGCATATATATTAGATCATCTGTAAACGAAAAGTTCAATATTTCTAATAGAGTGTGTTGGAGTACACATTCATATAATGCACAGGTGCATGTTAATTTGTTTGTGATATCCGATTGATGTCCTTATATGTTGTTCCTCTGAATATGCTACAATTGAAGGGTTCAGAGCCATAGTGGGCCAAGCGCCATTTATTAAAAACGGAGAAAGCAAGGGTTAAAGTAAATGAATATCATAGTTTAATGAAGATTGACAAATCATTTAGTTTTAATGTATATACTTTATTTTACTTGCTATATGTTTTCCATTAAATTATGGTAATAACTTCATTTTAACCCTTGTTTTCTACAGTTTTAGTAAATGGCGCTTGGACCACTATGGTTCTGAATCCTTCAATTTGTATTAAACATAACAGAACCTTCAATAGACAGTTTGTCTGTCATTAAAATCTACTCAAGAACTAAAGATTTTCAAGAATCTTGGTTATATTCTAGTTTACAAAACATAAAGTCAACTATGAATATGATAAAGAAAGAAGGACCCTAGACATAAAAATAAATTCTGAAAAAATCGTAGCAGTTTTCATATTACTGAATATCTTTAAATTATTAAACCAGATAATAAGTGGAGAGTATATAAACGTTTTAAGAAATGATATAGCACCTCCACTTCTGCACAAAACAAAATATTTCAGAATTAACACACACAATAATTTAAGGTAGAAACATGAAAACATGGATAGAAATAATAACGGTAATGTACCTAAATGCGTAACAATAAACAGAAAACCTTCCATAGGAGGAAATGTTGACAAACCGAGAAAGAGATGCTTTAAGATACATCACGTCTGAATTGACGATGATCACGATGATGAAGTTGGTGTTGATGGTAAAAGTGATGAAAAAATCATTATATAATTATCTAATATGTAATGACGGCCGTAGGAAATTTTACAGAGTTGTCATTGGAGGATATTTCATGAGATCGGAATAAGCTGTAATAATGACGATAATGTTAAATGACCATAATGATATCTGTGATTACTCCACTAGTTATTAGCGGAGAAAAATTCGTTCCGGCACCGGGAATCAAAACCAGGACCCTCAGCTTGGAGCGCTGATACAAAGGAGGAGAGTTCAGGTGGCGCTGTGGATCGGGTCCCCAGCGTAGCTCAGATGGAAAGAGCACTCAGCGCGCCAAGCTGAAGGTCCTGGATTCGATTCCCGGTGTCGGAACGAATTTTTCACCGCTAGTAAGTATCTAAGTGATGACTATATAAAGTAATTGACATTCAATAGGGGACGGCGAGGTCCTCTAATAATATATATTCATATATTCATAATGATAAAAAAATTTACAATAATTTGTTGAAGAAATACGAATGAACTAATTTTCCGAAATTTTATTATTGGGTTATTTTTTCAATGAATTCCATACACACTACTTTATTCAAAATGTGTAGTTTCAGGTCAAAGGTTGGGGCTTACAGCGATATGTAAGAAGTTTGGTTAAAATAGATTATCATTTATAAAATAGTGTTATTAGGGGAAAGTACAAACACACACAGATGACAACTTACAGACTTCTTTCCTTTCTCAAAAGCAGCCTAACAAGCTTTCCGAGGCATATTTCCATTAACTTTTTCTCATTTTAAATTGAATTTATTAAACAGTTTATAACACAAGTTTCACGCTGAAAGCTGTCCAGAAAATCTATGTTCACAGTCGGACGAATATGGATTGCTACAGACTTAAAGTGAAAACTTTTAGAGCAATCCCAGAATGTAACGCGGCGGTAACGATTACGAGTTTAAACACATTTAATAGATTTGTGTAAACAGTTGAACATCATCTAAACGTACAAAAGTTTCCATGACGATTAAAACTTAGCTTTTATAATTTTTATGAACGGATTTTCGCGCTGCCAGAGAAAATGATAACCTGCTATAAAAGCCAGAAGTTTAGTCTGCCTCGTAAATCACTCTACTTCTTCGAAATTAAAGGGGAAGAGGGACGCCAGTTGTGTTGTGGGATTATAACCTGCTTGTTACAAGTTTTTACTCCCTCATCAATTACTTGTCTCCATGGTGATGTTAATTCATAAGCTACACTCTATCAAACTTCGCCTACATATCTTTAGATAGTTAGCTAACTTACGCCTTCACCATTCTGCACTGAAGACTGAGCTTCAAACCCGGTCTGTCATAAAGCATACTTTGATATGGAAATGCGTGATAATTTATAAGGTTTCCCTGAAGTTCTCCTGTGCTATATTAAGTATGGTTTAATAGTCGTCCTAATAGCTATACCTTCCTTTTACACTACATACACGTATTCAAGTTCTGGTTAACATGATCATTTCAGGTTGAAAATACATAATATTCTAGAACACGTCTTAATTCAAATTTAGTTTAATTTACTGTGCATCTGCCAGATCCGATCCATCAGTTAGTGAAAGAAATACATGAATACTAAAGAGTTGTTGTTAAAATTCAAGCAACTTTAAGACATAATATTCTCATTTAAAAATAAAAAAGCAATTAAATTTAAACTTTTGAAAAAATCTGCATTTTAAAGCATTATGTTGCTGTGAAAAATCAAAGGATCGTTGAAATTACTCCCAATTCTATTAATGATATACTGTACTAGGCTATATAGCTACTATAAGTTTCGAATTGCTGTGCGTTAATATTGTTATGTGTATATTGTATTGTATTCCCAGTGTAGTTTAAGTATGATTTGGAACTTTAATAGAGCGGAACGTGTATTTTCTACCTTTTTGTTATTATTACCATATTGTGCTTTTGTGTTATCTTTTATCTTTTATTATATATTTGTATTTGTATTATTTGAATTTCAATAAAAATGATTGTTATATATATATATATAAAACATGATTGTTTTATATATATAAAACAATCATTTTACCCTATATATATATATATATATATATATATATATATAGAGAGAGAGAGAGAGAGAGAGAGAGAGAGAGAGAGAGAGAGAGTAGAGGTTGGTAATATTGTGATAGTTCTTTTTGAGAATTTATTACATTTTTACTGAGTGAGAGAAGGACCGGTTTTGTGCATAAACTTGTCGACGAACATTTCATTAATACATTGACGCAAAAAACCGATCTTCTTCTCGCTCAGTAAAATTGTAATAAATTCTCAAAAAGAACTATCACAATATCACCCGTATCACAATATTACCAACCTTTACCCTATAAATTATTATTATTATTATTATTATTATTATTATTATTATTATTATAAACATTTCTCCATTATTACCAAATGATGGTTAGCCCGTTTTTGTGAGCACATAAAGAATGCAATATGTTTAACAAACTTCGCTTTTGTACAAGAATAGTCTTTTAGCAGCTTTATAATTACAAAATGTTTGCGTTGTAAGACAATTTTTAGTTTTATAAAATCTGTGTATTATAACTATGATACTTGATGTAGAAAATTGCATTGGAGAATTTGTCATTCCAATTTTTTTTTCCAAACTGAAGAACGGATTTAAAATCCAGTTAGAGGTTATACGAGTACATTCTTTTGTCTCATGTACTCTGATTCTGTTTAGTCTATGTCATCAGGTATGCGAATAACTACACATTTCTTGTCATTTCCAAATTTTGCACTAAAGTTCAAGTCCTTTTTTAAATTTGTAGCAAGCAAATACTATTACCTCGTCTTTTAATTGGCCTATTCCAAAATTATCGGGTATCCTAGCAAAGAATTATAGGCTACTTATCAATGTTCAAAGTCTGGTAGAGTCAGTGAAATTTTTTATTGACAGATAGTCTGTTTTTTTTATTTTATTCGAGTACGATTGTTACTTCTGCCATTACCATTTTATAATGGATCCATATTTTGTCATTACTCTTTGCTCTAAATTTACTTTCTAATTTAAATCCTGTCGATAGTCTCAAATGTCATTCAGTACTAAAACACCTCCCCCGGAAAATAGGCTATTACCAAGCAACTGACTAATAATTTCAGCTATAAGACATTAACGGGAAATGTAGGGTTTCTCATTTCATGAGCTGATATCCAAACTGTGATACAAATAATTATTTATGGGATGGAAGTGAACCTATCACATTACTTCACAGTGGTAATAGATGAGGTCAATGCGAACAAGTTTTGTCAATTAAGTTTTTTGAGAATACGAAATGTAACCTGATGTAACGCTGCAACCCTCCTTGAGATCATTGCTCCGCAGTGGGGGGTGAATGTAACTGCAATCATCCATTCCACAATACTTGCAAAAGGAAAATGTAAACAAAAACGTCGCATCAAATATCTTTCGATCAGATTACTGCAGATGAAAACAAGGCATTGAATCATTTAATTACACAAATTGTTTAGCTTTTAACATTCTTTATTATGCTTTAACCACTTTAACTCTAAGTTTAATAACATGAAACTTATTTAACATTCATCTGTTGATATCTTTGCTTTTACGTATATACAAAATAGTAAAGAATGTACATTCTTATAAAACAAAACTATTTCCAGTAAAGATTTCTTTAAACTTGATGTAAACTCAAAATACCATTATTAGGAATACATATTCTGTAACTCAATCTCCATTTAAGTTATCATCTTTGAAGAAATTAAAAATAAATTAAGTTAATATAGAAAAAAATAAAGTTTACAGTGATGTCAAGTACTGTGTTAAGTGTTACAAATGTACAGTAATTTGATGGAAACGTATCTGATGAGACGTTCTCATTTACATTCTTCTGTTGCAAGTCTTGCGAAGTGGTTGATTGCAGTTATACCCACCCCTACTGTGGAGCAATGACATCAAGGAGCGTTACAGTGTTGTAACACGTTACATTTGGTATTCTCAAAACTATTGGGCGTATCAAAAATCTTATTTGACAAAACTTGCTCGCATTGACTTCATCTATTACCTCTGTCAATTAATGTAATAGGTTCCCTTCCATCTCGTACAGGGACATCACTTTATTTTTACTTCAATTTTTATTGTACCTGAGTTTTTGAATGTACTTCACACCCACCCCCTCTACTAGTAAACTTCCAACCGTTCTCCAAACAGAACGAGGCCGCGTATGCAGTACTGAGTTAGTGAGTACAGTACGTTCCAGAAATATGTTCGCGTTTTCCAATGACGAAAGAGCTTTCAATATTGAGTCATATCTTCGCATCCCGGTTTCCCCCACCAGCTTCTGTTCGCGCCTCTGTAAAGTCTAGTAGCTGGGCTGTCTTAGCTCTTTTCTGAAAACATTAATTTCTGTTAGGAATTGGACGTCTACATAGTATTATATCAACTGTTTAAAATAACTTAAATAAAAGGGCCTCATTAAATACTTAACTGTTACGTGATTTCCCCAACTCTGTCTACGACCCTGCGACAAAACCACTTGAACGGACAGTAGATAGCATTTCTGAATAATTTTATCTCTATGGATCAGGCAGAAGTGAAGATTAAATTTACAGTACGTAAGGTACTCTTTTATAGAGTAGATATAAAATTATTTCAAGATGAGTTACTCGTACGAAGGACGAAACTGGTAATTGTAATTAGGTACAATAATCTATAGTGTGATAATATGCACAAAATAACTGAAGTCTGTATCGAAATGAGCGGCCACCATTTTGAAAAATGTATTTAAATATTCATATTATGATTATTTTTCAATTTAACATCATTCTCTATATTGTACGCTAATGTGCTGTAGACAGTATAATATACACTACATAATTAATACGTCCGAATGGACAGCTCAGTTCGTGAGTAAAAACACTCATTGTTAATACTGTGCTGTATTTTGATTAAACAAACCCTAATCAAAATTATCAAACTCAAAATGGCGATATTTCCTAGTTTACATAAATGAACTACTTTTCCTCCCTCCTATACCTAGTAAAGTGATTTGTATTTTACGCCAGTATCATCGAACTCCAGTCTTGGAAGGGGGAGCAAGCGGTGTTTCCGGTTCTAGACATTTAATCCAAAGATATAGCCAGATTAATATTAAAAATATTAGTAAAAATAAAATGATGTCCCTGTATATCTAGTCATATAAGGAGGACTAGCTGCCAGATGCTTTTATAAGACTGTATATCTTCTGTCCAGTGCCTTGGATTCCATGAAGCTGTGCGTCATTATCAGGTAAACTGCTAGTTGGTTTTTTGGACATGTAATCGTACCTATACCTACCTCAACCTAAAATATAATATCGAAATATCAGTGTTCTTTCGAATACAGGTCTCATGTCTTGTATAAATATTCTGTCAACGGACCTCAATAGTTATTTTTACTAAAACAGAATATATTTTTATATTTAAAATTATACGGTGAAGCACAGCAATGTCCCATTTCTATTGCTCTAGTAATACGCATCATTTTAAGTCAAGGAAAGGAAAAGTAGTGTAATGGTGGCAACGGAAACGAAATCGTACTTTGAGAAATCATCAATATCGTTTTGGTCCAATATGAAATTATCTGGATCGCCGGAACTACAGCGTGGAATACCGAGATCATTTGTTCGAGTAACGCTGCGTCAAATAATATTATCAATGACTAGAGACGAGAATTTCATGCACTAGGCCTATAAAATCCCAAAATATCCATGCATTCTTCCACTATCAAACTATGAAACATGCACGCTCAAGCGAAAAATACATTAAAACATGCACTTTCATTTTTGTTCCAAATTTCTTATTTCATTTGACTTTTCTGTTTTGCACAGTTAACAACTATGGTTCCGGCTCTTGTCAGTCAATACGTTTTTGTAGGCAGAGAATGACCTCTCTACATCGCAAGAAGTTATGTGTGCAAACTTGAATGAACCTTTTTCTGTTACATAGTTTTTTCTTCTTCTTTTTTTTTTCTTTTTTTCAGTCCTGATTCCTTGAGCTAAAAGGAGGGTCATAAAATCGAGAAACTGAGGTGTCCACTCAAAATCATTAAAACATGCATTTAAATTGAATATAATGTATATTATATGCATGATTATGCTAAAAAGTGCTTATATATGCATTATGCTTGTTTTTATCCCAGAAAAGGCCAAAACATGCAAACGTGCACGGAAAAAGTACACATAGCCTGTTTGGAACTGGAAAATAATGAAATGGATAAGTACTAAGTTTGAGTTATGTCCTATGTGCCTATAAAAACATGCATTTGCATGGAATTCTCGGCTCTAGGAATGGCTATCACGTTCCTGCTGATATCATAGTCGTCAGTCGACCTGTGTGGCACTGTCGGTGTTGGCCTTCTGTGCCCGAGGTTGCCGATTCGATCTAGGTCCAGGTCGATGGCATTTAAGTGTGCTTAAATGCGACAGGCTCATGTCAGTAGTTTTCCTGACATGTAAAAGAACTCTTGCGGGGCAAAATTGCGGCGTACCGGCGACGCTGATAATATAACCTAGGCAGTTGCGAACGTCGTTAAATAAAACAATTTAAATTTCCATCGTCGTCATCATAATCATCACCACCCTAATAGATGTTCTTGGATTGGACCCGTTAGTCCCTCAATCATATCACAATAATGAATCAACTTTACCTTTAAAGTAGAGTTTTAATGAACTCGAAATTCGAATGATTATGAAATAAAAGTAACGAACAAATATTATAAACATAAATTGAAGAGTTTATTTTGCTAAGCTGGCAGACAAATCTCAACTCTCCTGCTGGGAATCTCATCCAGATTCTCTGGTCCTACTCACATTCATGTCATTGTTTCTAGTATAGGTAGTTTGCCTCTGGCTTTAACAAGTATACTATTGCAAAGTCAAATATATTTAGTAGTTTCTAGAAGACGATCCAGCTGAACCACTGATGTAAATGCCACTATGGAGGTTATTCGTGTTCATTAGGGTCCGGATATGTTGCAGGCTTATACCGCGTACAGATTCCCTCGTTTTATTTCGTGAAGTTGTTTGTTCCTTTGAAGGAGACGACGACGAAGATCCACACATCTAAAAATAACATTTTTCATTCAGTAAATAACGATGAGCCGTTTTTAAGAAGCTCCAGGAGAGTTGGAGGATGAGGGTGGCAGTTTTTTTTTTATAAGCACCACACTCACTTCTCTCTTACACTCCAGTTCTCCATATATCCCTCTCGTTTTACTCTCCCCCCATTTTCATCATCTTTACTTGTCCCTTATTTTCTCCAGTGATCAGTTTTCTTGGGTCGCTTCACTCAGGTCTATTCTCCTCGTTACTCTCCCAATCTCGCTCCTACCCTTCACACTCTAACTCTCCCTCATTCTCGATCCACAACCTATTTGCGCATGCGCTTTTACTTTCAGTGTTTGGGGAACAGGATCCAAGTTCCTTCTCACAAGCTTAATACTAGACACTTCATTTATTCGCAGAATACAAAACTATTTAATTGTGAGACAGGAAGTGCGATCTTTGAGGTGCTATACTCGATCTCAATTTCCGTGAGCATCTATTAGAGTTTTCAAAAGAACTTGGAATTTATCTCCCTTCGACTGGAATTGAGCACATGTTTCTTATATTTTGTCTATTTTTTTGTTGTCCCAAGCTATGATATTGCATCGTGCTAACCACATGAGAAAATATCTCCGATAATTCTAAATGCACAACGTTGATTTACAAACTTTATAGCACCTTCGATAGCTCAGTGGCAGAGTGCTGCTTTTATATTCTATGAATACTGTTTGACCACCAGGGATACTGAAGTGATATTTCTAGTGGACAATGTCGAAGAATGACGATTCTTCCAGTTTCCCGAATATTATAAATTACACCTAATCAACACTCCGATTTTCGCCATTTCCTCCTCTTCATTTCGTATCATTTTATGTCACCACAAAATAAGTTTGCGTTGTGTACAATCTTCGATGATGCCGGGTGGAGTGAACACAGACACGATGTCCACTTGGTTATGTCTGTAAATTACGTAACCACTATTTTATATCCAATGCTTGAATGTACACAAAATGCGAACTGTAATAAAGAAGTCCAAATAATAGTGTGTCCATAATTCGTCAAGTCCATAAAAGATTGGCAATGTAGAGTAACAAAACTGAAGTAATAAAGTACCAAAATTAAAAGAGAAAAAGAAATTGAGTTACAGCTTGCAAAAATAAGTAGATAGACTAAGAGCGAGTTACTCATCACAACTGGTGGACTGGGTCACATAGGGTAGGCCGAACAGTCATAACACCTAACACTTCCTTCTTATCATGTCGCGGTACACTCCGTCGTAAAACATAATATTCTTCCACACGTCCCGTTACTAACCACTACGTGTTGATTAAACAGTATCATGTTGACATATTTTCTTGACATGAGTGTCCCTCAGCTACGAGCATTCCTCCTCTTCCCGTTTCCTCTCCTATGCACATTTGTAATCAAATTTCTTTCTTATGACGCAACACACAGATCGCTCACTAGCCAAACAACCAAGGACTGGGGCCAATAACCAGCTGTATATCTGGTTAACTAAGCTATGTGCCAAGATCAGTTGCCAGTTATTTAGTCTTTGTGCCTATTCCCTTCCAAAGAGTTACGACAGTCAGTGAAGTATTTTTCTTTTCAAAATAAACATCTCTTTAGATTTAAAACTAAGCAGATTTAGTTTTTGAAGGACTGGACGGAATTACAACATACGGACTATAGATATTGTGCCGCTCGAAGTTCGTCCAGATCACGAGATTTATTCGTATTCTTGGGATATTCAGTACTAATCTTCTGACATCGCGTCTGTGGCTCAAGTGTCAGCGTCCTAGTCTTCCATCCAGGCTACCTGGGTTCGATCTGCGGCCAAGTTGTGATGGAATTTGTGGTGGACAAAGAATCGCTGTGTTTTCTCGAGGTATTCCTGTTTTCTCTCATCATTCCCCCAATATTCTTCACCTACCCTTCATTTTATCTACGATTTGCAATAGTAAAAAGAGGCGAGAGTAAAGTCTTAGGGATAGTACGGGTTTCCGATACTGCTATAGGAAGAGTATGGAGATAAGAGCCCGAGGGCTTATCAGACTACTATACGCAAAATGGGACACGGCTCAATCATGGGCTGAGGCATGGTGGCCCACGTTTCACCATCGGATTGCCATTCAGGCCACCTGTGGTACTTGGACAATCATCGCATATAGCCTGTAGGGCGCTCAAACGGTGAAAACGTGTCTAAGTGTTCGGACCCATCCCGGATTCAGCCCTCGTAAAGTCAAGCCAATGCACAATCTACTGACTATTAGAGAGCTGCCTGAGTTACTTCTAAGTAGCTAAGCCGCTTTGGCAGCTCAGTTACGACGACAAAATTCCGGTGTTGGAGTTGTAGTTGTGAACGTAGTTAAGATTGTGAAGATTTTTCTCCAGAATTTCTCGTTTCCCCTTGACAGTCCACTAACACTCTCCACAACTCCCTTTTTGCTATCATACCCGTTTCTAAGAATAGGACATCACTTGTGTTTTTACGGCGCCGAATCGATAATCCATTTTAGTGAGTTCCTCGTGATTTCAGAAGGCTTACATATATAGAGGAAATGTTACAAATATGAAATAGAGATACACATATGAAATAATGTGATATACGATCTGAGACGTGTTGTATTCTAGCGACAGCCTTCCAAATTACTACGCACTGATACTCTCTTTCGCGGGGATGTGTTAGTTTGCAGTTAGAAGCTGAAACGTGTATCATTATTGCGTTTTCGAGGAAAGTAAATATTTTGGCGGTAAGTTCATTTCTTGAATATACATTGTTATTCCTCACTGTTAGTAATATTAATTTTATATAGGGTAAACTAGGGTCTGTTAGACAGTCGGGCATGTTTGGACACTCTGTACTTTAACGTGTTACCTCGCCACTTGTGGGCACCACATTCTGCTAGAAGTCAATGACGGAAGTAGCCCCACTCGTGGCTAATTCCGTCATTGACTTCTAGCAGAATGTGGTGCCCACAAGTGGCGAGGTAACACGTTAAAGTATAGAGTGTCCAACATGCCCGACTGTCCAACAGACCCAGTTTACCCTATATATATATATATATATATATATATATATATATATATATATTAAAGAGAAATAATCTACATTTATAGCAATGTATGTTTAATTGATTTCGTTTTTAAATTGTAAGTTTTGAGGTTATGACTCACAACATCAGTGAGTGACAAATATGAAATACTAATATTATTAGTATTCTATCTTTATACTCTGGTTTTCTGTTTTGTCACACAGTCGGGCATGTTGGACACTCTGTACTTTAACGTGTTACCTCGCCACTTGTGGGCACCACATTCTGCTAGAAGTCAATGACGGAAGTAGCCCCACTCGTGGCTAATTCCGTCATTGACTTCTAGCAGAATGTGGTGCCCACAAGTGGCGAGGTAACACGTTAAAGTATAGAGTGTCCAACATGCCCGACTGTCCAACAGACCCAGTTTACCCTATATATATATATATATATATATATATATATATATATATATATATTAAAGAGAAATAATCTACATTTATAGCAATGTATGTTTAATTGATTTCGTTTTTAAATTGTAAGTTTTGAGGTTATGACTCACAACATCAGTGAGTGACAAATATGAAATACTAATATTATTAGTATTCTATCTTTATACTCTGGTTTTCTGTTTTGTCACACAGTCGGGCATGTTGGACACTCTGTACTTTAACGTGTTACCTCGCCACTTGTGGGCACCACATTCTGCTAGAAGTCAATGACGGAAGTAGCCCCACTCGTGGCTAATTCCGTCATTGACTTCTAGCAGAATGTGGTGCCCACAAGTGGCGAGGTAACACGTTAAAGTATAGAGTGTCCAACATGCCCGACTGTCCAACAGACCCAGTTTACCCTATATATATATATATATATATATATATATATATATATATATATTAAAGAGAAATAATCTACATTTATAGCAATGTATGTTTAATTGATTTCGTTTTTAAATTGTAAGTTTTGAGGTTATGACTCACAACATCAGTGAGTGACAAATATGAAATACTAATATTATTAGTATTCTATCTTTATACTCTGGTTTTCTGTTTTGTCACTAATGTTGGCATCTGTAGGAGGAGTGAAAACTCACCTTCCAACAAACTTAGAAAACAGTGGAATGAAAAGGTAATACAAGAAGCCATCAAACAAGTTTGAGAAAAGACATTGAGGGACGATTCACCTGGATTCAATATTACGGTTGGGAAGACATCTAATGAACATGCTGAATGCTTGTACTGTGCTTTTCTTGTAGAGGTCATTTTGACTTTGCTATTTGTTAATTTTGTAACTTGTTAATAATATTCCATATTTGTACTTCCGTTTTAATAAAAGAAATATGTTATATTTTGAGGAAGTTATTTTTTCAAATCTTTTTCTCGTTGCCAAACTTTCAGAACAGCCCCGAGGTTCACTATGCCTCCTATAAAATTGAGTACTGGGTCTTTCCCGAGGGTAAAAGGTGGTCAGAGCGTGGTGCCGACCACACCACCTCATTCTAGTGCCGAGGTCGTGGAAAGCATGGGGCTCTACCTCCATGCCCCCCAAGTGCTTTCATGGCATGTGACGGAGGTACCTTTACCTTTTTACCTTTACCTTTCATAACATCTTACGAACTTCTAAGTCCGGTGTACCATTCACAGGGACATTCAGCAATAAACAGGGTGATACTTTACTTTCAGTATTCAAAACATGTAGGTTACAAAACGAACAAAAGGAAATGATATTGCATAATATTTATAACATTTCCTCTATTGAAAAGGAGCCGGTGGTCTCAGAACCGTACTTTTTCTTCTGAAGGCTGCATGAGGATTGGGAGAGATTTGTGAGGTACGGCAGACCATCAGAGGCATGATGGCTGGAAAGGAATGCCTGGTGCGGCGGATACTGAAGCCGGCTTAGCCCATCAGCACAAGGCACGCGACTCAATCCATAAAAGCACACAAAAATCCTACTTTGACTGAAGTGTTTATACACATTCCACGTTCCGTCCGATGAGGATCTTTACATGTACCTAATTCACCCGCGGTAGTTAAACTCCAGATGTATGATTTTTCCCATTTCAATTATCTTTCCTAGAAGTTGAATGTGTAATAGATGAAATATGGTCTGAATTCAAAAGAACTTTATCCTCAACTTTCGTACATACATTAACACTCATACACAATCCTTATACAGTCAACTCTGGATATAATGAACTCGATTATAGTGAACATTCGGCTATAGTGAACCTAAATCGTTGGTCCCGACCCGCATATATTAAAAAGTACATTATAGTGAACCCTCGCTTCGGTTATAGTGAACCTTAAAAATTGAAGTTACAAGAGTTGTATCCTGACAAGGTCCTATTTGAAGTCAGATCTTCTTATATAAAACTGAAAGAATGTGTTGAGAACAACATTCTAAGTTTCTTACTTCTCTAGTCAAAGTACAAAGGTAGGATTAGTGACTTCTAGACAATGATCTATACTATAAATCCAGGCAACGCATGACGACCTTGCCTCACTCCACCGTCGAAGGGTTGACATTCTGTCCTCACGCACACTACTCTACTATTACTTCTACTCCTCCACCGTCAAAGGGTTGCCTTTTATTCTCAAAAACATTTCCATTATGACGGATAGCACTGAAACAACGGAAAATGAAATTCTTTATTTTATTAAAATAGGATGGACATTATGTCCAGAGCATAAATGAAGGTAAGATTCCGATGGCTTTCAAACTACATCAACCCGGAAAATTCCAAGTCTGATTACGCAGTCACACCATAACAGCGTCATTTCTACCTAATCAGTCTGTTTTTAGTGTTCGAACAGTGAATGTACTGTATAAAAATGTCGAAGCGTAAAGTGTTTTCTTCGGAAGATAACGCGAATATTATAAGTGACATTGAACGTGGTCTTTCACAAGCGGACGTGGGTGGACAGCATTGTTAAGTAAATCAACCGTGAGTATCAGTATACAGTGTAATCCATTCCACAAAAATGAAATATTTTAATTACTGTATAGTATTTTATTTTCTTGTTAACAATTTCATTCATGCCTGTCATTTACGGTTGGGGGAGAGGCACTTCGGATTTAGTGAACCGCGGATATAGTGAACGAGATATGCAAGTCCACAGAGGTTCACTATATCCAGAGTTGACTGTAATATGGAGAACTGGGTAGTTGACGGTTTCAATCTATTTTCATTATGATGATTATGATTTTTCAAGTTACTGGTGAAGTAATTACTACTAATATTTTGAAGTCCACAGAGGTTCACTATATCCAGAGTTGACTGTAATATGGAGAACTGGGTAGTTGACGGTTTCAATCTATTTTCATTATGATGATTATGATTTTTCAAGTTACTGGTGAAGTAATTACTACTAATATTTTGAAGATACTAAAATCTGCTTACTTGATTAATAATTTAGCCTCATTTTTCATCTGCGCCCGAACTTCTGTCTGTTGATATCATCGGTAATAACCGTTGTGCACTGATTGCAATCGGATACAGAATTAAATTAGAACATAATTCTGACAAATGACTGCGTTGTTTAATGTTTGGTTAGATATAAAGATTCATATTTTTTGCACTTAATCCTCTTAACTGGGTGGTAATTAACAGCAAACCCCAACAAAAATGTTCAAATATAGAAATAATTTAACATCATTAGGTATAATGTGCACTTCCAAGTCCCCAAGTACAGCTATAAAAGTCCTGCAAATTATTTAATTTAGATTTGTTTTTATTTCTTTTTTAAGAATTAATCGCGTCAAATAGCAATTTGCGTACGATTTCAGTATCGTTTTCTGATCCATTTTCATGTAATTATTCCAATACACAAAGAACAACTCAATGACAAGGTAAGTCAATACAAAATATAGTAGATCCTAGCTCCGTTGATGTAATCTATATGTGATATCGCGGCTTCCTACTACCCTATCCGATGATTCGTCTCTTGTGTGCAGTCGTCGATGTATGATTCATCACCGGAGTGAATGATAGTGTAAAAGAAGTCTGGATTCAGATGCGAGGGTGGTAAAAAGTAAAAGAAAATGGAGGACGGTGGAGCCCGAGGGAAGGCCTGTTCGCCATTATCACAGGAACATTATCATATATCAAATATCAAAACCGTCGTTCCTGCACTTTATTGGGATGACGTCATGCATTAGTTCAACAAGTCTTCCTCTCGCAAGACGCGACTTCGGTGTTTGACGGGTATTTCTTGCTCCCTCTACAAGTACGAGAAGTCGATAAACTTATGATTCCTACTTCAAACATTGCATTTGTATAATTGCCGGGCATACAAACTTCAGACCCGAGTTACATGGTGCATTCTAATGAAAGGCACAGGTGTTGTACCTCAGGCAGTATCTGATGAAAACAGTTTGGAGCAGGTTTTCGTAGAGTACCTACGTTTGCTCTCATATTCTCATTCTATCACTATTTCATTATACGTTTAAGAATGAATGTTATGAATATAAGACATGATGTCTCCTCATACACCTCACGTATTTCCTAACAGCTGAACTAATATGTGCAGAAAAGGAATCCTGAGAGTACTGTATATCCTAGAGCAGCCGTGGCGAAAATTTCATCGTGCGCCGAGCCACTGTGTAACCTGCAACGTGCATAGCACCTATGGAGGGAGGCGGACACCTGAAGGGGAAGTGAAGCAACTGTCTGACTTATTAACGGATTTCATTTTCCTTATGTCAAGCACTTAAATATAATTTTATACAGTATAAGGTTACAAACTAATGTTTAGTACGTGTAACGACGAAAGAAATGAACAAAAAAAAACATGTGACACATTATCACAACCTATTAATTGTCTTCAGAATGTGTCTGCAACAGAGTTTCAAAATCAGGAATTATGTCACTTACTTCCGGTCATAGTTGATCACGAAGGTATTTGTCTGTCAGTCGTGATATAAATTTGGTTTTTACTATTTTTATTGTTGAAAATAATTTTTCACAAACTTAAGTTGGAGAGAACATGGTTTCAACAGAGCAAGCGAAAGGACGAACATTTGTAAAGTCCTTACATCTAGCTTTCATTTAACATCACACTGTAAATCTGTGAGTTTAAATTGAACATCTAACGGCATCATTCGTACATCTGTTGAAAAAGGATCGACGTACAGATATAATAATAATAATAATAATAATAATAATAATAATAATAATAATAATAATAATAATAATACTTCACCTTTTAATGTTTCATGAGTAACATGTAGTATGATGCTGTTTTATGTTATACGATCGTTTCCTCGTAATACTTGTGAACAAATCATACATTTAATATTCTCATCATATTGGCAGCAAAAAAATGCGTCCTCTCATCCTACTTGAAACTTTCGTTTTTGTAGAGGTACATGGTTTCGAGAGAGACATTGCGACGATACGCCACTCGCAGGTCAGAGACAAATAAGCAAATGGAACGGAGTTTGATTGCAGTGAGTGAGAGGGTGGGGGTTGGGGAAGGCAGGAAGTAAGAGAAATGCGCAGCTATCATTGCGATCCACAATGTGCTCGTGAGTCACATTTTCGCCACGGCTGTTCTAGAGTATTGTAAGGAAACAGAGCAGTTTAGAAGAAAATATCTATCACTCTCGCTGCTAGGGGGAAATAATAATAATAATAATAATAGTATTATTATTATTATTATATTCTCATTATTATTATTATTATTATTATTATTAATTGTAATAGTTTATTTAACCTAGAAGCGTTAAGGCCGTACGGCCTTCTCTAATACCTAACCAGGAGTAAAACTGCGATACCAAAAAAACACTATAAATTTACAAAATGCAGCACACACAAAAAAACTGAAGTAGATAATCATAAAACAATGTAAACAACACGTCAGTAGAAATAAGACATAATATATAGAAAGAAAGAAAAAGGCACTATAAAATGTGAACAGTAAGTCAAAATAAATGGGACATGGAAAGTATAAAAATATGAGACATAATAATAATAATAATAGTAATAATAATAATAATAATAATAATAATAATGATAATAATATTAATAATAATAACAACATAATAGTGAAGTACAAAGCATACAATAAACACAATATTTGTTAGGTACTCACAACAAGAAAAATAAGAGATCAGTTATTTGTCCTGACTCATGGAGAATAGAGTATAACAATAAAAGATTGGATTGTTTCTCTTTATAGACGAGAGAGCTTAGAACATCAGCTGTTGAAGTTTGACACGAATAGACGAAAGTATTACACTGGATAATGTTAGCTATTGAATAATACACTTGTGTTCTGTTATTAGGTTAGGATATGATATTCTAATATGTTATACTGGTGTTATGTATGTACCACTTACGGTATTTTTTAACGTATGATATAAGCAAAACATTAATTTCACCAGAAAGTGGAGCCACCCCGTTTTTGCAGGGAATCCTTCAATTGAAAAAGAATGTGATTCTGTTCTATGGGGTAATTCAAAAGTTTTTTACCTAACTTCGTCAGTGTTTACAAGGATCTCAAGGGATCAACTTTCGAACAGTGACTAATGTCTACTTCTGAAGTCAGTAGCAGAACCTGAAACAGTTGAAAGATAGTCCCACAGCGCTGAAATGTTCTAACATTGATAGAAATCTACTAATTTAATAATATTATTTAGGTATATTGATTACATTAGCAATCTTAAATCTCATTGGTTCCAGTAGGCAACTTTTAGTTAAGTAAATGTATTGCACCAGTTGACAAAATTTACGCACATTCTCACATAATAAATTACGAACATACAGTCGTTTGGCAATGGCATGGCCAAGACAACATATAAATGCTGACGTTTTAATTGAATGTTAACAACATAATGTCTTCGAAGGAAATGAAATGCTATTCAAACGTTGTTGACTTTAGATCCCTTAAGTCTTGAAAACTAGCATCTGCCTGAATATTAATATATTAGACATGATTGGAAAATAAAATTGTTTTGAGGTTACGCCAGATTTTCTACTGAAGTTGTCTAACGGTTGTCCATAAATCCGTAAATAAATTATAATGTTGACAAATAGATACAGATTATACTCACAGTTGTCACTGACGTATGCTGCTTCCTTGATCAGTATAATATAATATATTATATGCTTTCCTATCCCTATACAGTTGTAGTCATTACACACCTAGTATAAATAAATATGCAGAGTGTATCAAAACATGTGGGAAAGCTGTAGGGAATTGACATAGGACCTCAAAACAAGAATAAAATTTCGAGAAAGCAAGATTAACAGCGCCTGCCAAAACGAAAACCCGCACGACAATGTTGTATACGTCGCGTCGTTGACGTGAAGACTGCTGTGAGTATTTCGAGATGTTGAGGTTGATCACTCCCGAAGTCCCGAACGTCAAGCAGTCTTGAATCGCCACAAATGTTTATACCTGATTGAACTTTTGTCTACTTTGGCAACTGTTATATATGTATGAACAATCAAGTAGCCTATTTGAAACGTCATCTCTACCTTTCGGTGTATAATAATCCGTTCCCCAGTCTTTATTTAATTACTAGGTCCTTATTAAAAGGCTAGGATTTTTTTTTCAGATATTTGAGGTCAAAATGTGCAATCTCAAGTAAAAATATATTAACGTTATATTTTATGTTTCATATTTGATGATTTTTTATGTATATAACCGTAGGTAATATCGTAAAATATAACCTGAACATTTTGATAACTAAAATACTGTTCTGTTTCTTATTTGATGATTTTTTATGTATATAACCGTAGGTAATATCGTATAATATAACCTGAACATTTTGATAACTAAAATACTGTTCTGTTTCTTATTTGATGATTTTTTTATGTATATAACCGTAGGTAATATCGTATAATATAACCTGAACATTTTGATAACTAAAATACTGTTCTGTTTTGTCTTTTTGTCTTCTTTAAGCATTTATAATGTTATTTATTTCAATGATGTATGGTATTCAAAGTTACGAAATCTTTCCACGCCGACCAAATGCTATTTCGAGAATGATGAGCGAGACTCGAAGCGCACGAGAATGACTAGACGAGAATCGAAAGACAAATGCAACGAACACAGCGAGCGAGAGCGGCAGTTAGTTTTGTTCATCTCTAATTGTTGGATAAATGTCTATTAGGAAATTGTTCAGCATACAAAGGCCTTGCTTCATTTTCAATGCAATTACCTCGCCCATACATAAGGTGTATTTGTGCCATTTCCTGATTAGAGTACTCCATTTTGACCACTAGTTGTAATGTGCAGTAATTAATTTATTATTACATTCAAAATAACAAATTTTCACAATTATGAATGAAAGTTCTAGCATACGCCTTGTGTTTATTTTGTTATGGCAACTGTCATGAGGTGGCTTTGAATTCAAAACAAATCAACAACGACTTGAATACAGAAGAAAATTAAATGTGACTTGTTTCTCATCACCGATATTATGTATACCACAAACAATGACTGTGATTTTCAGAACTCGCAATCTTGAAATAACTACTTGGGCAACATCAATTTTTCCAATGTAATTATTAAATAATTTTTTTTGTCTCGGTGTGAAAACAAATAAAAATATTAACAAGAAAGATTGTATTAATAAATGTATGCTTTAACTATTATAAATATGTCGGTTGGGCTGCACACACTTGTATCAATTACTGCAATTTAATTATCTTTGGGTTTCCAAAAAAAAACTTTATTTAAAAATATTATTTCTATTTTACTATTTATCTAACATTAATACTGGTGTGGATATTTGATTACAATATTCATTTTCATATGCTTTGAAAGATTTGTCGTGTATTATTAAATTGTGTTTTTACAGGTCTTACGAAAAGTTTCACGACACCCCTCCATAAGTGATTTTTCACTCTTGTCCTTATACTTATGTGAAACCCCATGATGTTTATGAAGGGACCAAATGCGTATGAAAAGTGAAGTTTGTACTGCAAACCCAATCTGTCTATTTTCTGTGGATTATATAACAATTTGTCTGTTATGAAACTTTGCATGAAAAATTACATATTGTGTTGGAAAAAAAATTAATTAATTGAGAATTGGTTGACTTAGATCTGTGAATTTTGAGATGGAGGTAGACACATCTGGAAGACTTCTTGTGCAATTATTGTTTTTTGTTTAAAACATTTGTGACAGTTCCTGCAGGCATTGTATTCCAGATTGTTTTGTTTTTCCTTTAGGAAAAATTGTCATTTTCTAAAATTATCTTGAGCTTGAAATTCGTGGTAAATGTACCCGGATCTGACATTGCCATTTACATCATAACATTGGGAGTGAGTAACATTGATCAATCAGCTTATTTCCTCCAGTTTTAGGTAGCTGTGGAGTTTGCTACAGATGTGGAAAGGTTGGATTTCTTTCCTTTAAAAAAGTGGAAATAGGGCGACATTCAGTGAGTGTGGACGTGAAGTCGCAGATTATTGGGATGTGGAAGAATGACTGGAGATAATCTAACTCCATTTCAAAATGCATTGATTTAAGTCAACCCATTGTGAAGTAATTAATTTTTTTGCTACAAATACGTAATTTTTCAATAAGTTTCACAACAGACAGTTTGAAAGATAGATAGATTAGGTTTGCAGTAAAAACTTCACTTTTCACAGGCGTTTGGTCCCTGTATAAACATCAAGGAGTTTCACCTAAGTATAAAGACAGGAATGAAACATCAGTTATGGAGGGGTGTCCTTAAACTTTTGATAAGACCTGTATTTATAATGACCATTTAATTAATATTTTAAAAAGTACGAAAAATAATTAAGGTATAGGAATTCAGTACCGTATTAAAATACATACTAGCAAGAACACAATACAACAATCTACAGTGACTACATCAACTGATAATGTTCATTTCTAGTTAGAAGACATTTAGAGAAGAAACACAGCTATACAAAAAGAGATTTAGGACAATTTACTTTGTGTTTTTATCTTTGACTGATCTGCATTTTTCGGTCCTTACATTCAACTTCAAGTTGCAGTTTTAAATAATGATCATAGTGTAAATAAAAAGGAAGGAAAACGAATCTCTACAGAAAACTTTTCAAATGCCGAGTCCGACTGTCTTTTTTCTCCTTCCATTCTTTTCCCTATGATAAAGATAATTTTAATTTTAGTTTTACTGGATTTTCAGACTTCTTGGAGTATATAAGTTGGGATATATTTCTCCGCCAGACATTATCTGATATCGTATTCTAGTCGGATGGTCGAAGGAGTAGAGGGAGGGTGTGGTTGTTGGAGGTACCGCAGTCACAGCTAATGATTTTAATTACGTCTAAAAATTCTACGGAGCAACCGACTAACCAATCGACAGGAAGATAATTCCTTGAAATCAGTGTGTCAAAACCTTGACAGGAATTGAAAGTAGCCGAGTATCTTTTCATAAATAGTGACTTTATTTATGGCTCAAATAATTGCCATTGCATATTTAAGTGTCACGAAGGGATGTAATTCAAGCCCGATTTTAATGAACTAATTAATTTTAAAATTGCTAAATACACGTATTTACTTTTGTTAAGATTCTGAGCTATAATGTTCAATCGCGTAAAACTCCTATTTTACACCAGACAATTATACAAAAAACTTTTATCGCAATGTTTTAAGCATTAGTAATAAATATAATTAATTTCTATGGTAGGATGACTTCTTAGGCGTTATTGCAGTTAAGCGAATTTAAAAAATACATTAATTTAAACAAGCAATGGTGAAGTAGGGAGTATAATAGTGATTTAAGTTTCAATACCGGCGATAATAAATCCAGACACATAAAAACGGGATCCGACGTATTCGTAACCGGTGCTTTCGTCAACGGTATGTTTCGTCACGGACTCTTTCGTCATATGGACACGTTTTGTCACAGATTGCATTTCGTCATACGTACCTTTGCGCCACAGTGGATACGTTTCGTCACAATATTGAATGCACTATAGAATATTACTTTCACTATTATTTATTGAATACTCATCAATTTTTATACAAATTTTTACCCGAAGTTGGGGCATATATTAAAAAAAAGTAATTTAACCAAAGTGTTCAGCAACACCATGCCCAATTGCTCGAAGGTAACTTAAGACATTCTAATCGGTTTTTATATTTCTAATATCTTTCTATAATTAGTGATATTCTTGTATCGAGATTTGTATATTTTTTTCTTTTTCTGTGGTGGCGAAACATTGCCCGAGAAAAATAAACAACCGGTCAGCTATGCCTTTACGGTTGCCTCATAATCAGCCGATATAAAGTGTGGCAACAACTGTTTTTGTAATCTGTTATTTACTTCATCTTTAAGCGTATTAAAAATAAGTTCATAAGATCTTTTTGATTTTCTTTCCATAAGAGTTAGGGGATAGTTGGGTAGTATCGGACATCGGGTAATATCGGACAGTGCGTTTCTTTCATCTACCACCAGATGGTAGTACCTGAATGACATGGTTTCATTTCTGTATGCGATATCACAGAAACGAAACCATGTCATTCAGGTACTATCATCCGGTGGTAGATGAAAGAAACTCACTGTCCGATATTACCCGATGTCCGATACTACCCAACTCTCCCCTAACACTACCGGAAGCCACTGCCCATACACGTTAACGAGTATTGCATACGTGAAAAATGTTGATTATCACCTAAAAAATGTATTCCATAACCCAGGTAACGTATAACAATATATGGTAATTAATTACTAATTGTCGGAATTATACTTCAAGTAAAGAAACTTAAAATGAAGTGTGTCAGAAACTAATGTGTGACATTGTAGGCCTGTGACAAAAGTGTAATGCGTGACAAAAGACGATGTGGCGAAAGTGTAAAGTATGACGAAATGTACCTATGTCAAAAAATTGTGACAAAAACACCTAAACCCCATAAAAACTACCTATCCCTCCGTCTATCTGTCTACTCATCCATTCACCCATCTACCTGTCTATCTACCTATGAGCTCCTAGTTGGAACACACACGGAGTAGATTGGAATGGAGTATATGTACGGAGTGTTCAAAGCAATACTAATCAGGTACAAACATTACAAAGGTTAAAAGGAGAACAGTTTGAAACATTACTATATGCCCTAGAAATCTAAACCTTCAAGAAACAAGATGTCGAGATTAAATACAGATTATGTTAATAATGAACTAAGCGTGTGGTGGTGTTGATAGGAGTAGTGATGGTGATGATAATTATGGTGATAATGATGATGATGATCCAAAGAACGGTGCGCATTTAAAACAGAAATCTCGAACTCTCTTCACCGCTGTTATATCACAGTGAACAAGATCCCGTCCCAGACCTCCAACAAGTACAACATAATCATGACCACAAAGCACATTGGAGTGATATCAACTATATTTGTAGATTCCTGCTCTGTAGGTAAAATGGCTGGAGCGTGATACAGCTAGTCTTCTATCTACTGTTCAGTCCGAAAAGAAAACACCACTTCCGTCTCTGAAGTCATTCAACGGTTTGCAATAACTGCAAGGAGTGCATTAACTTTGGGACCGAAACCCCTGGAGCTATGCGATTAGACTTCATGCAGTATTATAATGCCGGAGAAGTTGCCTAACTCGAGATTTAGACGGACATAAAATATTACGACTATCAGACCTTGGTAACTGCAAGTTCAGCCTCTACTTTGAAATATGAGCAGTCGATTGAGTAGACGAGTAGAGCGACGGCTTTCACCTCGAAGGCCCGGGTGCAGATCACATCCGTGGTCGAAATGTCAGTTCTTGTGGGTAAATACGGTGACGAAGAAAGTTTTCTCCAGTGTATTTCGCTTCTCAACTCACCATACTATCTCTACTCCCCGTTTAGTTCCTCGACTTCTTTAATTTTATTCTTCTTTACCTCGTCTTCTTCTTCTTATTCGTTTAATCTCTTTCCTAATTTAAAATTCTTCCTTTCTCTTACACTTATTTTCTAGACCTGTGTTCTTTTTCTTTCTTAATATTATTACACTTGTAAAAGTATATTACAGGGTTATTCTATCATTACTTCGTATCACATTTTACGTATATTCTTAATTAGTAGTAGATCAGTCACTTTTTGCATAAGAAAAACATATTTCCTCTCTTAGTAAGTTTATTTTGTTTCACAGACGGATTTTAGTGTCTTTAACTATGGTTCAAAATATTCTTTAGCAGTATGGTGCTGTCATTACAGCCAAATGTTTGGGTTTATATCCGGAGGAAAGCTGTTAATTCTTAAGGGGCGTAAATCTCCTTACAGATTTTTCCTTCTGAAAATTTATGCCATTCCTTACAACTTCGAAATGTGCTACTTATTTTTATTTATAGTTATAGTTTAAGGGATTGTTAATTTCATTTTTGAAGTTCTTCTGCCTTAGAAATGGTTTCATAGTTCCAGTCAGATATTGTAAGAGAGCCTGAACTCTTATTTTGAGAAAAAGTTTTTGGTTCACCGAGCTTCAACTGTGTTCGGAGAAGAAAACTAGAAAGAAAAGGAGAGAAGAACACGAATGAGATAAAAATGCAATCAGACTATCTGAATGGAGAAGAAGAAATGAATCGAGAAGATGAAAAATAAAAGGAGGTGATGAAATGAAAGAATAAATTACAGTAGTTATATTATTATGGATACAAAATAATAGGAAGAGAAGAAAAGGGAGAGAGATATATCACCAATTATATTTCAGTCCTTTACTACCGAGAGAAGTCTAATATTTGATACAATTTCCTTATTTCAATACGTGTCTGTCAATCGTAAACTTTTACCTGGATTGTTATATATTTTTTTAATAATCTGATGGGACTCCAGTAATTCGTCTCGCAGGTTTCAATAGATCTCGAACCCTGGTCTTTGTGGTGAGATTGCGTCAGATAACTAAAACTAGTGTGTTAATTATTGTTTGTTTCTATATTATATTTCGTTAATGGCGCGCGTTTGTGTGTCTCTGCGGTTCCTACTGCATCAGTTAATTAACACACGTAGCAACGGGCGCTCAGACGTAGATGAGAGCGACTTTCAACTGTTTACGCCTACGATTCCGTTCATAGACTGCATGCACATTGAATTATAACATGGAAAGAGGGCGACATCGTGTATGCCGCGTGAAGGACACTCAGACATGTTGAGAGCTGTTAAATGATGTAAATAGCTGCTTTTCTATGAATAGACGGTATGAACATTTCTACTGAGGTGAACGCAGAGGTTAAGGCTCAAAAGTGATGCTGCATAGAAATCACAGTCCTTTGGAATCCAATCGGAGGCGCAGAAATGTGTTCTCTTTCGTTCAAAGTTGTTATCATTACTTATACCATGTTATGTAGATTCTTCAAATTTTCATTATAATGCCTCTGAAAACATGCTTTTTATGTTATGTTTTGTATGTTGTTTATGCGTCTTGATTTTTCTTACCGATTCCACGTTATGCAAGTTACACCAAGTTTTCTTAGAATGATAAATTGAAAAAGCCGAAAAGGTGCTGATGGTATAGCTATCGTGTTCTTTTATGTTTGGACCCGGTGTCGTTCGTAGCAAATGCACAATTCGTAGTAAGTTTTGGTATAATTTCACGTTTAAGTAGTCTGAATCTAGCTTGAATGAATGAATTAATGCTAGCCATGGTGTCCCAGGTTGGGCATAGGCCTCCTGTGATGGGGTTAGAACCCCCTCGACAGGGATGGCTCAAGTGTACTCGCTTGGTGAGCCAATCCAGGCGAGCTTGTCGTGTATAGCCTACTGTCGTGACATGGTTGCTAACCCTGTTGAAATTTACTTAGTCTCAGAACTTTGTTCATTTGATGCACTGTCCACATAATACTAACACCAGCACTCTGACAAACACCGATTGCTATTTACACTATTTAACTAACACTTTCACAACACTGACTTTACTATTTACAAAATTTATCTCACATTTTCACAAATACTGACTTTACTATTTACACTATCTTAACACTGATTATGTTATCTATTTACCATGACCTTTCTTAGTTCTTTCCACAAAACTCTGTCCTTTGTTGTTTTCGACCATTGTTTTCCCGCCTCTTTGGCAAACATGTCAGATCAACTGAGCCGTGGTTTTCCCTGTCCTCTCTTTCCGACGTAGGGTTCCCACATCGTGACTGCATGGGTCCGTCTTGTCTGGTGTAGTCTCGCCACATGTCCCCCCCCCAGCTTAGTACAGATAAATAACTGTTTCTTCTTATGCCCTATGTTGTTGTAGATTCGGAATGAGAATCGTTCTCACCGCACATTCAAGTATTTCACTAGTATCGATGTAGTACCATGTTGAAAGTTCCAAAAAGCCAACTTATAGTAGGTTGACAAATGTTCGTCTTCTTGAAAAGCCGAAAAGTCTTGTACTAGAGTTAGACTTCACGTGAAGCTGCCCTCGAAATTGTATAAACCCATCAAGTACGAATGTAATGTTACATCGTATATTTTTAGAAAATATGCTTGAAGTAGTTGCATAAATAGTCGTCTGTTATCGATTTGTCTTCTGTTGTCTGAAGCTAGGTTTTACTTCTTGCTTGACACTCACATTATGGTATACTCATACGTTTTGGTGTAATATCCTGTAGAAAATGACAGGAAACTGTTTAAACTTTGCAGGTAACGTTCGCCTGTTATCTTTGTCTTTTGTTTTGTCATAGTTTGAAGTTTTACGTCTTTATGACACCCATATTATGTGTATAAGTCGGTGTAATATGATATCGAAAATACCCTGAAACTGTTTAAACTAGACTGATAAACGTTGTCTGGTACCTCTTTCTCTTGTTTTATCATGGATTAAAGTTTTACTCCTTGATGACAGCAAGACTCACAAGTGTCGGTTAAATATCTATGGAAAAAAACCGGAAACTATTTAAACCAGACATGTAACCGTTGTCTATTCCTCTTGTCTTTTGTTTTGTCGTAGATTGAAATTTTACTTCTTCATGATACCTATATTATGGAAGATTCATAAGTGTCGGTGTAACATCATATCAAAAATATTCGGGAAGTTGCTTAAATTAGGCAGGTAAACGTTGTCCGTTAGCTTTGTCTCCTGTTTTTAATAGATATAAGTTATATTGAAAAAATTCGGGAAATAAACAATCACAAATTTTAGAAATTACGAGTATAACATAAAATTAATGTAAACTTACAGTATACTAAGAAATACAACAATCTTGGAAATATTTTTTTTTCTTCCTTTCTCTTACATAATTATTATCGGTTCTGTTATTATGCATTATATTTGTCTCCTCCTCCACTTCGTTCTACACATGCTTTAATTATCAGGTTATGTTGTAGAAATTTCCTTTACGGCAAATTTTATCTTCTGAGACATTTGTAAAGAAAAGTAGGTACTTTTATGGTAAGACTTTGTTAGTAACTTTGGTCTACATCCCACACATTCATAATAATATTTTTTTCTTGATCCCTAACTATGCATTACTGTTCTCCTGCCGTTACTTCCCTTCCGAAAGAATCCATGCAAACGGTAAACAGTTACTTTACTTGTTGCATTAGGCGTACAGATATCATAATGTGTCATGGAAAATTCCTTTGCTTGGAAATTTGGTTCAAAACATCGAAAAGAGGTCCCAGGATTTGTAGATACGGGTGCAATAACGGAATAAAAGTGACTGGAGGTGGAAAATGGCTCAAGAATGAATGCGTCGACCGTAGTTTCGGTCGAGTTCTCGTTTTTTGCACCACCACACCACCATTCCCCACCAACCCCCTTCAAAGTCTGCTCAATGATATGGAACCAAGCAGGCAAATATAAGGAGTAAGGGATTAGAGAGATACGGAGAGAGAGGGGGGATGAACACGTAGCCAGTCGCTCGATCACAAACGCAGCGGCGGGGGCGGGGGTGGCGCGGGGGTTGTTTTTGCCCCTGCTCGTTCTGCCAGTTTCCCTCCATCATGGACGACGTGATTCCGACTTGAGCTCGGATCGTTTTCTCTACGACCTGCTTGCTAGATGGCTTGTGCACCGGGAGGACCCCTCGACGTGTTCGTCCTCGTTCCAATCTTAAGCATTATTATTTTGTACAAGAGCGTCGTCTGTTGTTTTGGTGAAACTTCTGAGTAGCGCATTGATTTCTATTAACATTTCGTAGCCGAAAATTTTGTCTGTCTTTCGGTTCTGAGAACGCAATAGCACAATTTTTTTTTTTGCAGGAAGTTCTTTCACGTTTTCTACTCTAAGTCCTTTTAAAACATGTATAGCTAGACCTTGCTCTGTTTCATCACTGACATGTTTCCAAAAGAAAGAAATAATGCAAAGAGAAGAAGAACGCAAATAGAAGATGAAAGGATTGAATTGTGCAAGGAATGAAACCAAATGTTGACCAATAGAAGAAAGAAAGAAAGAAAGAAAGAAAGAAAGAAAGAAAGAAAGAAAGAAAGAAAGAAAGAAAGAAAGAAAGAAAGAAAGAAAGAAAGATTACGAAAAAGAAAGGAATAAAATCTTAGAGGAAGAAATCAGCGAATAAAAGAAAGTGGTAAAGATGTAAAGAAACATGAAATGATATTAATGATAAACGTAAGCATCATCATCATCATCATCATCATCATAATTCTTCCATTGTTATATCATTTGCCATCTCGTGTATCCAGTCTTTCTTTTGTATCATTCTTAAATTCTTTTTGTCTTTGGAATGTATCTTAAAATTTGTTTTAGAATCCCGTTATTCCATCGTATCCTGCTGATAAAATTTTTCAATTTTGTATTTAAATAAATTTAAAAATGTGTTGCTAAGTTATTCTTCAGTAATATTTAAACTCCGTCTGTAATTTATAAATAAAAAGAACTTGATATTATTTTCATATGTATCAACTTCGCCGATCTCAATCTTTGTGGTAGATTTTCTGTTCGTACATTTTGGTTTTCGTATATAGCCTAGTAATCTTGTTTATGCTTGATAATGTTGAGTTGAGTCTCTTCTTGCACTGAACAGGATTTAAATAATATGATAAACTTTGATATTTCATTCATATATCTTTGCACCATGTGAAACATCACAGCAAATGCAACTCATATAAATCAAGTATTAACGAAAACTTTCCTTGCGCGCTCTTGTTGACATAAACGTTGATGATGGTTCATTGGTAGCCACATTTGAAGTTAAATGAGTGGAATAAGTTATATCTCAAACAAAATTTCGAGCTAAGAAAACAAACGTAAGGAAATAAAATTGAAGAAAGACAAAGTGAGGAAACTAAAACACTAAAAAAGGGAGAAAACAGAAGAAGAGAGAAATCAAGGCAAGAATATATAATGCAATAAGGAAATAGATACTAATATATGGACATAAATAAGGAACAATTAAAATAACTGCCAAATAAAAGAATGTAACAATCAAATCAAATCTAACTTAGAAGATACTAAAAGTATGGAAACAATAATGCTAGCTGTTCCAGCTTCACATAACTTCATATAACTTTCTGGGTCTGTTTTGATGCTGTTTACCTTTTATGTCACAAAAGTAAGTATTTTTTGCTAATCTCTTATTTTTCATTGTGATCAAATTTTCAGTCGATTTTGTACTATGCAGTGTTTCAGGAGGAATTATAATTATTTTAAATGGTGATATTATGGCTATTATGAATAAAAATGTTCATGTAAGCATGTCTCAATTTCCAGTGGGCATGGAAATACACTGTAAGTAGTAACATGAGTAACATAAGGGTGCACTATTACTAACATAAGCTGCTCCCAAGAAGTCAAAAGGAATACAGCAATGGTAATAGAAGTTTATAATGGAGAAAGGGGCTTCTGTGGATTGGAAAAATAACTATGGAAGATACTATTGAAGTTCTTTGTGTAGAGTGTGACATTTATGGGACAGAGACATGGACATTACGGCGAAGTGAAGAGAAACGGTAGAAGCATTTGAAATATGGAAATGGAGAAGAATGGAAATTGTGAAATGAACATAGGCTACATACTAAGAAATAAAAAGAGTAGATGAAGAAAGAATTTGAAACTGATCATGTGATCAGGAAGTGAAAAAAATTGGCTGGATCACTGGCTAAGAAGAAACTGCTTACTGAAGGATGCACTGAAAAGAATGGTGAGCGGGAAAAAAATTCGAGCAGAACAGAATATCAGATGATTGACAACATTAAGACATATGGACCGTATTCGGAGACTAAGAGGAAGAGAAAAGAGGGAATTTTGGAGAATGGCGAGTTTGCAGTGAAAAACTGCCTTTGGGCAGAAAATTATGAATGCATGAAATATGACTAACTGATTGATTGATTGATTGGTTGATTGATTGATTGATTGATTGATTGATTGATTGATTGATTGATTGATTGATTGATTGACTTAATGAATGAACGAATGCTACATCATAATTCCTAATATCCATATAAATTTTACATAAAAGGTTAAAAGTTGTACACACTGTACCTATTCAATGAAGACTATTTAAACATTTTAGTTTTATATAATATCCTCGAGCAATATTTTATTTAAAATGTTCTTATTTTGTGGTATAGACGTATAAAAATATTAAGAATCATAAAAGAACAAAAATAATGTAATAGAGAAAGAGAACTGACAAAGATAAAAAACAGAAAAACAAACGCAAGGTATATTCCCAGATGTTTTGAAATGTGCCATAGTAATTCCAATATACAAATCTGGAGATAAAAATAATTTAAATAACTATAGACCTATATCTTTACTTCCAACATTTTCCAAATTGCTTGAAAAATGTTTAAAGAATAGATTAATAAATTATTTAGAAAAACATAAAATCCTCTCTAAAAATCAGTTTGGTTTCCGCAATAATATTTCTACTGATGATGCTCTTATTAATGTTACTGGAAAAATTATCAATGAACTAGATACTGGAAACAAATGTTTGGGTATTTTCTTGGATCTACGGAAAGCTTTTGACACTATCAATCATAATTTACTTTTGGACAAACTACATACTATTGGAGTTAGAGGTATAGTTTTAAAATTATTCCAATCATATTTTAGTAACAGAAGGCAAATGACCAAAATTGAAGATCAATTTAGTGAATACAAATATATTGATATAGGTGTACCGCAAGGAACAATTTTGGGACCTATTTTATTTCTAATATATGTTAATGGTCTGCTAAATATAAATTTAGAAAAATTTAATGGATCTATATATTCATATGCGGATGATACAGTAGTTATTTTCAGTGGTTTTTCTTGGCAGGAAGCATATAGAAATGCTAATATAGGTGCTAACATTGTTAAAACATGGCTTAATTCCAACTTCCTTTCTTTAAATATATCTAAATCAACTTTAGTTCCTTTTTCGTTAACAGCTGCCAGTGTTCAAAATTTAAAATTTAGCGATAAATATAGACTAATAATACACAGTGAAAATTGTTTAGATCCCAAAAGTTGTAAATGTCCACCTTTGAAAGAAGCCACGTATGTCAAATATCTGGGTATCATTATTGATCAGAACTTAAAATGGCCTCATCACATTACTTATCTTTGTAAGAGGCTTCGTAAAACAATTTATAAATTCGTTAATCTTCGATGCTACTTACCTATTAGAGTTCTACGAAATGTTTATTTGGCCATTATTCAGTCTATCATTCAATATGGTATAATTGTTTGGGGTGGAAGTACAAAAATTAATCTTAGTCCGTTAAATTTACTACAAAAACGAATAATTAAAATTTGTTTGAAGAAACGTTTCGATTATCCAACTAAATTAATTTATTCTGAATTTAATGTATTTAATATTGAACAAATTTATAAATATACGCTGTTAAAATTTTATCATAAAAATCGTAATAAGTTTGTATTACAGACACACAATTATGACACAAGACGAAATATTAATTCAACATTAGTAGAACCTAAATGTCTCACATCTGCTGGTCTAAAGCATAGCATAAATTTTGGCCCTCGGTTGTACAATGCTTTAACTAAATTACACCCAGAACTTCTAACATGTAACCCACTAACATATAACAAGAAAATTAGAAACGTGTTAATATCTTCAATTTGATTACATAAATTTATAGCCTATGTGTATGAATTAATCAACCTATATTATATTTGTATTCTATAATTTTGAAATATATATTAGTCCTACTTTTCACGTGCGATATTATTCTTCTATAGTGTTAATATTATATTATATAATTCCATTGCCGCTGTAATTATATTTTAGTTCCTATTTTATTTTACTTATATATTTATATTATTATTATTATTTATTTTAATATTATATCTGAACTGCGACCGAGCACGAGCGCTGCTCATTCGGTCTCAAATTTTGTTAATACTACTGTATCTTCTTTTTATATTGCTTGTATTATTTTATTTGTATTTCTCTTTGTTTGTTTTGTAATTATATTAATTAATTATAAATTAAACGAAGTTCACTGGAAGAATTCGGTTCTTTTCCTTGTTTCATTTTTAATACAAAAAAGTTTTAAATTAGGTATGGCTCACGTTATCATACATTCCAATCTTTAAGTACAGCAGATCTTAGAATCTTAGACAATCTTGATCGTCTGACGTTAAATGGAATTCGTGATGACTGAAATCAATATTGAGGAATTTCACTTCGAAAATTTCATTTTTTTTAATTTGTTGTTCAATGATGTTACATCAACTGAGAGATTGTCTAGGGTCGGTGGAATTTGTGATTGCGAGATTGTATTTCGCAAGATGAGTTCGAGAATTGGCAATGAATTCCCTGACACATATGCTTTTCAGTTAGACAAAACCATGCCTGGGCACTAATATCTCAGTCGAGTCACTGCAGATTTGTCCTTAACTCCCCACTCCACCTTCCCCGGCTGATACGAGTAGACAGGAAAGTAAGTATTGCTCAGTGATGGATTGTATAAGACAGACATCCTAGAGAACTTCCGGTTCTCGCTGTTCGCTTGAAATTCATCACTGATGCACAGTGCGTACTATGCGTTTGTTTATAAGTCAGTGTAAGCGAAAAGTGCATGGGCGGGGGTTTCTGAATTCCGTTTCACTGTCGATTAACAAAGTCTTTAAATTAATATTTGCTTTGTATTAGTCTGACACGAACCCGCTGTGTCAGGCTGACAATATTGTTTTGGATTTATGTAAATTCTTCATATAATCACGTTCAAGTATTAACACATTGAGTAATGGTATTGAAAATGTTACTTCAAACGCATTCTAAAAATCAATAATGGAAAGAAAACTTATTATTGATTTTATACATATTTTTACAAAACAAGGGTGTATATATTTTGATGCATCATCCAATATTTTTCATATAGAAAGTAATCTCTTTGTATTAGGGCGGTTAATAAGCTTTGGTTTTGTTACCGCGATTTACGCTACAAAATCTAATAGGATAATAGTATACTGAACGTCTGAATGCCACAGAGATGATCGAAATTTAATAACAATTCAATGAATGTAGAGTTAGGGCTTCTATCCAATACTATGCAACGCTGAACAAAGGCTGCGTTACAGGTAATTGGAATAGAAGGCGGCCCGAGAACAAGTGACGGCTACAAAAACAACATAAACTTCCCATCGTACCTAGTTCCGGTTCGTTGCCACATGATGCCGCTCCTATCGATTTCTTTTCCACTTTGTCATGTATGTATGTGTTCGTCTTATCTACTGGCTTTCCAAAAACCCCATATAGTGGGACGTTTTTAAAATTCTTGTATCTGCCTTCTATCGGCATAAATTTTCTTGTTCCTTCAAAAGCAAAAATAAATAATGTTAAATTTAAAGTGTTTGAAGTAAAGCATAAGCATACTCTCTATATGGAAGAAAGAATGCTTTATCAGCATCCTCACCACAACATATGTAGTTAAATTTTACGAATAATAGTAGGAACTTTAACACATCATTATATACTAAAAAAGCATTTGAATAGAATGGGTTTAACTGACAATCGTGACTCTGGCGGATGCGAGATAGCGAAGCAGAAAAACATGTATTGTCTTCTTCATTACGGTTTAGGCCGTTTCAGCTTTTTCCGTCTTCCGTCGTGTTCTGTCGTCCGGTTATAAATTAAAGAGAGTAGTTGATAATGAGTATCCTTGTCTAGCCCCTCCAGAAATCGTTACAGATTCTCGTTGATTTACTTTTATTTTTGTTTTTCCAAATAATCTTTTAACTACTTCTATTAGATGCAATGGTATTCCTTTTTTTTTCCTAAAATATTCCATAATTTTGGTCTAGACACCCTATTAAAACTTTTTTGTAATTCACAATGAGGATTTGTGTTTCTAGATTAAGTTCTTTACGTTTTTACATTATTTAAACATGTATTGTGCCATTGTTTTTTTCTCGATCTGTTCTGGCAATGGACATATTACAATACTTTGATTTCGAACATTCTCAAGTTCACAGTTGAGTAGTTAACTTCTTTCACCCTCTACTATCTGCTCTCCAATCAAATCAAGTCTCTATATGGAAAAAATTCGATAACAAAATTACATTTTCATAATGATTTTTTTTTTTTGGATTTACATTTAAATTTGTAATTCAAATTTAAGTTATGATACAAGATTATTATTGTCATTATTATTATTATTATTATTATTATTATTATTATATTATTATTATTATTACTAACTTTAAAAACATTAAGAGTTGTAAAATGGCCACATCAAAATAACTTAACATTATTATAGATAAATTAAAAAGATAATTAAGAAAAAACAGTCAGTATTCAAATTATATACTAAGGTACAAGCCTACTTAATTTTTCTTGTAATTATATATTAAACGTAATTTTAAAAGAATCTAATCAATATCGGAAACTAAATTACTGGAAGAACAGTAAGGATACAGAAAACGTCATTCATGCATCGATAACATTTGTAGACCTATGTTACAACAGTTGATATACAGTGCGTCTAGAGATAGAGTGGACCACGTCGGCGGCGGCCTCGCACTGAGTGATAGTTACAGCGTCTACTGCCTTGTCAGCGTTGCAGCTCACTGTTGCTCGTGGCAAGTTTCGTTAGTTGAGTTGTATCTGTTGCGTGCGAAGGACGGTTGTGCGCGTCAGGAGTAAAATTGTGTTGTTTGTGATAAGTAGACTTCGTGGAATTGCCACGAGAATCGCAAGGTTTACTACGCACGCGGTATAGACTGTATGAGATGGGAGCGTGCAACGGATGAAATATGCCTCTAATGTAAACACTGAGCAGTATACTGCGGTTACAATAAAACCTGTATCCTGCATTTAAGAAATATAATGAATGGCCATTGAAGTAGGAAATGTCTAAACATATAAATACATAATTATTTTATAGTGAGATATATTAACTCCTAAAATTTAAGATACTCACATCATCCTTGAATATGTACATTGCAGTGAAGAGTTACGTACATTTTGAGCGACTGCAAAGTAATCTTCTTCGATGGTGATTTAAAAAGTTTTTATTCTGGGGAAATGTACGTTCAACATCACACGATGTAATACGTAAATATTTGAAGAACGGAAAGTCACTACTTTTTAGTACACCAACTTCAGATGTCTTATCGTTACCTGATGGTACATCATTTATAATACGAAGTTGTGAATAGGCAGAATTTTTAGCAATGATGTTTCTCACCTTACATTTCACTTTTTCTGAAATTAGTGAATTGTTATTTTGGATAGCGGTTTGTGATACTTCATCCACTATATTAAGGGCTTCTGAGAGTTGTAGTTTAGACGATTCTAACAGGATGATGCTTTTGGACACGATTTTGAAATTAGAATCAATGAACAGAATATCTTCCAATAGCTGTTCAGAAAGCAATGATTTTACAGTTGCAACAGCGGAACTGTCTGTGCTATCCAATGCATCAATTACCTCCATTATTTTGCCGTAATGTTCTGCATAATAATTAACAGCATCCAACCACGTTCCCCAACGGGTCAAGACTGGCTGCGGGGGTAAGGATATTCCAGGGGCAATTGTTTGGAACAGCAACATTCTCATTGTAATATGTTTGATTGAATTCTTGTCTGCACTGAACAAATGCTAAGCTTTAACTATTCTAACCACAGTAATGCAAAAACAAGTGCTTACATAGGTATACATTTGCTGTAGCTGCTCTATCTATTTGGACCGGTCACAACTCTTACCATGAACTGCTTATACTACGAGACCGGGCGGTAGCTCACCTTCTCTATACTACCGTACACCGGCAACCTGATTGAATGCTGCATGTGGCAATTCATCGAAGTCTAGTGATAAGTTATTCATTATTATTGTATACCTTAGAACAATGTATTTTTCTGTATGATACGTATGTGAAATAATCTTCTGCAAGACAGTATCGGATAAACTTCTATCGTAAGTTTCCAAATGTTACAATTCCTAGCAGGACAACTTTTCATAACCTGTTCATGTGGATAAAGTCAGGCGAACAGAATCTTTTTTGAACAAAAAATGAGCTCAAGAACGCCGTGTGTTGACTGAAGAGAAGCTGGATGAAATAGAGGCCAGGTTAGAAAATACACCCCAAAAAAATCACTGAAACGTTTAGCGCAAGAGATTGGCATTTCTCAGTGGCAACGAAACTTCTGAAATTTAAGTAATTCAAGGTGACTGTAGTTCATGCTTTAAAACCACAAGACCCTATAAGAAGAGTAAATTTTTGCAGTTGGTTTTTGCAGTCCGTCCATGATGGCTACGTGGACCAACTTTCAACCTTCTTCACAGATGAAGCGTGTTTTCAACTTAATGGTTACATTTCTACTCAGAACAATAGATATTGGGCTACCGAAAATTCCCATATTATTCATGAAGTTCCTCACCATGATCAAAACGTTGGTGTGTGATACGCAGTAAATGCGAATAGGCCTAGAATTATCTGCCTAATATATTTCGACGTAACTGTTAATTCTGAAATTTACGTTACAAATCCGCACACATTACAAGAATTGAAAAACAATATCACGGCATAAATAAAGGAAATCAATCAACAAGAACTTTTTAGAGTAAACAAATCTTTTCGGAGATGTAATGAATGTATTCGCACTCAAGGTCATATTTTCAATAGCTGTTGTGATGCAGGTAAGCCAAATATGTAGTATAGAACGTGAATGTAAGTTTCGCTGCGCGTGACTTGCCTGCTGTTTACATTTAAATCTGGCAACTCTCTTCCAGTCAAGGGCACCGCGGTCCACTCTATCTCTAGACGCACTGTAGAAACGATGAGAGTTTAATCTAGAGGCACGCATGTGGTTTAGTAAGTTTAATTTAGAAAAGCATTCGGCCAATTAGAGGTAAATTATGGACAGTAATTTACAAAATAAAATGCCTAATTTAATTAAAAGTGTTAAAGGTCTTATAATGAAACTAGAGTAAATGTATGCCTCTTAAATAGAGTAAATGTAGTTGGAGGAATAATTTTATTGAAACGAAAATATTAAGAAGAGGGCTGTTCTTCATCACCAAAACTTTTTAATGTAGGCCTATACCTACATGAAATTATTCGAATTTGGACAAGGTAAATACTGAAGATTGGAAACATCTCTCTTTTATTTTGATCGACCAGGTACCAGTAGAGAAAAACATAATATCAATCTGCAACATCTAATATATACATTTTCATAAAGTGTAGAACAGTTGTAATATAAAATTTTTACAGTGAAAACTAAAGGTATGGCTTTATGAGACAAACAATCTTTAAGATCAAGAGTGCTTATAAAAGAATGAAGTTCTTGAATAATTTCCATAATTTAAGTGCTTAGGCTTTGGAGATTTCCTAACATGATAATAAGGAATGGTTCAAAATTATTTTCACAAATGGAAGTATTGACTGTAACAGACAAAATTGTCTATTGTACACACATAGAATGCAAAGAACACGACCTAATATATTATACAGAGTGGAAGTAATTATTTAATTGTGTAGATATTAGCAGTCTATTCCATGGATAGAGTGCAACAAAAACTAATATTATTTATTAGTTCGAAATGAATATTTTCTCATACAGGAATAATTTTTCCCTGAATGTTAACACTGTTTTCCTCGATAGCTACTATCCGTACGATTCTGATTTTTACTTTTATTATTAACTAGTTATTTATCGCTTTGCAGTTTTCAATAAATTGATACTGTTTCCTTGCAAAAATAAATAAAAAGATTAATACGCATCGTTATTTCCTGCCATTAGGAAGTCTGGCAACACTACTAGAGTAACTAAGGGACGGAACTCTGTTGCTGAGACCGAGTGGGTGTGTGCGCATGTGAGCCGGGGATGCGCTGTTGCCAAACTACGCAGACTTACACCAAAATTTCCTTATTAACTATGCATTTTACAAAAGGAATTATAGGTTTTCTATTTATTTTAATGTATTCTGTTGTCCTCTTCAATCTGCACGGTTACAACATTTCCCCTCTGTATAATTATTAACCAACTAGGATACGTCACAGAATGTAAATGAGGTGTGAAGCCGGCACAGGAGAAGTGATCTAATCGCTGAAGAAGAAGAAGAAGAAGAAGAAGAAGAAGAAGAAGAAAAGGAAAAGAAAAAGAAGAATACGATGATTATTTTTAAAGTTGTTTTCACTTCCCATAGATGAATTTTCCAACTTGGTTACGTTCGTTAGCATATTCAGTGAGAACACGCGTGTGGCACATGATGATTAGTTACATCTATAGGAAGTTACAAACTTTTTTTTGTGAAGAATTACGATTAAAATATTCTTTAAGGTAGCCAATGATAGAACGTAAGCATATCACCGTGTGTAGCCCTAATCAGTTCCCGGTTTTGATTGGAATAATGTGAGGATGAAGGTTTAAATTTGTAGAGTTAAATAACATTTCATTCCACCCACACTCCCCTATTTCGCTTATGTTCGTTCCCTTTTATTGTAATCCATAAAAACATGTGGCACAGTGTGCTTGCGAGCTTAATTGACACTAGATGGAGATAGTCAACCGAAGTGAAGTTCTCTTCACAACGGTCATGGCCACTGACAGATGCTGATAACGGGGGAATCATTTCTCAAGATCGTCCTGGACTATCAGTGACGAGATCAATGGGCTTCGCCAGTCAAATCTGGTGATATTGAGGAATCTGTCTTAGCTATCTTTGTGCTATCTCTGGCTGTTAAATACACACTTATAATTTCACTCATCACACTCCTTCCTTCTCAGGTAGATGTTTGTATGTTAATAAAACGACAAGGCGCAGGGCGGGTGGCTTAAGTAGATAATACCTACTGACCATTACAGTGTAATAATGGTATTAGTAATAACAATAATGTATCTATAATAATAATAATAATAATAATAATAATAATAATAATAATAATATTGTATATATTGTAATGTACAATAATAATTATTATTATCATCAGTAGTAGTTAACAATTTTATTACTGAACATGAATGTTCAGTTTCATGGTGACATTACTATTTTCACTTTTAAGACGAAATTCAGAGTCGGACCTGTTAGGTATGTAGTGGGCTATAGTGAAAACATTACAAATAATTTTAGAATTCCTAATAAATTGCAAAAAAAGATTTTACAAGATTTCTGAGATTTTGTATAAAATAATAATGATAATAATAATGATAATCATAATAATAATAATAATAATAATAATAATAATAATAAATGATACTCGGGAGGAAATTAAACACAGAATAAATATGGGAATTGCCTATTATTATTCGGTTGAGAAACTTTTATCATCCAGTCTGCTGTCGAAAAATCTGAAAGTTAGAATTTATGAAACAGTTATATTACTGGTTTGTTTATATGGTTGTGAAACTTGGACTCTCACTTTGAGAGAGGAACATAGGTTAAGGGTGTTTGAGAATAAGGTGCTTAGGAAAATATTTGGGGCTAAGAGGGATGAAGTTACAGGAGAATGGAGAAAGTTACATAACACAGAACTGCACGCATTGTATTCTTCAACTGACATAATTAGGAACATTAAATCCAGACGTTTGAGATGGGCAGGGCATGTAGCACGTATGGGCGAATCCAGAAATGCATATAGAGTTTTAGTTGGAAGGCTGGAGGGAAAAAGATCTTTAGGGAGGCCGAGACGTAGATGGGAGGATAATATTAAAATGGATTTAAGGGAGGTGGGATGTGATTATAGAGAATGGATTAATTTTGCTCAGGATAGGGACTAATGGCGGGCTTATGTGAGGGCGGCAATGAACCTCCGGGTTCCTTAAAAGCCAGTAAGTAATAATAATAATAATAATAATAATAATAATAATAATAATAATAATAATAATAATAATAATTTCATGGATAACCTCAAGTTTTTCAACAATATTTAAGGAATTAGATTTTTGACAAAATTATATAATCGAGTAGATATCCGAATTAAGATGTCTAAAACTGATTTATGAAGTGCATGCGCCATATTCTATCTATACTGAACAATGATTAACAAACTTTATTATTTTTTCGTGTAAAATGTTACAACAGTATAACGATCAGAATTAACACGCCTTACTATGACTAGAATCTTGTTTCTGTGCAAGTATACCATGTTAATTTGATGTCGTTAACCATATTATCCAGACGAATGTATTCTGCAAATATCTAGTATATGGACACGCTGGATATAAGTGGCCTCCCAATAACAAGAGTGAGTGATATAATACAGTTTAACAAATTTCATAAAATATAATGCAAAACAACATAGGCTTAATAATATAAATAAAGGGAGTTTAAGTAGTGAAACAGAATATAATATATCATTGCAAACTAATGCTCATAGTGGATAAACGAAGACTTGAGTGATAATATGTAACAAAAAAGGTAAACATGTTTTTAAGACGGAGACAAAAACGAAAGCCAAAACAAGTTGACGAGCGACTTACCTGGCTCCAAGTTGATCTCCAAGGAGAATTCTCAGGTGGAAGCATTGGAGTTAAGAGTGATCTGACGGACTAAAAAAATAGAGAGAAAGAAGAATTATTTTAAGGGATGAGAGGAAATATGACAAATTTAGACATATAATGGAGAGAAGTAAACAAGTTACGAACTACTATTCTCAGTTGTAAATTGACCAGTGTTGAATTCACGAACTAGCAAAGTGCGTTATTCCCTTCCGCGAATGCTTTGAACCCCTCAGTGCCTCGAGCTCCGTAATCACCTACGACGACAATGGCGATATCAGCACTCAGCAGTCATGTAACGTTGAACGCGTAGTAGAGACTTTTGTGCTGAAACACAGTAATTCTATTGCTAATACGTACACAGATATACGGTATATATTCAATAAGGAAAATAATAATAATACAACACGTAAATTGCATTACATTTATTGCACTATTAATTATATTCACGTCCTTACAATTGTATAAGAACCAGTTCCTTAACATAATCTCAATAACATGCAACCGAGAACATAAAACTTTCAAACAATTTACACAGAATCTATTAACACTCTGTTAGTTTCTCCAATGAACTCTGAGACTTTGAGTAAATTCGAGGTTTTAAAGAGGTACCACTTATGCGTAGGTCCAGACAGAGGGCTTTTCTGTTAAAGTTCATGATGCGAATGAACAATTTTTGTGCCAAGAATTATTTCATAAGTTTCGCTTGCGGAGCGATGGTCGTTGCTGATATTCAGCTGCTTGCAAGATGTTGCATTGATTTAGAATGGCACGTCACATGGCTGTTTCATTGCACGTATATGGGCCTAGTTGTAGGGTAAGGTAAGTATTATGACGAGGAAACTGAAACAGGAGCATACCATTTTCCCGAGATAATCTAGCTTCTAAATTTTTGGAATGGGTCCTATAGGTGGACATACAGAAGCACCACTTTTTTGTATGGCAGGTTTGAGTGGCAAATAAAATGTTTGAGCTATTCGACAAATAGTTCACTGGTGATGTAACCTGACTCAGAGCAAATAAATAACGATCCTGGAGGAGCACCAGCTGATAATGAAGGATGCACTGTTTGACGTTTAAAAATTATCACAGGTGGCACAAAATACCTGGTGCGCTTGTACAGCACACACTTGATATTGCATCCACCTGATGCATTCCTAGTTCAGTTAAAATTTTTGGGGCCTTCTTTTGTACGGTTAGAATTGTTACAGTTGTTCATATCGCACCGGTGCGAATTAGGCACCTACAAAGTGGTGCGAATTGAGAAACTACGCCATAAGTTATTATTTCCTTCATTCTAGCCTATAATCACCACATGTTCGAAAATCCTACTAAGTTAAATGTTCTTTAATATTTCTTTAAACCAATAACATCTTAAGATTATGGATTCCTTTGCATACAAATCCGTTATTTAGTTACAAAATGTTAGCTAAATATACATCTACCTGAGCGATTATATTAGATACACTATCACCACGCTGCAGACACAAAGAAGTGGCAGAAATCAAGTGACATGGTGGAAGTTCATATGGTAGATTGTAACAATACCACTAGATGCCACACTACTATAGTAATTTGTTTTAAACTAGCAGTGGTGCGATTTAGGAAGCGGTGCGATTTATGCTACTCTACCCTATAATACATGATGGGATACACTGCAAGAAAAATAATTATAGGACATCGAATTTATTGCGACTCATTAAGCGATAAAATTCCCATCACTGTATAAAAAAAAAAAAAAAAAAAAAAAAAAAAAAAAAAAAAAAAAAAACACTTTAAACTGCAAAAATAATTCCTTGCCTTAACTTTGTAAAATGTTTATGGTGTACTTGTACAAACAGAACCGAGTGGTTAAAAAAACATCTTGCATTCGCAAACAAATACTTGTTTTGTTGCCTTCGAAATCAATCTGCCATGCCATTCACACCTGAATTGTCGTAGACAGCGAAGCCGCAGCTTTCCTTGTGTTCCGGGACGCTTGCTTACTTTTCGCACGACGTTATTGGATTTTGGCGTAGCAAGGGCGTTACCATAGTTACAGCACCCTTTTAAACCAATAATGTTCCATTATGTAGCAATCAGCCCCCGGTCTGTGTTGATTGCAAGTTATTGGAGGGTGCATGCAGATCCGATCCCCGCACTTGAATAATTTTCAAGTGATGACTGCAGGCCATCAAGCCAAGCTCACCTGCTTACTAACTCTAACTCCTCGCGTTCTTTATTTACCAGCTTTTTGTAGCAACCTAAGGATGCTGTTGAGAAATCTCGCATTCATCTCGCATAGCTATTCGGGCTATTTTTTACTTACTGTTGTGAAGTCTGCATGGTGGTTCGTTTATTTGTTTATTAATTAGATCCAACTTTCTATGTTTCCTTTACACATCCGGTATTTACTTTTTTTCCTGCTTAGGATTTGCTGTTTCTTCTCTCCTTTTCATACAAGTACTTTATATTAGCCTATCATTTCTACTTTATTTTCTTCCTTGTTATTTTCCCTTATTTCCGTCATCGATTTCTTATTTTACTGTCTTTAAATCTTTCTTTTCTGATTTGTCTTTCCTTTCGCTTGTATTAAAACGTTTCAAATAGTATTCTTCTAACTTTCCTTGTATATAAAATGTTATTTATGTCTCCTTTCTCCTTCTATCATTCTTTTCGAGTTTTATTTTCTTCTTTATTTATTTTTCAATTTATACTTTAACATTTACTTTCTTTTTCTTTTTGTTTTTGTTTATTCCTTTCTTCATATTTACGGCCTTCAGTTCTTTCTTGCATGTGTTCGTTTCTTTTCTCTATTTATGATCAATATCCATTCCTTCTTTCATTCTCTTTTTCTAAATTTTGTTGTACCATTACTATTTCCTTGTCTTTTCTTTTAACTTCAGTAATCTCACCTTTCCTCATCCTGTTAATCTTATTTCCTACACTCTTGCTCTCTGTGCTGATAAGTACTTCCCTAGTGGTTTATGAAATCTTCCTTTATTTCTTTCTATTTTTTCTTCCTTCTCTTTCTTGCCATCGTTTCGTTTACTGCTGATCCTTTCTTTTTCTTTTCTTTCCTTCAGTCCTTCGTTTCTACTCTCCTTTCCCTCAAAATCTTCAATTTTTTATTCGAAATTTCTCTTCCTTTTCGTTTTTTCCAACTGTTATTGTGGGTCTCTATCACCACGGCATGGCGCGTCCTCAGGTTGCGGATCGAGGAGACGGCCTCCAGATATGGAGGGTAGCTGTGAATATATTGAATAAGCAATCACGAACAGCCGATGAGGGATGGTCCTCCAGCTTGGGGGTTGGGCGAGGTGCTAACAACCCATCACCGTAAAAAACAGCTTGTTACGAAACCTCAAAATAAGTTACACAACATAGAACTGCACGCATTGTATTCTTCACCTGACATAATTGGGAATATTAAATCCAGACGTTTGAGATGGACAGAGCATGTAGCACGTATGGGAGAATCCAGAAATGCATATAGAGTGTTAGTTGGGAGGCCGGAGGGAAAAATACCTTTGGGAAGGCCGAGACGTAGGTGGGAGGATAATATTAAATTGGATTTGAGGAAGGTGGGATATGATGGTAGAGACTGGATTAATCTTGCTCAGGATAGGGACCAATGGCGGGCTTATGTGAGGGCGGCAATGAACCTCCGGGTTCCTTAAAAGCCAGCCAGTAAGTAAGTTAGTTCCTCTTCACCTTCTCTTATTTGTCTTCTCTATATTCTTTACAGTTACTTATTTTGTTTACGATATTTCCTCATTTCATTATCTTTACCAGTATCATTTTTATGTCTTACCTGTTACTTAGGCTATATTTTTCCTTCCTTACTCCCTCTTCTCTTCTGCCTTTTTTTTTCGTTCTTTCTGATTGTAAAGCTTTCCTATTTTCTCATCTTTTCTATCCCATTTCTTCTGAATTTCGTCCATCCTTTTATTTCTCCTTCCGTCCGTCCTTTTTAATTGTCATCAGAGACTACTTTCTTTCATAACATCATTCTCATCGATTAGTATACTCAATTTTCTTTCTTCATAAATGTATTAGTTATAATACGCATGACGTTTAAGTGATGTGTTCAAAAACGATCAATCTACATAACATTTTGCCACAATTTTCCGCTGTTTACTTCATGCTCAACTCTCTGTCGACCTCATTGTAAACAAATATTTCCGTTGAGTTTCTATGTTTTCTTAGCAAAGCGAGTTTGTGCATTAAATAAAATTTCTTATCTGAGAAATAAAAACATCAATTTTCTTTGAAGGATTAAAACTCAAAGCTTTGAAACAACCTCAAACATGCTTCTTAATCATCGCGTACAATATACTCAACTGAAACCAATGATACGGTTTAAATATTACGGCTTTAATATTGTTTGAGCTTAAACACATTTGCTTTGTGTTCGTACATAGAATTGCAGTAAGTATTTATAGTTGATAACTAACAGGGATTTCCTGTTACAGATAATTAGAGTTTCATCAGTCTGCCGCACATCAATGGGCACAAATTAACATTTCAGCCATCCCACAATTAGTATTTTTCATAATATAATGTTGAAAATATTGTGTAGTTTACATCATTAGTGGTCATGTAAACGTAAAATGTGAAGTTAATTTGTGTGTTTTACCTGGAAACTAATGCCTGAAATGCAACGTGGCATAAATTTCTGGATTGATCAGAGTTGGCGAATATTATATCCAAAGGGAATTCTTTGGCAGCTCATGTGCAAATTAGTAAATAGAATCTCATACATAATTGGGAAGCACTTTGTTCAATCGAGATCGGCTAGGTCTTGTTTTAAAGTATTTGTAAAATTGATGTAGAGGTCTGACATTTCTGTGGTGATCTCTTTCATGTTCCCATATATCGACGGCCGACTGTTCGCCCACAACAAATCGGGGGAATATTGCGAGACTCAGCTATTACTTCAAGTGACAATTTTGAATAAACTGATCGGAATTCGAATACCGCAGATTTGTTTAATTTGAATTTATGGTAGACCTCCTAAAGAAAACATTAGACATAATTTTTCTGAGTACTTCGGTTTCCTCTAACATGGTATTTTCAAATCATCACATTTCTATTATAATCTCATTTTCTCAAAAGCCTACGCTTAAATTAAAAGGTATCCTAATGAATGAATAAATAAATAAACAAGTGAATAATTAATTAATTATGCACAATTAATTAATTAACGAAATAAATGGTTTACATACAGAAGTGCTTAGCTCCTTTTATAGCATTCAAATTATGATTATATAGCAACACATCTTATGCCGATCCGATTGAAAGACGCGATCTCCTTAGACTGGGAGGCACGGCGCTAAGACTTTCAACAGCGGGAGAATTTTTTCATTTCTATAAATGTAACCGGTGAAGAACCTTTCGTTCAAGATTAACGCTCATCTATGAGGGTCATTTTCTTACAGGAACTGACAGCTTATTGCCGGCACATAGCCTAACTCATGTCCGTTCATAACCGGGCAAAATTGTCAACGCAACGGACATATTGTTCTTGTTTAAGTATACTATTCTCGTCTTTTTTAGATTTCTTAAGCTTAGTTGTGCATATTTGATAGCTGCATACATAAAAGCTAGAATTCTAACATTGGCTTTCGCATAATATGCAAATAAGTTCTAAAAAAAGTGTCTATTCTTTCTGATATTTACGGATTTCTTAATGATATCTCTTATACATTTAAAACTTCCAATCTTCTATTGTCTGAAATATGGAGGAAAGAATTGTGATACTATTAAAATATCTTTTTCATGAAAAGTGTATATTTTCTGCATTTCTTGGCATGGCAGTTCATTCCGAAATAGTACAAATGTGGTAAAATAATTTTTACAAAAATGTTGATTCTTCATTTGAAAACATAGCGTAACATAGTAGTGTCACTAAAAAATTGTCTGTAACGATCTTCATTTTGCATGAATATGATATACAATAAAACTGTACACAACTTGCTCGAAATGTTTTCAGTCAGAGAAGGATAGTCTATTGCTTGAAGAATATTATTTGGAAAATGCGTAAGATTCAAATGGATCAAACTGTTACAAGTAGTGGACTTCTAACTGGAAGATTGCGGGTTCAATCCCAGGTGGTGGCAGTATTTTTCTCGTTGCCAAGACATACAGAACGGCTCCGGATACCACTCAGTCTCCTATCGAACTGAATACAGAGTATTTTCTGTAGGGGTGAAAGGCGACCGCAACGTCGTTCCGACCACACCACCTTGTGCATGAGTTCTACCTTCATGTCCCATGCGGCTTCATGGAGTGTAAAGGGGACAGTCATGTGTCCGTATAAGTGAAACTTTACAATAATGTGATCCTAAACGATGTATGAAATATGTCACAAGTTTATATTTTTAATTTTGAAAGTAATATAGTTTAATTTTTACATCTCATACTAGGATATCTATTATTGGCTTTCTTTCTTTTTAGTATATAATTTATTTCAATAAAGCTGATTTAACACTATCAAAACTACAAAGCAATAGCCGTAAAACTTTCTGAGGAAGGTGAATGCTTAAAGAAGGACTTCTTCTCCAAGAAACAGTAGCTATTACTTTAAATTAACATATATTAAAACATTTCAGTATTAAAAAAATAAAAAAGGATTAAATTTCAAAATATACAGAATTTTTATGTCAGTCACTTCAAAATCCAGTGGACAATGCGACAACACACAAATATTAAACTCGCTGACGTTCTGATTCACGTAGAGATGACAATTTCAGCTACATTCAACAATTATTACACGCTTATCTTTAGGGATGTAGCAAAGAGAAACCATTATGCTCGCAGAATTGTTTGTCTTATATTATACGTGATTTTGTGAATTATGTCTTTACCAATTAACAGACAAGATGTTTGAAATAATAATAATAATAATAATAATAATAATAATAATTATTATTATTATTTATTATTATCATTATTATTACTCCTGTGTTTTGGGTTGTAGCGTAAAATTACAACACGTAATAGTACAGACCTCCAAGATTGGGGCTGTTGCGATTGGCAAACAAGAGCGTACCTGAAGATATCATTTCAGATTATGAATTGGCACCATACTGCTATTGGATGAGAGTTATTGCTATGAAATTCTATGAAGAGATAATTATGTTTTCAGCATACCATTCTTTGGAAGAAATGTAAGGAAATGGCTTAACTTTTCTTGGCTTTTGGGAGCCGACCGGGAATGGATGTGTGCACCTAGACATTCAATGCTCCATTGTGCGCCCTACATAAATGATTACTAGCGCATTCGATAAGTAATGGTAACAATGCTTAGCTTATATCAGTGCTCCTAGCGGTGACCATTAAAATCTTGTACTACGTAATAGAGCAGCGATTGTTTCAGAAGTCTGCAATATTGAAACTCTCGAAGTAGCCACATTTTTTTATATACAGTAGCTGTTTCTGATTTGTAGTAAACAATAAAACCTTAAAGGTACGAACAAAGGTGCTTCATAAAAATCCAAGTTGCGAGAGAAAAACATCCAACTCCGTGTTTTAGGGCATTACAAGAAGCCTGTGGGAGAGAAGTCCTACCATACTGAACTATTGCAAGTTGGGTGGAAACGAGGCATTCTCTTTCAGTCAAAAGTCGACAACCGAAGAGCTTTAGATTGATCAGTGACAAATATCCAAAAATGCTGCTGCAGATGGAGTCCGCCGTCTTCCAAGAATTTGGCAACTTATCGTTGACATGACAGGAATGTAAGTTTGAAGTATATGTATTATCAAAAGTAACCTAAATAAATTTAGTGTGAAACAATAACTATGTTGCCATTACTTTTCGAATGCCCTACTATTTTTTCAGTCCGACAGGTAGCCTTGGTGCATTCGTGAATCCGGTGTTGACAGGCAAGGCATCCTGCCCTAGCCCTGACAGAGTCAGGTCCCCTTTCATATTTCTAGCTATTGTAGATGAAATAGGAAGGAAGTGGAAAGTTCGTTAGAATGGAAGAAGGAAATGAGAGTGCCTGAGAAAATGTATGTGAAATGTCTTCTTTTTCCACTACAAATTCCATTAGACAGGCCAGGGATGAAATCCGGATCCGTCTGAAAGAAATACCAGAGCAGTACCGTTAAGCCACTGGCGTAAAGCAAGGGATGGCGTATCCTGGATTATCTGTATATAAAAATCACATGTTCCTCGCTGGAATAAATCTGGGAAAATTCTCGGCCAAATGTTTTGCTCCACCTACATAGCCTGTTTTGGAAACGAATGTAGGCTACGGTGTATGCAGATGATAGGTAGTTGACGGGTGAACTAAATAAAAAGAATGTAATTGTAATTTACTTACCGTATAGTTACTTCCTTTATAAAACGAGTAATAAAGCACCCAAACTTTGGTTCATTTTCTAACCCCCTCCGTTCGCAGCTTTTGAAAACTGAGTGAAGTTAAAGCAATCTTTTTGTCTGTTGTGATGAATTTGTACTCCAAAGGTGCGTGTTTTCTGCAGTGTGTTGTTGCCATGAAATAGGCCCCGTCTTGAGGAACACTGGTAACTGCTAGGCCCAGCAGTTCTGATTCGGCCGGGGTCCTCGTATTGATTCCAGGCAAGTGCTGCCGGGGGCCAGCAATTTGGCAACAATCACTGCTTCCGCTCCACCCACGCTCCCGCCGACACCCCCTCGCTCCCTCACCCTCCATCGTTTATAGCTTCTTCTTCTCCACGCTCCGTAGTATTTCTCTTAGTTTATCTTCTTCATTATTTCACGCTTAGTTCTCGCCTTGTATTCTGATTGGTGATCGTGACGTGCTGTACAAACAACTTTCCATTGGTCCGGTGATATCCATGCAGCGACGACGCCAAGTACAGGATATGAGAACGCGCGATAACAGGAACCTTATGACTTCATATAAATTACTTATACAAAGAATCCTTACATCAAAGGATGTTAGTAACAGCAGTTATTATAATTAACCTGCAGTTACAAGATTAGCATCAAATGAAATATTTTCTATATCAACAAAAATAATAATAATAATAATAATAATAATAATAATAATAATAATTATTATTATTATTATTATTATTATTATTATTATTATTATTATTATTATTATTATTATTATTATTATTATTTAAAAGCAAATAAATAAGCAAGAATAAAACTCATTAAATAAATTACAAAACAAAAATCGGACTTAAATAAAAAAGTAAAGATTATATACAATGAAAAAAAAAAATTAAGAGCCGAATTTCTCCATACATTTTAACCAACTCAGAACGTATTTTCAACACAACTCTATTGGTTCTTTCCGGTGCTTCAGCTTTTCCTGCACATCTAGTTGCATATTTTTAGATATAATCTATATTATCATCTCTGATAAACACTTAATAGCTTCTGTGGCTTTAAATACAGTTAAATTTAATTATGGAGATTCTTATTAACTAAAACAAAGTATCTCCAAAACGAAATCACCAACTTCTGTAAACTATTCAATGTAATTACCAAATATTCAGTTCCCAACAAATCGACCGCTAATCGGATAACCTAGCTATCAAACAATGAAACGACTAAAAACAACCAACTTATAAACCAATCAATCAACTTATTTGTCTACGGTATCTACCGAACAATCACCCGACTGACAGACTGATCTATTAACTACCAATCAACAACATAACCAAATAAATCACCAACTAACCAATCATATCAACTAATAAGTCAATCAACCAGTCCATTAACTAAATACCAATTTATTAACCCACCAGTTGTTTGAACAACAAATGACTGACTAATTAGCCAACCAACAAGACGAAAAATCGAGCTATCGACCAAGTAAATACTCAACTATCTAATTAAATGTCCCCCAATGAGGAAACTGATTGTCCAAATGAATTAACAAATCAATTAACCAATAAATGTTTGAAGCATCCAGTCAACTACCCAATTGACAAAACAATCAACCAATTGACTTACCAATCAACAAACTAATGAAATTAACACGCAGCTAACCAGTTGTCCAATTGATCATTTAAACAGGTAATTAACTAACCCTCCGACAAACGTATCAAGTAATAGACCAACTGCTGATTGATTAAACAACCCAAACAACCATCCAGTCAATCAACAGAACAACCTACTGAGCGAATAATAGTTCAACCGACCGACAAACTAAAAACCATATCATCAACTAATGAAAGAAACAAACCATAAAATAAAATGACCAATAAAATAATTAATAATACAATTAACCAATCTATCAACCAATCTGCGAAACGTTTAGATTATCAACCTACCGATCAACTGCTCAATTGACAGACCTACCAATCAAACAAATAAGAAGCGAACGTACGACCAGCCAATTAACGTTTGTCTGTACAACCAATTGGGTGACCAAAAATCAACTTAACAAGCAGCAGACATACAACCTACCAACCATGCAACTAATCAGACAACCAAGAGAACGATTCAACTGAATAACCAACCAAATAATCGAATAACCGACTGTTCGAATAACTGATAAACCAATCAAATGACTAAGTAATCGAACCAACTTAACAAATAAGTCCATTAATCAAGGATTCAGCATGACATGTCGCAATTTGTTTTTATAAGCAATGAATAATCAGTAATTGATTAATTAACAAAGAAAGTAGTCAACAAAACACTATATAAAACTAACCAGTGCATTAAGAACACAAGCTGACTACAATTTAATGCCGAGTCAAGCTGAAGGTTGTACGGAAAAATTTGCACATAGCATCAAGCAGAAGAAAGCATAGGGGATTCCAGACTTTTCGATTATGAAGCAGATTTCCTGCGCTGTAAAATATTTCACGGAGTTGGAGTCAGCACTTCACCACGGGTCGATCGAACCCAACGATCCGAAATTTCTACAATAATGTAGACACCAGGAATTGAGGCAAGGTGGCGTAGTTTGCATCGATGTGCTACGTATGATGACTCAGGCACCGTTACCAACTGCATAAATTCTTACAGTTACTTGATAGGATTTCATGTAGTTAATCTTGTGGACAAGTACATTTTCAGTTTGTTTATATTTATGTGGAAAGTTATTGTATATTATTTAGATGACGATGGGACGATGGTGTGTAAGATAACTTGAATAATTGCTGAATTTATTCACCACATATTTTATTAAAATTAAGTAGAATTCTGCATATGTATAACATGAAAATATTCATTAATAACACTAACGTTATGGCGATGGAAGGCAAACATATTTGGGCCTACTAGGAGAGCCAAAATAGTGATAAATGGCAATGTAATAGAACAGGGAAATTCCTTCAGATACTCGGAAGATGAAATTTCCATATACAATACAAATAAACACATAGAAAGGAACCTTATTAAATACAATGCAATAAATTGACAAATTAAAAAATATCTAGGAAAAGCCATGAGGAAGGAAGTTAAACTGAGACAACATAATATAATATCGCAGCCGGTCCTGCTATACGATAGTGAATCTTGGGTATTAAGAGATCTGAAAAAAGAGGATTGAAGCAGCAGAAATGAGATTCCTAAGACCTCTTCTAGGACTAACACTCAGAGACAGAATAAGGAACGAAGATATAAGAAGAGAATTAGGGATACAACATACAATGGTATAGACGGTCATAGCATACCAGAAGAATTGACGTAGTCATGTACAGTATATACAATGCTACCTGATAGTCTATCAAGGCAATCTTTCTTTTATTAGCCTACTGGAAGACGGGACATTGTGAGAGAAAAAGAAAAGATGGACACAACAATTCCAATGACCTTTGGTTTCAGAACGGAAAATAACCCATTGCTTAAGAATAAGAAGAAAAAGAAGAAGATGAAGAAAAAGCAGAAGAAGAAGAAGAAATTTTACTGACCTGGATCTTCAGCATGAAAGCTCTACATTATAATTTTTCGAATAATGTATACTGCTTTACATGATTCAGTCATCTGGCCCGCAAGAAAGTTGAAAAATAATCTGATAGCCAATATTATTAAATTTAATGCAGAATTTAAATACGTAGCTTCACTTTAAACGCTCGCAACAGACTCAAATCTTGTGTTAAAAATATTGACATTGACATCCACATATTTTCTAGATCTGCCTAAGAAATTACTATATACGGTGAAATTCATCTCTTGTTATGGAGCAAATATCTACGCGCAAGTTTTCTTGCAGCTGTTCCAGAATTTGATGGTTATTCCTGTACGCTCTTTCCTTGATAATCTCCCAATGGTAAAACTGAAATTTATTTAGGTCCGGAGATCAAGCTGGCCAAAGATTTTTGCTTATCCGTCTGTAAACTATCAGTGTAGGGTAACTTTGCTTGTCGAAATTTTTCCAGAAAATGTCGTAGTATCTAGAATTTCTTGGTTCAAAATGAAATGCCTCTCCCACGCTTTTTATCTTGTAGACTTCCAGTCTCTCTCAATTTTTCAACTGGGTCGTGCGCTGCAGGAAGAATAAAATTCTGACACCTTGAAATTTCTCTGATATTATTCTTTCTGCTTGTCGGGTAGAGTTAATGAGTATATGAAAAAAGAAAAGCTTAAACTTCTATAGAAAATCCAGTAATAAACATACATTCCAACTATTATCACAAAATAAATTCTTTGTCTTATACATTGTTATATTCAACAGTATACAGTACTTGACTCCTTCCCATAGAGAATGCATAAGTAAATATTATCTCGTACCTTTGTATTAGCACGCACAGCGCGGGACACGTATAGGAAAGCAATAACAAAGTTGCGAGCAATAGCCGATATCTCCGAAATTAGACAAAGAAGCAAACATCTGATGACACTCGATCTCTTGACCTGACTTATAACGATTTTTATTTTCGGCAATTTTAACAAAAGTTGTATGAAACAAATTCCCAAACTCTGGAACAGCAATGGGAAAACCTGTAGTGTGAAATTTACTACGCAACAAGAGACAAATTTCATCTGTAATTTTATTAGCAGTTTATGTTGTTTCCTAACATTGGAACAGTTTAACAAATCATTGTTCACTAGTGAAAGGTCTTCATAATTTGAAAAGTATTATCTATATTATTCTATTACTGTAGAAGAGATAAGTTCTTTCGAAATTAAATAATTCGTATAAATGTTTATTCTATTTGAAATTCCTATTTAGACTAATGTTATTCACATTTAATTTGAATTTTCAGAGCTATTTGAGTAATTCGAAACCTATACCTAATTCATTTCAACCAAAGTAGCGTTCTTTCCTGAATTCTAAGAAAGTCCACAAGAGTTTCGTGGAAATCTGAGTGATTAATTATTCCAAAAATTTACATTCTATCCATCTTCATAATGATACAGAGAGAAAGTGGATCATAAAAATATCGTTAAAAATTTTGTCCCGTTATCTAGTGACTAATTGCAGGTATGGGCAACTGGCAGGATGTCCAGCGCTATTTTTGCAGCTGTAAATGTCCCCATCTCTCTTACCCACCAGTCAATAACTTAGAAGAAAATGAATCTGTAAAAATATTCATTATTGTGCGTACAGAAGTTGGTGTGTTACTGTCTAGCTCTTCTGCAGTCACAGTGTTGAAGCGTCGAACATGCACAAGTTTAAAGTTTGCAGAAGAAGCTGTAGTGTTTTCTTCTATTAATAGCTCACTGGTCAACAAAATCAGACATATTTTTTGTTAATGGGTGATTCCTATAGACGTTTTCTTACTGATTTCAAATATGTTTTCAAAATTTTTCTATCACGCAAGATTTTTGAGAAATTATATCAAATGTAAGTTGATTCAAATTTATCTAGTATTGATGCCTTGTAACATTTTACCTAGAATCATATTTATTTACTTAAAATGTGTGTGAAATATATTTTAGGTTATACTTGGCTTGGAAACATTTCTTTTGAGTATCCAGCAGTAGTCTGACAGAATATGTGGGCTCCAAAGATTAGAATCCAAGAAGTTATTTTGAGAGATACATGACATTACATCACGTTATTAAGGAAGAAGATAAAAGTGTGGCAATTCGACGATCTTACAATGTTGTGGATAGACTTACAATTACGTACTATGGCGAATGATTCTTCCAGTGATAGCAATTCATCGAGTGAAGGAATTGCGTGTTGCCTGATAGCGACTAAGTTATTCGCGTAAGTTCTATGTTTTTGATTTAGTCTAATTACCTTAACCTGCCATAATCACCTCCAAAATATAATATATTAATAAAGTACACTATTATGCTAACTATAATCTAATAGCGAAACATTCATCTTCTTGCTAATGGGGGTACTTGACTTCGTGAATTAGGCCAACTAGATTACCAACAGAGAGAAGCCAGCTAGGCTACCAACAGAGTCGTTGCCCAAGGTGCGCCATAGAAGAACTGAATCACAATAACGATTAATGAATAATTTATAACTTCATATTTGTATTAATATTTTGAACAACTTGTATGATGTCCCGTCCGTTACCGTGGATTGATTCTTAGGCTACATACATTTTTAATTTATAATTTTTAACTATTATCATAATTATCTTTATTCATTCATTCATTCATTTGGTGTTCTGCCCAAGGACAGGTCTTTCACTGCAAACCCAGCATTCTCCAATCTTTCCTTTTTTCTGCTTTTTCTTAGTCTCCGCAGTTTTTCTTGGAAAGGATAAATGCGATAGCTTCCCGTTGCTTTCCACACACCACTCTCTCTTTCGCATCTTAATAGATCCCAGGGTGCCCCAGCGTTGAGGTAAGGAGAGTGGATTTGACTAATTGGGCCCTCTGGATTTGACCGAAATTCACTGCAAGGGTTAAATATCAGTTCTATCAGGGTTTTTGAACCGATCAGGGACCGGGAAATCCCTTTATATTATTTGAAATACACGTACACGTTCAACACTGACCTGCTTGTACTGTGCTGTGTGTTACCACGCCCCGAAATGTTACGCTCGAATGAACCATCAATAATATTTCAGAAAAGACTGCATGTTTTTGTTGATATGAGGAACCATTCGAACACAGTTCCTACTTTCTAATTAAAATCCAACCACTCTCCATAACACACATAGATTAATATGTAAGTGATACATATAAAACACAGTATAGAGTAGAGATGACGCCATGTAATTTGTCCACGAGGTGCGCAGAAGGTGGCGGGAGGGCGGGCAGCCGCATAGGAGCTGAGCGTGTCTTGAGTGACTGGGAGCAGAATTGGGGAGATGGATGTAGAAAGGGGAAGACTCTCTTCATGTGATCTGAAGGTAGATGTGACTGACCAGAAATTGGTTTCTGCAACGTGGATAAATTAAATGGTGACATCTCTAACAACATGTAACTACCCTACCCATCCGTTGTAAATTGACCAGTGTTGATTCCACAAACTAACAGAGTGAGCCATTCCCCTCCATGAATGCTTTCATCCCCTCAATGTCCAGCGCTTTGTGATCACCTACGATGTCTTCATACAATGATGGTGGCGACGTCGTTCAGCGGTCATGTAACATTGAACGCGTAGTACTCTACCCTAACTTATTAACAGACATACAAGTTTTAGAGAGTCCACTTCAGGAGTACTACTACTACTACTATTACTCCTGCTGCTGCTGCTCCTGCTATTGCTACTGCTAATAGAGAATAATTTATTGAGTCAATGAAACAAATAAATGAAGCTGCTTGTATTTGAGAAGTTTCCTTAAGACTCAGCAGACATGCTCAATCGTTTAAGACAATAAATAGTAGGTAATACTACCACTACTAAAGATATGATTATGGAAAACACGGGAATTTTACTTGTAGCAAGTCAAGAGAGAGGTTTGAAAGTAAATCCCGAAAAGACAAAGGTCCACACCTGTGGAGTAACGGCCAGAGCGTCTGGCCGCGAAACCAGGTGGCCCGGGTTCGAATCCCGGTCGGGGCAAGTTACCTGGTTGAGGTTTTTTCCAGGGTTTTCCCTCAACCCGATACGAGCAAATGCTGGGTAACTTTCGGTGCTGGACCCCGGACTCATTTCACCGGCATTATCACCTTCATATCATTCAGACGCTAAATAACTTAGATGTTGATACAGCGTCGTAAAATAACCCAATAAAATAAAAAAAAAGACAAAGCATATGATTATGTCTCATGACCAGAACATTGTACGAAATGGAAATATAAAAATTCGAAATTTATCCTTTGAAGAGGTGGAAAAATTCAAATATCTTGGAGCAAAAATAACAAACATAAATGACACTCGAGAGGAAATTAAACGCAGAATAAATGTGGGAAATGCCTGTATTATTCGGTTGAGAAGCTTTTGTCATCTAGTTTGCTTTGAAAAAACTGAAAGTTAGAATTTATAAAACAGTTATATTACCATTTGTTCTGTATGGTTGTGAAACTTGAACTCTCACTTTGAGAGTAAGATGGATGAAGTTACAGGAGAAGAATGGAGAAAGTTACATAACGCAGAACTGCACGCATTGTATTCTTCAGTTAACATAATTAGGAACATTAAATTCATACGTTTGAGATGAGCAGAGCATATAGCATGTATGAGCGAATCCAGAAATGCATATAGAGTGTTAGTTGGGAGAGCTGAAGGAAAAAGTACTTTGAAGAGACCGAGGCGTAGCTGGGAGGATAATATGAAAATGGATTTGAGGAAAGTGGGATATAATGGTAGAGACTGCCTTAATCTTGCTCAGAATAGGGACCAGGGCTTATGTGTTAGCGGAAATGAACCTCCGGGTTCTCTAAAAGCCATTTGTAAGTAAACTACTAAAGATGGTGGTGGTGGTGGTTTACAATGTAAAATTCTATGGTGTTTTTCCTCACTACTCTGTATTGCCTGAAGGGTATTTAGGCCTATAGAATGTTGTTTAGAACTTGTTTATAATGAAGCTAAACAGTATTTAGAAATAGTTTTATCCTCCTATGGTTTGTTGTATTGTTTGGAGATGTGAATTTTTCTCCATTTATTTCCATTTGCTTGTTCCTTTATTGATATTTACTATTTCGTCTTCTGTAATGTTATTACTCTTACATGTATTCAGTATTTTAAACTAATAATAATTTGTACAGAATTTGGGCAACTTATGTTTTGTGTACAAGTATGTTTCGCCAATCATCTGAAGAACTACTAGTTTATAGATATTTATCAACACCATTTTTACATCTCACTTGTGGTTTTTCGTATGATCTTTCGTCTGTAAGGCTTCTATGATTGATTTATATTGTTTGTAAATTCAATTTCGGAGAGTGATGAATGGCGCACATCTGAACCACCAGACTGCTTGTGTAGTTAGGTTTTCGTTTCACCTGCGCCTCGCATGCCCTTTAAGAGTGGGCGTGTGTGGAGATTATTCTAAAATTCTGATATATGCGGCGTCCCCACTACTAAAAAGTTTCTACCCGCAAGCACATAAATTGAAACCTGATCACACGGTTAGAAAGTTCCGTATGTAATACCATCCGAAAGGTATCAAATTCAACTGAACTAAAAAAAAATCCATAAAAAAGCGGTGGAAAGGCAAGCATAATGGCTCGAGTGAGTTTGACACGATTACCATATTTCAGAAGGTGCGCATTCAGTTATTTGTGACCAAAAATGATTCTCCTTCTCCTTCTTGTTCCCTCTCTCTCCTCTTCAGGTGAATGAGCTGAGAACTGCGTTGAGATATATCAGGGAATGAAACTCTGCTGGATTGGAGACCGTTTGCCAAAAGAAACTTGGAAATGTGTTGGCAGCACATTGGCGGTCGGAGGGCTCCACTTAATTAGACAATGCCTCCCCCTTTACGCTCCCCTCCTCCCACGACAGAATTCCTTATGCACAGTGGCTTCCACCGTGTGTGTTGAACGACCAGGCGTGATGACCATAAGGATCAGTTTTGCCTAGCACTAGCACCGCAGAGTACATAAGATGCCTCCCTCACACCCTGTTATCCAGATGGTTTCCACCATCACGTCACTAAATGCTACTTAGAGCAACTTGGAATGGACCGAGGAAAAATAGACCAACTTTAACTTATTAAAAAAATGTGAACTAAGTTTTCGAAAACAGTACTCGAAATTCTGGAACAAGAAACGCATAGTTCAGAATTAAATTTAAGTTGTAATTATTTATTTTAGGTTGTGGTATGCACAACGGCTAACACGCTAAGTTGAGATCATGGTTGTAGGTTCGAGTTCCGTGTAGGGCGTGAAATTTGTTATTGTTATAATGTTGTGTGTTATTTGTGGTGAAAGTTCGGAATCGTTTCCAGCTAACATTACGTTAAAGGAGTGTATGAAAGGTGAAAGTATCCATATTACAGACTATAGGATGCCATAAGATGACTGGATATTAAGACTCCTATCTCTTCTAGATAGTTCGTATTATTAGACGTAGAGGGATATCACTCCTACCTGCCTTTACCCCCAAGGAAATACTGCTGGTATTCGTTTCTAATAGGGACTGAGTAAACCTCAAGGCCGGAAAGATTACATCAATGGAGAAAATCCGTGACCCCATCGGGTATCGAATCCCAAATTTTCTTGATTACAGTGCAAATCAACCGCGACGCTATCCCAGGTCCCAATTTAACTGTATGCCCATCTAAAATGTGTCAGGTTCCAGAATTTCTGTTAACTTTAGCCAAGAATTGACGGCTACTGTGTGATTCGGATTAGACTATTAAGATAACAGTAATGAAAATGAAGGTAGGTACTATTTTTTCGAGATCGGTCGGCGACAGACCCTTTTTATGATTTCCATATTAGGCCTATAGTCAAATTGTGCATATTTAAACCTTTTCATAATGAGGTCTGCTCTTCAGACTGGAATTCAAGGAAGTGGTGGTGGTGGTGGTGGTGGTGGTGGTTGGGGGTGGTGGTGATGGTGGTGGCGGTGTTGGTGACAGCGGCGGTGGTGGTGGTGACGACGTCGACAACTACGATGACGATAAATTTATAGAGTGAGTCAGGAGGAAAGGTACATGGCTAGAGAGGTGATGATATTGATGATTCTGAACAAAAAGTTTATATGAACATATGTTCTTAATGGTTTTGGAAAAAACTAATGGAAACAATGAGGAACGGGAAAAGTGCAGGTGATAGTAAAGTAAAACATTGTTACTTATGTTCTGTTTAATTGTGTACTTTTCTTTACAGAACATGTTCAAAAAGTACATCGTCACCTTCAGTTCACTTTGCAGCTCTTTTAGACAGCCACTGTTTTGCTGATCTGAGCTGATTCGGACATTCCTTTACTTGAGCACAAGCATGTAAAATGCGAGCGAGAAGTTCCTCCCTTGTTTCCACTTTGTGCTCCTAAACTTCGCTCTTAAGCCAACCCCACACACAAAAATCCAATGGAGTAAGGTTGGGTGACCTCGGTGGCCAAGAAATTACTCCAACGCGACCGATCCAACGCCCAGGATACGTTTCATTGATCCTACTACAACCTAATGTCGGTTTGGTTGAGTCCGCTTGTGAGTGCCGATGAAGGACATGAGACTGACGCCCGTGATTTTCAAACAGCTGTATGACAGATACTGTGAAGAACAGGGTATATGTTCATATAAACTTTTTTCAGAAACACCAATATTATCGCTTCTCAAAGTATATACCTTTCCTCCTGACTCACCCTGCATGTTAGCGCTTTAGTAATTATTATTAAACAAATTGTTTTAATAATCATGCACGTACAAGTATCTAAGCTCCCTTTACCCAAAAACATTAGCTTCACTAGCGATTATGGTAGCAAAAGTGACTGGGACGGTGAAGAAAGAAAGTATCTTGACGTGTTCTTTTTCTAGAGCCTTTTCCTTATTTTATCTAACTAATGGAATAATGTTGCTCGTAAAATAAAGAAAATTTACCATAGGCTAGTCTTACTCATATAAATGTAGAATTTGTTTCCTTGAACGGCAGTTAATGTGAAATCCTTCGACACTAATGACACAGAGTGGCGACTTACGCCAAATAAGCCAATTATTGTCTTACAGAACACTGAACTACGAAGATTAAAAAAAAATGCCTGTGTTAGGAAAAAGGTTCATTTTCAGATATATATAATATGTTTTTATAGACGCGCTAAGACGATAAATCGAAATAACGTAATATATCATGATTATCTTGAATACACCACTCTTCAATTTCCAATGTAGCATGAAGAAGATTCGGAAGAATTCTTCTCACAAATACTACGTAAAAAGGAAAACGTAATTTCTCAAATAAGTAACTTCACATATAGAAATAAACTCGAACTTTCAACGAAAGTAAGTGTTTAATTAACAATGACGTAACTATACCGTGCTTTTTAATTTGATGTCAGAATCTGTAACAAGTCGGTAACAATACATTAACCTTATAGAACATTATTTAACTATGTTCTTTGTAAAATGCATATTTGTACAGGGACATCACTTTATTTTTACTTCAATTTTTATTGTACCTGAGTTTTTGAATGTACTTAACTCCCACCCCTTCTACTAATGAAGTTCAACCGTCCTCCACACAGATCCAAGACCGCATATATAGTCATAGTAGCCTTACAGTCACAGTAAACAGTATGTTCCAAAAATATGTTCGCGTTTTCTAGTGACGAAAGGGCTTTCAATATTGAATCATTTTCGCACAGGAACTGTCATCCATTTGCCTACGTCGTATCCCGGTTTCCCCCACCAGCTTTTATTCGCCAGCTAGTGGCTGGGCTGTCTTAGCTCTTTTCTGAGAACATTAATTTCTGTTAGAAATTTGACGTCTACGTAATGTTATACAACTGTTTACGGGTAAAATAAAATAAAAGAGCCTCGTTAAGTAATTAACTGTCACGTGACTTCCTCCCTTTCTACGACCCTACGACATAACCACTTGGACGGACAGTAGATAGTATGTCTGAGTAATTTTATCTTTTCGGATCGGGCAGAAGTGAAGATTGAATTTACAGTACGTAAGGTACTCTTTTATAGAGTAGGCACAGAATTATTTCAACATGAGTTACTAGTACGAAGGACGAAACTGGTAATTGGGGTTAGGTACAATAGTCTATAGTGCGATAATATGCACATTAGAACTGAAGTCTGTATCGAAATGAACGGCCACCATTTTCAAAAATGTGTTTAAATATCCATATTATGATTATTTTTCAATTTAACTTCATTCTCTATATTGTACGCTAATGTGCTGTAGACAGTATAATATACACTGCATAATGAATACGTCCGCATGGAAAGCTCAGTTCGTGAGTAAACACACTCATTGTTAATACTGTACTGTATTTTGATTAAACAAAAACCTAATGAAAATTATCAAACTCAAAATCGCAATATTTTCTAGTTTACGTAAATGAACTACTTTTCTTCCCTCCTATACCTAGTAAAGTGATTTGTTTGTATATTACGCCAGTATCATCGAACTCCAGACGTGGAAAGAGGTAGCAAACGGCGTTGATACAGAGGTATAGGCAAGTTAATATTAAAAATGTTAGTAAAAATAAAGTGATGTCCCTGTACATGTTCTGCAATTTACATAATAAGTACCCTTTACTTCGTGTCTGAAAATGTGTATTGCTATAAAATTTTCATTACCAAAACTTAATTCTTTATCTCGGAGTTGAACTCGTAAAGTCAAGAAATTTGCTCTTTGAGTCTCAAAAATGTCGCGTTAATAGAAATACCTATTTTTAGAACACACAGAAATTGCACTGCATCGTAGTATGTATATGTACATGGCATAGGTTCGTATATTCGTATGGCATAGTGTATATTACTACAGCAATACTACCAGCATCATTTTTCGTGTAGAAGATGGTGTTCAAAGACTATCAGAAGAAGGGTGTGTTTACGATACTTGAGCAACATGTTCCCATCTCACAATATCGTTTATATACTCCCTTTTTCAATAAAAGACTTTCTTATCGCCTTTTTCTTTTAGTAACTCAGTCGAGGGGCCACTGCCGCGTGCACAGATATAATGGGTAGTGTTGTGGTAAACTACAGATGTTATGGAGTAGCCAGCCCACATCGCCCAAGAACAAAAATATGGAAGCGGTGAAAGTTTTCCTTCCATAAGCGGAAGAAAAAGTCAGCAAACTCAATAATTGTTTGTGTTGTAGTTAGCTAACTCCCAGCCCCATCTGCGTCTCTCTGCAAGGTACAGCGGTTGAGTTTTCTTTCCTCTCTCTTTCTATGTTTTGTGGTTCGCTGTGATTTTTATACAAATTTCTTGAATTAACTTCGCATCCATCCTTTGTTTCGTTTGTTATAAAATATAACATTCAATAGAACATTGAGTTGCTTTATTAACAAAGATAAAATATATTCACGTAAGATTCTAATAACATAATATATAATAACAAGCAGTCCAGGTCTAAATTGTGTTAGGGTTTCTGGATTACTATTAATTGCGATAATAACATTTTCTTTTCTCTTCGTCTGTGTTCTGCTTAAGAATGCTTTTGTACAATTACAACGTTGTATGTCAAAAAAACTAATGGATAGCATTGAAGTATCCATCGTCAGTATTTACGGCTAAGGTGGTTGTTATTGATGACGAATATTTAGTTCAAATATGTGGGAAGTAATTGCTGATTCATTATAAATTGGTTTAAGAAACCATTACTTATTTTAAGTCATCTGCTGATTCGTTTATCTACAAAACTGTGGTAGACAAAGGCGTGGTACAGGATATTTCCTTCAAGTACTGTTGAATTCGTTCGTCATTTCATTCTTTCTCCATACATCATCATTCATAAAATGAAAGACACACAAAGTCGTAGTCTACTGCTAGTGTGACAACCAAGGATCTGTTGATCGATGATACCTGAAACAATTTCCCATCCATGAACTGACTTTGTGCAATAGACTCAGAAATAAATTACGCACAGTAGCTATGTTAACTCGGTTAATAAATATATTGTTTCAATTTCCGTGTAGTCCTTCATCTAATCTTCCCATGATTTCAGTAGTCTTTCAAAACTAATATGTTATATCGTTTTAAATTTCTTGTTTTATGATCAGTAACAAACTAGGTTCTTGTTTCGTGTTGACTGCACGCATGCATCCTTAACGTGAACCACTCAATTGCTTCTGTTTCGGTTGCTATTCTTTTTTTTTTGGTGCGGGTTCGATTCCCGCTTGGGCTGATTACCTGCTTGGATTTTTTCCGAGGTTTTTTCCAATCGTAAGGCGAATGTCAGGTAATCTATAGCGAACCCTCAACCTCATCTCGCTATCACGACGCTAGCTAACCTAATAGTTGATACAGCGTCGTTAAATAACCAAATAAATAAAATGTACATATATGATTACAGAGACCTCTATATTTTAAGCATGTTTTCTTTCGAAACAACGCCAATTCTTGTCTAAAATTTTGTGTTATTGTACATGTCGTTTGTAAATTCGCTGTGCCGTCTGGCAAAACCGGTCCCACCATCCGCCATATCACGTATACCTCTCATGTCATCAAATCCGTATACCATACCTCTGGTGGTTGTCTGTCGTACCTCGTAGATCCACATGAGTCATCATTTCCCCTCAGAAAAGGGGACTCCTGTGCCTGATATGCAGGTGTGTGTGTCATCTAGAATCCACCATCACTGCCGTTTACTAGTCTTTGGACAAACCATGAGTAGCACTCACCATAGAGAGCGATCGATTCGACATCACGCAAACAAGTTTGGTGTCCTATTTTTCGAAACAGATACGATAATAAAAAGGGAATTTTAGGGAGTGCTGGTGAAACGGGAGGACTCCACGAAAGTCCATCAAAACAATTGTAGAGATTTGAACTCGTGCCTTCAGTCGTCGTAAGTCAGAGTTCTACAAACTCAGCTGCTAATGCAGTTATCTTGGATTTAATTCATGCCTAGACTTAGTTCTTGACGTGATAGACATAGACCTTGGTACTTCGGTCATTACAACATACAACACATATCTCCAAATATGACAGCATCAACATTTTTTATTTTCCAATCCATGTACTGTAGTTTAGATGTTGTTAGTATTTTGATGAATTCATTTAATTGTTTTATGCTTCATCATCGTAGTAATTACAGTGTAGGTCTATAATATAGAACTATTAATTTGGTACGGTAATTTCTTGACGTGTAGTCTTGAATAAAATAATCCATATGTCGTTCTTGTTCTGGAATACAGACGTTTCCAGTAAGTTCTTCAAATACTGCAATCCACTTATTCCATACTCCTTTCTTTTGCTGAAAGTTAAAACTTGTAGAAAGAAAGGCTTGGAAGTAAATAGAAACATTACCGTCCAATCACGTGAAGGAATTATTTTCCTATAGCACAGATCTTAACTGGAATGTTATTGTGTCGTAGACCTATCAGCGAGAAGGCCCCATCTGAAACTCATCTGTTCGTAAAACACAGCTGGCAAATATCGACCCAGTGCCGCCGTACTTTCCCACTCCTGCGGTTTTTATTTTCTTCGATAACCATGCAATTCAAGACCTCCCTCACCAGACTCGCCCCGGCCAATTTAAGGCTATAACAAGTCCGGTTTTCATACGTAGTTTATTCGCCGTCCTGAAAACTCTGCGATCCAGTTGAGCGTAACACTTCATTCATTCCAATCATATTTTGATTCAGTTACAAAGTGAGCTAACACACAAAACATAATTAACAGTACCTGTAGTAGCTATGTCGGCTGATGTTTCCTTGCAAGTTGAATTGAGGACAAATCTTTTGGCGTTTCTTTTGACAAGTAGATTTTGGGCCGAATGTTTTGTCAATAATTTTGGTTCCGATATTTGACCATTGTTTCATTTTTGTAGTCCCTGCATAGCTTGTGTAATTGAAAACTGAGTTAAATATAATTAAATATGACACTTTTAACCAATTAAAAATTTAAATTACAATTGATGCTTAAATGTTTTAATACGTGACAATGATACTGAATTGAATAAATGGCAAAACAAAATCACACGCACATAGGAAATAGCCTATATTCAAGCTAATTGTTATATTTTCTGAGTTGAATTTTCATTTGCAAACATTGCCTGGAATCATCCTCTTCAGAAATGAAATCTGTTACGTATCATAACTCTACGATACAAACCTCTCGACTTGTCTTCACTTCTGAAGGAAGCTATGCTATAGAATTTCATCTCCGTTAATAATACACAGCTTTTGTTCCGGTTTAAACTCGGAGCTTCAAATTCCCTAGCAAAACTAAACCATCGCGGACGTTGCAAATTACATTATATTGCATCAGTACAAAGAGTGAAGATGTTATGAAATATTCCCGATCAATTGAAGTAAGATGAAACATAACATAATTTTAACGTCAATAAATAATAAGAATCGGTTGGAATTAATACTTTTTATTTCAGTTTTGATGTCTGTAATTCTCGCGAAATCTGAATTTTCCCAGTTTTGTTTATTTGCGTCTTATCTCCACAACTTTGCAAGTAATAGTAGTGTTAGATAAATTACCAACATTATCGAAATAGCGTTAGATCATAAAATTCTGAAAAAAAAATGTTGAACTTCAATTGTCTGCACTCTGAAATAAATTTAATAAACACAAGAAATAAAAAATAAAAATACAAACATTTCAAAATTACAAGTGACTACAATAATATTTACAGAACTTCTGAAAATAGATATAATTATGATAATATAGGAGTAATCCGGTACAAAACAGTGGAAGAACTTCTACATCTGAATGGCAATATTTATTTTATTTTATTTTGTTAATACTTGTAACATAAAATATAGTAGGCCTATACATAGATAAAAATTTTAGCTTATCCCCGAAAGAGTTGAACTCGTGCTCATTGGCTGATTCCCGATTTTAAATTAGGAAGTAGGCCTATGTAATACAATTTGTTTTATTTCTACTACATAATAAGAATATATAAATATAAATTTAAATTTACAATTTTTCATTATTTATAAAATCCATCCATAACTGTTTTAATTTAATACTAGAAGTATTAGAATTGACAAGATTAGGATATTTAAATATAAATTTGTTATATATTCTTGGGCCTAAATTACTACTATGATTAAATACTGTAGCAGTGTTGCATTTTGGTTCAAACAAACTTAAAGAATTCATACCTTTTGTTTCATAACTGTGAGAATACAATTCAGAGTTATTTCGATTTTTATGTAGGAATTTTATTAATACTTTAATTTTATGAATACTTAATATATTATTATTAATTTTATTAATACAAATTTTATGTTTTTACAATATAATAAATGTCTTATTTTAAGAATCTGAAAGTGAAAGTGTAGAAACAATTTTTGAGATGGAAAGTCAATAGATTTGAAGAGTCCACTGCAAGAATGATGGATGTCATTTGGAATACATTTTGCAGGAGAAGCAATTGAAAGTTTGAAATGCTTAGCGCTCAGACCTTAACTGTGATTTTCCGATCATTACTGGACAGTGACTATCAGTGTTAATGCTATATAACTCTCTATATACATTCTATATGTCTTAAGCTATGCATTGACAGTCTTGGTTCATTTTCGACAAGAAAGTGACATCCATCATTCTTGCAGTGGACTCTTCATTTATGAAGACATATTTTAATTATTTTCTTCTGTAATAAATAAAGTGGATTAAAATGTGTTTTAAATAAGCAACCCCATGCTATAATTCCATACATAATTAGAGATTGAAATAATGTTAAGTATAGTATGCGTAATAAACTTGTGGACAAGTAATTCCTCAACAAAATAATATATTATTATTTTACGTAATTTATTACAAAGGTAATTAATGTGTTGGTTCCATTTGAAATGGCTGTCGGAAATTATGCTTAAATATTAGGGGAGAGTCGGGTAGTATCGGACATCGGGTAATATCGGACAGAGAGTTTCTTTCATCTACCACACGATGATAGTACCTGATTGACATGGTTACGTTTCTGTGATGTCGCATAGAGAAACGTAACCATGTCATTCAGCTACTACCATATGGTGGTAGATGAAAGAAACGCACTGTCCGATACTACCCGATGTTCGATACTACCCGACTCTCCCCTAATAGAATATTTAATATCTAGGATATTCATTAAAAATTCAGTACTAAATTGTATAATTTTCAGAAATGAATCTGTAGAACATTGTGCTACATATTGCAATAACTGCTAACAACTACAACTTTTCCAGATGTCAATTTAATTTCAGAAAGCATAATTTTTACTTCAGATTAGTGAATTAAATTTCAAAAAGCGCCATTCGTGTTTCAAAATAATAATTTAACTTTAAAACGCGTAATTTATACTTCAAATTATTAGTGAAAGCTTCATTTATGTTTCAGAAAGACTAAGTTTGACTTCAGATAGCATAATTTGTAATCAAGAAAGAGTAAATTTGACTTTAAAAAGTGTCATTTGTATTTCATAAATAGTCAGTTTGACTTAAGAAATCATCATTTTTAATTCAGAAAATGTAAATTTGATTTTATAATGCATCAATTGTGATTCAGAATGAGTAAATTTGAGTTTTGAAAGCGTTATTTGAATTTCAGAAAGGATAAACTGCATTTCAAATAGTATGAGATCACAACTTGCTACTCTTTTTGATCTGTACAATGTTAAAAGTACCACCACGGTTGGTCTGTTGATCACTGCCAATCTCAACATGTTTAGGCCTACAGCTTTTAATGTGAAATTTTGGGAAAATAATTGCAATCTTCAATGCTATCCTTTTATTGTAACAATTTTATAAATATTTCGTTATAGTAAAATTTAGAATTAAATTACGTTAATGTCCTTTAGGCAGTGCCACATTTTAATCATATCGTTACAGTATAATGCCGATACAGTAGGCCTACTTCTAATCATGTGATGTGTTGCTATTTTGAAGTACGTTGCATATGATCTGTTTTGTACATATTCTAGTTTACAATTGATTAAACGTAAATATATTTGACTCTTTCTGAAATACAATTGACCAAATTTAAATACAGATTGTTGCTTTCTCAAATAAAATTGGCTAAAATGAAATTCAAGTAATGCTTTATGGAATATTTTATTTTTTATTTTTATTCATTTGGCTGCAGTGTATTAAAATGTTGAATGACAGCATTGACCTCCAGTCATATAGCCATCACTCACTTATCAAGAATTTTCTGGAATATTCAAATTATAACCTAATATGTAAGTGAAATATAGCCTACCTGAGAAAGCTATAGTGAGCAAATCTAAGAAAACAAGACTGTCATAAGTAGCATATTAGTAAATAATAAATTAGTAGAACTTAATCAAAACCTGTCTTTGTACGGAATCTTTAATTTTGATGAACATGGCACCTCTGTTTTACTTAAGCCACCACATTTACAAAACGCAAAAACTCATGTCCTAGACATGATTGATACATCACTTCTACGCAGTATAAAAGCAGAGTCATCTTCATGCGCTTTTATCAGATTGATTAATATAATGATTCCTTAAAACTAAGTAAACTATGAAGAAGCAAGTGAAACATTGATATCACTGTAATAGAGGAATGTAAAGTTTAACAAAATGAGATCGATAAGTAATATTGGTTTGCAAAAGAAAAAAATCTAGACGTGAGCAAGAACGGTCGAATACAGAGAGGAAGTGAGACATAGGTTGTGAATCCAAGACGCAGTTGTCTCCGCAAGCGGTCTTAAGCAGACAGAGATGAATAGGATACACAATATGACAACACATCAAAATATGGACCCACACACTGGTAGGGTACAGTTGTAAGGATAGATCGTAAAACAAATAAGAAGGCAGACTTTCTGGTAGGCTGGGGAATTGAAGGTTCTTGGCTGCCTATTACAGCCCACAATTGCAAAGCAGGTAGAGAAATTCGAGAATATAGTTAAGACGGGAACAAAAATTAATATTATAGTACAGATTGAACTTCCCTGAGCAACTGACAGAAACTGTTTATCTCGGCCTCATTCACGGCTTGTTGTGGGCTAATTTTTAATCTTAAGTGGTACAATGGAAGAATGAGTGGCAAGAGACATTCGAATTACTTTATAAACTTTAACTTCAATTAATTTGATAACCATAAATCTGCACAAAATAAGCCAGTTATCTGATGATATTTTACAAAATCTATCTACGTCAGATTATCGAAAGACTCATAATAGAAAAAGTGAATTTTCGCAGATTATTTCGTTGTTCTTCAAAGGATTCCATTGGCAAAGACTCATATCGCTAGATCACCTTTTTTCGCCTATTATTAGTCTTTGCGGTAGGAAAGAATTACTTAATAAAAAAACATTCCTGAGATGCGTAAAATCTACAATTATCACTCAGATGAACAAAATCTATACTTTAAAGGTATTTTATGCAGTACAGACTAAGGAGACAAATTTTCTAAGCATAAGCGTCATAATAAATTAAAACCACGTCTTGTATGCTTGGTCCTCATGGATGATGGGAGAATTACAGCCCTCTATTTTATATTCATCATGAAATATTCAATACATGTTGCATTCCATCTTCTTCTAAAAAATTTCCTCCGAAATTCTATCCTGTACTAAATTCGTTATATTAATATATCAGACCAAATTAACTACTATATTCATTATCACACCATCATCTTCTTCGTCCCTTAAAGCGCTTCAAGTAAAAACATTTCCTTCCACAAATGTAGTAGACTCTGTTTGGATTCCATATGTATGTATTTATTTACAGTGCAAGTGGGCAAGCACCCGGTGGCAGTTGTATACACAATATAAACAGTACACAATAAAATTTACATTACACGATACAATTATACAATACACAATATAATTATATACACAATACAATAAAAATACACAATACAATTTAACACAATAATTACAATTAATAATAAAACATGAAATACCTAATTTTACAATACAACCTACATATGTATAGTTTCAATAGTCTTTCACTTTACTCTCATCTCACTCACTGTAGAGGAACTATGACGCATTTCACTGACAGTTTAGGACACATTTCACTGACACTATAGAACACATTTCATTGACGCTAAGAAGCTGATAAATAGTTAAAAACAGCTGAATTGATTAATGAAAGTTCTAACATAATTATAATTATCGTGCTAACCTAATTTACATTTAACAGATAGTTACAAAATTCTACCATTAAAATTCTGGAGTGTTCTTAGCCAAAAATACTGATTAAAAATGTCGAAAGAAGAGTTTTGTAAAAGTCTTTCTGCATGAAAATTGTATGCATTTCTCGTTGAATTATACAGTGATGAAAGAATTAACAAATGATGTAAAGTCTCTGATTTAGATCTGCTTTGGTGTGTACTGTAATTCTCGACTGTCTCCTTGATTACTGGTGCTAAAACCGTAACTTAGTGAATTTTTAACTTTGATATTTCCGAAGCGTTAGACACGGAATAATTTTACTCCTTTCTAGTGTCGTGACGCATCCCATATTTCTATTCCGGATTATGTAATCAATAAAGAGTGAAAAGTAATTTAATTCTAATATCACCTGCCATGGTGATTGGGGTTATATTACATCTAGATGCATTTTTGAATCTTGATATCTGAAAGCTTAAATAAAATCTGGTACTATCTCTGTTGATAAGTTTCAAACGAAACAGATTAACTTATACAAATTGTTATATCGAATTTTGTTATCTGTGAACACTTATTGAAAATCTGTAGTCTTGCTCCATTATACCAGAAAGTGACGACATATGTACAGTCTTAGACAAAAAAAAATGACCGGCTTCCATACGATAAGTCCCCTTGGGAAGACTTCGATTAATTCCGTGATAGCTTAGGTTTACATAAGAAGTAATTTCTTATACACGACTCCGCTCTGTTTTTCCTTTGTTTTGTTTGTTTTTGCTTTTTCTGTCTGTTTATAGGTCAAGTGTTATGAATAGAGACCGGATTTTAAAGGATCCTTTTTTATTTCAACACGAAACACGAAATAATTAATTACGATATTCAAAACTATCTTCCACCGACCAAATTATTTAGTTTTGACTTCCCTTTTTCCCCCTTTTTTAAAACATCTCTTATTTTGGTCCTTTCTGGACAGAAACCATTTAGATAATTTTCCTATATTTTTCAGATAGGCCTATAACTTCTTGAGCAAGCGAAAATAATTATCGTTCTTCTTCTAATTCCAACTAATAAAGTGCGCTGATTTAGAGTTCAGGATAAAAAGAAAATTTTCACCTCTGGTTGATGTTGAATGGTCATTTTCTGTTTATAAAGACATTCTGCATTCAAAGCAGCAGAATCATATTGAAACATATTGAAATGTTGAATGTGATCAAATACAACACTTTCCTTACGTTGTGAAGTGATAAATATAAGCTTGTGTGTGCTGGTATTCATGAATTTGCTGAAGTGTGTTTGCAATTAAAATAGGACCTTTTTGTGGGAGTAATATAATCCTTTTCGAAGTCCTTTTTTGACTATATAAAATTACAACACTTTCCTTATGTTATGAAGAGATAAATGTAAGATTGTGTGTGCCACGTATTTCCATGAATGTGCTGAAGTGTGTTTTGGGGAGTAATATACTCCTTTTTCAAGTCCCTTTTTTATACTGTAACTTTCCCTTTTGTCCTTTTTTGATGAAAAATTTTCCCTTCATAATCCGGTCTCTAGTTATGAATAATCTGTAACAAATATATATTAAAATAGTAATTTGGGTGCAAAATAAACATCTGTTCTCTAGTCGTGTGAACCAGGCGCTGCCCGAAATGAACTTAAATTCACGCCAAAGGAGAGCGGTTATTTTTTGTGTCTAAGACTGTGCAATTTGTATTTCTCGTATATAACATAGACAATCTATCTTTGAAACTCATTCTTTACGATATACGACTTATTGATTTGTGCACTGAATTTTGTAACATTATGTATATACTTGTTTTTAACTATTTATTTATGATAAAATAAATGGAACATTTGTACCAAAAGCTTTATGTTTTTTATTAAACAACGAATAGACGTAATCTGTCGTCGGTGACAAATATCCCACAAGCTGTACCTGTCGGATGGGCAATGCACAACAGGCCTGTTGTCCACGTACTTAATAATTCTGTCTGTAATCACTGCTAGGATCGTTGTAGTGATGTAGGTGCCTTTGATCAGCTGGGGTTATACAACATTTCATGACAGCTGGATAATCATGTCGGATGAGTTGCGAGGCCGCCTTGCCCGGGAGATTAGGCGTAACGACATCTCGCAGTCATGCCAACTTCAAATGTGAATGCCGTGTCAGCCCGTAAATACCAGAGATTACAATGTACACCTCCATGCCTGGATATTGACGGCTTTCAGAGGTAACGCCTTTTTTATGATTGTAGCCCAGGTTTGAGAGCGTGTCAAACCTTTTCGTAAATAATAGTACAAAGGGGTAATTTTTACATGTTAAACACAACAGATACCTAGACGATTTATATTCGTTCTGATCTTAAAGTTTTAGGGCCGTATTCATAGACATTTTTAGCGCGGGCTTCCGGTGGATGATCAGCGTTTTTCGTATTCATAAACCAGTGTTAGCGATAGAATATGATTTGAATTCTGTACAAGTAACCAGTGGATGGCCGGGGCTAGCTTAGTACGCTCTTAGCGCGTGCTGCGAAATGTCTATGAATAGCACCCTTAGGAATTAAATATTTTCCTAGTAGCTTAAAATTTTTCTCAATTTCTTGTAATCTTTCTTGAATTCTCTTTGACATATGTCTACACTTATACGCAACTTAAGTAACTTTTTGATGAGTTACTTAATGAATATACTTTGCAGTGCAGGTAATACTTATAATTATCGGTATATTATACCATAGCATACTATTCTAGTCTGTGCTATGCTATTCCGTGCTACACTATAATATACTACATTACACTACACCATATTCATTCATTCATCTATTCATAGTGCTCTGTCCAAGGGCAGGTCTTTCACTGCAAACCCAGTTGTCCCCAGTCTTTACTATTTTCCGCCTTCCTTATAGTATCCGCATATGATCCATAAATTGCCTTAATGTCGTCTATCATCTGATATATTCTTCTGCCACGAACTTTACTCCCGTTTACCATTCCTTCCAATGAATCCTTGAGTAGGCAGTTTCTTCTCAGCCAGATCCCAACCAATGTCTTTTCTCTTTCTGACCAGTTTCAGCATCATTCTTTCTTCATCCACCCTTTCCAACACTGCTTCGTTTGTTATTCTGTCTGTCCATTTCACTCGGTCCATTCTTCTCCACATCCACATTTCAAATACTTCTATTCGCTTCTCTTCATTTCGTCGTAATGTCCATGTTTCTGCCCCATATATGCCACACTCCACATAACGAACATTACTAGTCTCTTCCTTTGTTCTTTTTCCAGAGGCAAGCATAAGATGCTTCTTTTTCTATTAAAAGCTTCCTTTTCCATTGCTACACTTTCGACTTCCTGGCAGAAGCTTATGTTACTGCTTATAGTACACCACAAGTATTTGAAGCTGTCCACTTGATCTCCCGTCTCATTAACTTTATTTTTCTTCCTTTGACCATGGTCTTCGTCTCGTTTGCATTTATCTTCATCCCATACTGCTCACAGCTGTCATTTAGCTGCACTAGCATATTCCTTAATATGATCTCCTCTTCTGCTAACAAGGCCATATCAGCAGTAAATCTTATGCACTTATTCTTCTTCCTCCTACTATCATTCCTCCCATGTTCTGAAAACAGTTCTTCACTAAATCCTCCAAGTAGTGTTGACCAGGGTATGTGATAAAGAACAACCTTGAAGTACTCTTCTCCCTATTTCACTTCCTTCTGACATTTCTTTTCCTATCCTCATTTCGACTCGTTTCATATAAAGATTACTGAACAGCCTCCTTTGTTTCTAATCAACACCTATTTTCTATAGGATCTCCATAATTTTATTCCAATCCACTCTGTCAAACGCCTTTTCTAGATCCACAAGTACTACATACACTTCTTTATTCTTCTCTAGGTATTACACCATATTATGTTTACTAATACTAATACTTTACTTTTTACTGCGCTACACTAAACAATATATAAGCGATTAGAAATTCAACCAAAGTAAGGTTCAATAATATTCATACTTGAATTGAAATGTGATGTCTGTGTTCATGACGTGTTGTCCCCACACGAATTGGCATATGGAACAAATAAGAAAGCCGTGAAACCTATGAAATCTAACTCTGAAGATTTTAAACTATTATACATAGTTACAGACATAAAGTTTTATCGTGATCCTATAAGAGTTTTGCAAAATAGACACGTCTAGGCATAAGTAATAACAAGAAAGCAATATTTCACATTCTGTCTGTCATTGTAAAGTGATTTCCTATGAAATAAAAAATAATTTTATAAGTTATTACAACATATAGTAGGCCTACATATTTTGTACACATTCTTGAACAATTAGCTTCATATATGAAGAGTCCACTGCAAGAATGATGGATGCCATTTGCAATACATTTTGCAGGAGAAGCAATTGAAAGTTTTAAATGCTTAGCGCTCAAAGCTTTACTATGATTTTCCGATCATTACTAGACAATGACTATCAGTGTTAATGTCATATAACTCTCTATGTACATTCTACATGTCTTAAGCTATGCATTGACAGTCTTGGTTCATTTTCGACAAGAAAGTGACATCCATCATTCTTGCAGTGGACTCTTCATATGTGCTTGAACGTTACAATTGATAAATAAAATGAAATTATATATATATATATATATATATATATATATATATATATATATATAATTATATATATATATTAATTTTAGAATTAAAGTATAATGTAAAAAAACAAAGTTTCGCCTTTTTATTTTACCCATGCAAATTAAATTATCTCATTTAGGCACAGTACCTACCTGTGCCTGTTTCAATTACTCTTCGAGAAAATAAAGTAGAAACTTCCATAATATTCGCAGCATGAGGAACTAAATGCTTTCGGAACTCTTTAGACGTGTAATAAGAAAACATATGCCATCTTCGTGACATTACATTTTTTCATGCATTGTGGTAATAATTAGGCCTTCAGAATCCATATTAATTCATTTATTATGTTTTCTTTCAGTGCAGAATGTCAAATTGTAATTTATATCTCATTGTGACTGGGGTCACAGTTCGAAATACATTAGCATATAAAACACATACAGTGAGAAAATAACTGTGCAGCTATGACCTGATAGAACGAAAATGCTGATAACAGTGATGATAATGGCGTGAATGGCGATATGTGACGATCATAATCGATAGATTAACAGTTTGACGTATCTTATACTCCCCGGTGTTCAAACACAGGATGATTAGATTCAATTCCAGTTTGAGCTACACTTTGACTAATGATATCATGTAACCTTCGGACTTCACTCGGTGTATTAGGACAATAATCAGTGTTGCAAACCGTCGGCTTTCATAGAGATGAGACTGTCCATTAGTGAGTTTAGGTTAATGAATAAAAAGTATTGGCCTGAGTCGTATAATGAACATTACGGTTCGTGCCTACATACAGCGTGTTCTTAAAGTCATTGTGGAGTTTTAAATGATTGTGCAGGTGTATTTATTTCAGCTTGGCCTATGTCAACAAATTGCGCTGTAGTTCATGGATGTGTGCATTTAACATTGATAAGGAAAGGAGGGGTGTATGATTTAGTTTACTGCAACGCTCAACGAGTGCAGTAGTTTTCCTGGTGCATGTTTTAAATACTGTGGAATTCAAAAGTACAAGCGCATACATTTTGTCAAGACACTCCCCCACTCTTCCTACAGAGCTGCGCACGAGATCAGACGAGTCTACTTACGAATTATAGGGAAATGGGTTACTCTTTGCCTTGAACTCGGTAGACACACTCCCGACCTTCCCTTCTATTCCTACCCCCTTCACAGAAACGTTGTTCCCGTACTGCACATCGCGAGTGTCTTGACAAAATGCATGAGCTATAGTGTTACTGTGTGATTAGAATGGTTCCTGTTTAAAGTAAACTTAAAATGAAATAGGTCTATACTCCACAGTCAAACACAGGATGGAATAGCTAATGTGCATAACGTGTATACCCTTTGAAGATGAAAAATTTAAACTTTAACGGGAGACTCCACAGAAAAACGTGAAATTTTCCAAGAAATTTTATTGGCTATTTCACTTCTTTAAAATGTATATTTTCATATCCCAAATGGATTTAGTTCAATTCTGATTACAAATATTTTTATTTTTTTAAATTAAAGGTGTAAGGAGGCGTGGCATTTAAAAAGCTATCAAAATTGTTTTTTCATCAATGAATTGTTTTATTTATTTATTTATTTTATTTTTTATTATTATTATTATTTTTTTTTGCAAATTTATGGTTACAAATTTAGTAACGTTTTGTTCTAAAGTTGGCTCCCTGGATGAATGTAGCGGAGGAGAATTTTAATGGTATGTGTTACATAAATATTCATTTTACATTCAAATCCATTTTTCCGTAAGTTTATTTTTCTTGGTTTAACATCAACTTTTTTATGACAAGTATTAATCAATCCGTAAGAAAATTTTACTGCAAGTAATTATGAGGTAGCTGCATGTTTCTATGCATTTATTTTGTGACAAATTCAGCTAGTTTATTTTATTAATATTCTTTTTCATGAATTATAGAACAAATAACATTTTCAACATTTCAAAAAAATATATTGAAAGTGAATAAATTAGATATTCCATAAAACGAATGCATAGAAATGTTTCTCTATGTCTTGTGAATGTAACCAAAAAATAAGCTTAAAAATTGAGACCTTGTACTAAAAACTTGAAAATATTTCGAAAAAAAAAAATAGAAAAAAAATAAAAACCAAAAACATTTGGGACTTCAAAATTTGGATTTTTTTGGTCTTTTACTTAGTAAATATGCTCTCAAAATTAGTTTCAAAAAAGATTATGAAAAAAGTTGTCATTTTTAGAGTAGTGTCCCCTTAATAAATCTCAAAGCTTCTCAAAAGAGATTAGCTTAAGCGACTGGTATTTTGTCTAAGAACAGTGCGATGAATTAATAATGGATTTGAAAGGAAATTGAATCAGTGTAATCATCATAATTTTCAATACCAAATAAAATTAGAATAGGAAAATGTACTAAGTCTGATGTTGCAATTTCAACGAAGTAGTAATTCGCTGTTGATACTTGCAGGTGTCAATGTAAGCGTGTCATAATGTCATAATGTGCAGAGTTACTTTGTATTGTATTGTATTGTATTGTATTGTATTGTATTTATTAACATTCCATGGTATTCGAACATTGCTTCACAGCTAGAATATGGAACAAGTCAAAAAACTTAATACTACTATAAAGTCTTAATTTATAGTGGCAGTCTAGTTGAAATATATACAGAAGAGGTTTACTAGTACAACACAACATTTTAGTATTAATTTCATGAAGCGTTGTTGAATGTCATTTACAGAATAGAAGGCGTGAGAAATTAGGTACTTCTTTAATTTGACCCTAAATGTCTTAGGTTTTGAGTTTCATTTTTTATATCTGTAGGGTGGCTATTAAAAATTTTAACTGCCATATAACGTACTTCTTTTGATAGCACGATAGACTTGTCGATTGAGTATGAAAGTTATTTTTTGACGCGTATTTATGCTATGAATTATTGAATTAGTTACAACGTTTTCACGATTACATACGAGGAAGATTATTAATGAAAAAATATTCTGACATGCATAGGATAAAAACGTTGAGCTATTCTTCCATTTACGAGCATATTCTTTATCACAATCTGTAGGCCAACTGTATTTATTACAATTATAATATAATCATTTGAAATATTGTAATGACTTTACGGACACATTGTAAAATTGAATCCTTCTGCATCCCATCATTTTTCATTACTATGATTAATTAATGAGGACACTATAGGTGGTAATTAAAATTTAACATCAGACGTTTCCATGTCACCAATACAATAGGATTTTCGTAACTACAGAAACATGCGTACTCATGTACAAATATTTGAAATACCTTTATCCTGGATGTTGAAGTAATGCTTACGTCTGTAGAGCGTGCAAAATTTCAAACTTTTAGTGTCATCAGTCAGTGCCAGTGAAATATTCTATTCATAGTTAACGAAACAATGTGGCTCACTCCATACTGTAATATCGACATTATTATGGTAGTTGTAATATATGGTAATAAATATGTAGCTTTGTACTTGGAGCTTCATAAAGAACAAATAGTACTGCGCAATGAACTACGAAATATACTTGGGAATGCATCTATGAGAAATTATCACATTAATTAAGAATTGTTAGAATATAGAGGGGCAGTCAAATGAAAACGGGTCAGATGCCAAAAAGTATAATAGAACATTTATTACCTCAAAAGTAATCTCCAAAATTATTTATACATGTATCCCACCCCGAGGCAAGACGATCAATCCCATTCTTGAAAAAGCTTGAGGGCTGTCTACCAAACCATTTATTTACCCAGTCACACGAATGTCTTTCCTCAACTCTCAAAAATTGTGAAGATCTCAAGGGGAGAGATCTGGACTGTAGGGGGGGGGGGGCGGGGTGTTGAAGCGTGTCCCAACCAAATCACACGGAGTTAGCAGTATGTGTGCGGGCATTATCATGAAGAAGTATAACGCGGTTCGATAGCATTCCAAGGCGTTTTGACTTAATGGCGCGTCTCTTTTTCTGTAAAATTTCTTCATAAAGCTGTGCATTGATTGTGAACCCCATGCTCGAGAAATTCAACAAGCAGAGGACTCTTAGAATCTAAGAAGTATGCCAACATGACTTTATCGGAACTTGTGTCTATTACTTTGCCTTTTCCGGTGAGAGAGAATCCGTGGTGTTTTCATCGTTGGCTCTGCCGTTTGCTCTCCGGTTCAAAATGGTGAGACCACGATTCGTCCCCAGTGACAATACGGGACAGAAATGCATACTCTTCTTCGTGGTAGCGTTGCAATGACACAGTGAAGTAGCTACTCTGTTTGTTTTTTGTTCCTCCGTCATTTGATGTGGAATCCATTGCGCACAGATTTTTCGAAAATGCATGTGCTTCGTCGCAATGACATATAGGGAACTGTGACTTATTCTCACCAAACGACGAATTTCTTCCACAGGCTGAGTGTAGCTACCTTACGAACAAAATAAAATAAATATTAATATTATTGTTTAGACAGACGTTCAATATTTATAATAAATAAATTGGCATTATATAACTTACCGTAATTTATTTACATTTATTACTTGAAATTATTTGATGTGCTACCTGATGAAAAATTATGAACTGTCGTTAGAGTATTAATCGATATAATAGCAATGGCACCAAAAGTCATTTGATGGTATAAAACATTATGAGTGGCGTTTTAAACTTGTCCCTGAATCATTGATATAACAGTTTCTTAAAACATGTTTCTAAATCTTATCGTTATCAACAGCATTCTTGTTGGAGAAATATATTTAATTTGTGTGGGTACGTTTTTAACTACTTTATGGATCGGTTGTGATAACTGCCATGTAATATTTCGTCTTTTTTTCCCTCAATTTATATGAGTGGTCATTCTTTGAAGAGTAATTTGGCGACTGCAACCTATTTTTTATTTCTCTCCAGGCAGACTCACCTCTGTATGTTTTGAAGATTGCGCATATTCGAATTCGCGTTCTTCTGTCCGTTAGCGTGTCCCATTTTAATGTTGAATTATTACGACAACGCTTGAGAGCCCGGTTTTAAATATTTTCCAATGTCTTAATATGTTCTAATCTGTAAGGATCCCAACATGCAGCACCATATTCCATTACTGGACGAACTAGTGACTTATATGCAATCTCTTTGGATTTATCAGAGCCTTTTCTTAGAACCCTCATCACAAAGTGTAACGCTCTCTATGTGCAAAGCTATCTAAAATATGACGTATTCAATTTCGATGCGCAACAAGCTAAGGCTCTTCGCAAAAAGAAGAGGATATTAAGAGCTATTAAAATTAATTATATTTCCATAATTGTTGAAGAATTATTATTAATCAATTTTGAAGACCTGTTAACAATAATTTTATTTCATTAAGCATACTAATTGTTGTAGGCTTAGTACTTAAAATTGATTTCAGTGTGTATGTTGAATTTCCAATAACGTTAGCAATAATAGTGAAGGTTTGCCTTCGCAATCTTTACTAATTTTTTACATATATAAATCATATCTGATGACATTTATTAAAAGTGACGTATTTCCAAAGAATGCCTTCTACTGTGTCGTGAATATGTAAGGGTTACACCGACTTCAAAGTTGACTACGCTTGCTCTATAGTTCAGCATTATACGCAGAAATTTTATAAAGCGCTGATTTCTGAATTTTATATCACTTTTCCTCTAAATTAAACAAAGAAACATAACACATCACTGACGCCGCGCATGTTTACAGAAAAACAAAAGTGGATCTACAGCAGTGGCTGATACCTTAATCAAACAACCATCCTCTGGAGTCGTAAATGGTTGGACAAATAGCGCTGCAGTTAAAACCGAACTCCTCTGGGGCTGTGTCAATAACGGGCGTGTGGCTACATCAAATTGCGACTTGTCCGTGTGGTTTTAAACCCAGAAATATCTTGCAACAAGAACCGCATTTCACCTGTCTTCAAGCGTAGTCAATCGTTTAGTTTTCGACATTCACTTTGAAAAATCGTTCCTCCATTTTATGATGTTCTCATTTTATGAACGGTCTTTATAGCAAAATAAAACATATTTTCGGGTCTTCATCGTGTTTTGAAAAGCAACATGCCCTACATTCTTAACCTCCATCATCTTAACCGTATCATATAGAACTTGGAATGGCCAACTACTCTTTAGGCCAGTTATGACGGGCCAGTCTAGTCATTGGGGCTAGTCAAGCATGACTGTCAGTAGAGATTAAGTTATCATTTGAGATATTTAATATCATAGTCATGATTATGAAACATTTAAGTACTTTGTAAGTCTGTATGTATTTATTTACACTGCAAGTGGGCAGTGGTACACACAATAAAAACAATACATAATAAAATTACAATACGCAATACAATTAATACACAATAATTATAATTAACGATAATACATAAAATAACCGAATTAATAAGTGGACCTAATTTTACATTACAACCTGCATATGTATAGGCCCTACATAATTTTCACATTGGTACTGATAATAATCTCTCACTTTACTCTCATCTCACTCACTGTACTGGCACTATGTCACATTTCACTGACACTATAGAAAACATTTAATTGACAGTATAAATTATCACTGACCGAAACTATTCACTGTATTGTAAAACCATAACTTCACTGACTCACCATCTTCACTGATACAAGAGTTCAAATAATACAAACAGGGCCTACGACCTTATTCATACTTATAAACAGAACTACATTTAAAGGAAACATATTTTCTAGTCTAAGATCCTTTTACAAGCTATTTTAAAATAATTTACAATTCAAACCAAGGGAATAAGTCGTCAGGCTAGGTAAAGACATGTCACCTAAAAAAATACATTTCACCTTAATTTTAATTTACACTTTATACACAACTTTGTAAGTTATATTTGAATCTCCTTATGGGAGGACAGCCCTCAAAGATCCTGAAGGTAGGTCATTCCAATCATTTATAGTTCGATTTAAAAATGAGAATTTACCTACATCTGTTTTCTGTTTCCTACATTTGATTTTAAAATCATGATAATTACGTAAAAGATAAATAATTAAATCTTATAGATTTAAAGTTTAAAAGTTCTTGCTCAGGATATGGACCAATAGCTGGCTTATGTGAAGACAGTAATGAACAACCAGTTTCTCTAAAAGTCATTTGTAAACAAGTAACACAGATTTAAAATATAAATTTTCCTTCTGACTCAATATGCGTTTTGTAATTGTCTTAATAAAATTTCTCCGTAAATAATTACCTTTCACTTAAATGGGAAATGAAATAGACTAATTTCGCTCTCAATGACTGCTATGTGACTCGATATTTTGAAGTCACTGTTACTTACTGTTCTTTTGTTGACGTCAGAGGAATGTTAACAGATCGTGCCGAACTATATTGTTTATTGTGGGGTAGTAACATCGGAATTACGGCGATCTCATTTTCAAAACATACTCTTTCACTTAAGTTCTGTCTTTGTCATTTATTTGCTATTACCGCACCAATCTGAGTAGTGGTGTAGTGAGCAAATATTTTTTTATAAAAAGAGTTGTGACGGTAGACAATAAAACAGTTCCTAAAATTGTGTAGCATGTAATAAATATTACGTCATTACTTAGACCACATCTTTCGCTATTTTTCTAACGGTTGTAATTGTCTAAATGTTTCTAAATAATTCATGCAGACCTGATGCGTGCAAGTTTATGATGAAGTTTAAACAGCTTCTACTAAACGTTTGACACCCCTCCATAAGTGATGTTTCACTTTTGTTCTTACAATTATGTGAAACCCTCTGATGTTTATACAGGGACCAAATACCTGTGAAAAGTAAAGATTTTACTCTAAATCCAATCCATCTTCCAAACTGTGTATTATATAACAACAGGTGTCTATGAAACGTATTGAAACATTACGTATTTTATAGGAACAAAATTATTTACTCCAGAATGAGTTGACTTAGACAAATTGGAAGATAGATAAATTGGGTTTCCATTAAAAACTTCACTTTTCACAGGCATTTGGTCCGTGTATAAACATCAGGGGGTTTCACATAAGTATAAGGGGAGGAGTGAAACATCTCTTATGGAGGGTGTCCTTAAATTTTTTGGTAGGGGCTGTATTTGGTAGAAAAATTTCGTAAATAATATGGAATTTAATTGACAGAGAACTTTCTAGAGACAAATCTATAGGCCATTATTTTTTGTTAAAAGTTATTTATTCTATTAGAATTGTCTGGTTGATTATCTCAGATGGGGAACATGAATACATTTTGTCCCGGACAGTAGGAGAAACACTGAAGAGCCAAGGAAAAGATGGAATGTTTCTAACCTTTGGTCAAAATGAACATTAAGCCTTTTATTAGGAACAGTTTTAGAAAATATATCTTTAGACAGATAACCTTTGGATATCGAAGACGCTGAAAATGTATCCATCCATTATAAATTATGAACAAGTTTGTACATCGCATTAATTTCTCTTGTCTCTTAAGTTGAAATTGGTGTTATTAAGTGTCATATTTTCTCGTAGTACTGGACATGTTATTCAAGATCATATACCTTCAAATCAGATTTCTCTTTCTACTGATACTGCTCTAAACCTATCCCCATTGATATATGAATAAAATAAAGGTTGTTCCCCTTAATAACGGATATAGTTCTACCTCTGCTTCAATTTCATAAACCACGTCTGCTAACTAGCATAAAGTAGTTCCCAGAAAATCAACTTCCAGTATTGTCAACCAAAAAATTTTAAGGACATGCGTTTTATACTGTTTCATTTGACACTGCTTCTTTTGTCATAAAGAATTCAACAAGAAAGCACAGTATTTGAAATCGACTTTAACCTATTAATATTTCATGAAATTTTGACGTTAGAGCTTCAAGTAATCTTATATTTCTGAGTTGAAGGTATTAGATTTTACGTGCTTACTAATCGAATCGGATTAACTGACTCGTGTATGTGGAGTAGAAAAAATAAAAGCTTAGGAGAAAATATAGACTAATAAACGGTATGACGAAACAACTTCGTCAGTAACAAAATCAATGGGGGTGTATATTTTCGCAGACACAAGGAAATTTTTTGTTTATATTTTATATATAGCCTAGAAATATTTAAAAGTCCCCAATTAAAATCTTCAGGAACATATAACTACATTATTCTAGCTGTCAAAATTGAAAGTAACTCACACAATAACAACACTGTCGCTTTTCCACATCGGATGTTGCAGCTCAAATGTCGATGGGTACAAATCGACTGGCCAGTTCAAAAGGGAAACAACTAAAAAATTTAAGTTTTGAGAAAACTGCATTTTAAAATATCATGTTCCCGTGAAAAATTCAAGGATCATTAAAATTACTCCAAATTCTTTTAATGATGTTTCATATATACTGTAAGTTCCAATCAGTTTCATATATACTGTAAGTTCCAATCAGAGTGACCTTAATTGCATTTTTCACAGCAAAGATGAAAGTTTCAAATGCAGTTACCTCAAAACTTTACAATTTGAGTTGTTTCCCTATTGAACTGGTCCGTCGAAATTAAGTGTGTGATCAATGAAGACAGTATTATGGCAGTTTTTTTAGAAGACTTCTCATCTAACAGTCGCTACAGCTATTATAGTTGAAATTCCTTAAATACGGTATATTATTCATGCAAACTTTCAATGTACTGCTACGGGGAATTTTTACTGTCGTCTTGAGCGCTCGTGAAAACGGGAGCCATCATAATCAACCTATATTACAGAATCTTTGCTGTAAAATTTAACTTACAATACCGGTACTACTATAACATAGGTACTCCATAGTGTACAAGTGTATTTTCTAACAACATTTTTAAAGTGTTTGTCTTCAACTTTTTTGAAAAGAATGTTGGCATGCACCATCATTTCATACAGACCTCCGCTGGCACTGAATTACTAGTTGAAGATAGATCATCAGACTCACTTCTTCCTATTAAGTTTAAATGTTCTTTATATTTTGTAATTACAATGCTGCTGTAAATACCATCTTTTAGAGCATATTTAAGCCATTATTACATAAATTACAATTATGTCGCAACTTACACAGACATACTGTCTTCCGAATTCCTCTATCCACTTCTGTACTCTCGTACACTTGTCTCATACACCTTCATTTGAACTAGTAGTGCAAAATATCATAAACATTCCTAACCTGAAGTATACTGTTTGTGAGCAGGGTGTCTACTGAAGGACATGTTACGTAATATATACCCCGTACACACTTATACTCATGTCAATGTTGTTGGACTAAGAAAACGTGTTTTACTAATAATGCAAAATATAAATTTTATTAAATCAGATTCACAATCCTAATAAATAGGAACCAATTCCATAAAAATCTAAGTCCCATATTAACACCCAACCGAGAACATGAACGTTTCAGGCAGTTACAGGGATTCCAAGGCCCCTCTTAGTGTTTTTTTTTTTTATCTTAATCGCAGACATCTGCATTTAATTACAATGGAAATTATTACACGGTCCATTTATAACGTTATTATACTGTACAATTCTGTATGTTCTCTTTGTAGAAGTGTATAATTTCCCTACGTGAGGTTTTTTTTATTTCCTGGTCCTCCTTTTACAGAATTATTTTGTAAACCTAGAAACACGTAACCACAAGAGTCTCTGTAGTTAGTGCTGACGCATGATTATTCGGGTATGGTACCAAACTAGTAAACAAACAAGAAAATATCTGATTAAGTCATTTCATTTTTGTTGTTATTCAATCCGATGGAAAGGTAAGAACGTAAGACACGTAATACTTTTCAGAACTTTGGCAAACGATTTCAAAGCACGTGTTCTAAAGAAATTATAAGTTCTTGAACCGAGTTATGTGTCTGCTTCAATTCCATAAAATATGTAACAACTTTAAGAAGACTGTTTCAGACTTCAAAATCCTTGCTTCCTCCAACTTTCTCTCTAAAAAATTGTTTATCCTCTTTTTGCTGAATATAAACCCTTTTTGTCTAAACGTACGTAATTACAAAACTGAAAATCAATGGTTAATATGACTTGATAGTAAACATGACGAATGGCCGAACAGCATTCACGGAGAAAATCGTTAGTACTCGTAGATTATGTTTGAAATGTGCTGCTCAAAATTTCTGTAGGGCAGATTTCAACTAGAACTTAGTTTCTTTTAGGAATTTATAGGAAATAGCAATATTATTATTCGTAAAATCTCATCATGCGTTTGTCTAATGCCAAGTATAATATAAAAGACTAAAATTTATATTTAGGATAAATCCCACTGTGTGCCCGGAAATCTTAAAAGAAAAATTAAAAACAGGTGTGAATTACTAGAGATAGATTTTCATAGTGAATTTCTTATCGTATTTAAACTATTGACGGTCGTGTTTGCGAGCTCAGGGCTTGGATATTCATTAAATCTCTGTTTCACGTCCTGTAATGTTAACCTCCGTGATTAAAGGCTATATGATAGGTGTTGAATTCGAATTTTCAAATCCGGCCGAAGAAGATGTCGAGATTTATAGCATAAGAAAATTAAATGTCTTGACTTTCGATGGAACATTGACTAGAATAATTTAAAAAAGGGCCCTTCGTCTACTAAGATAGTTGGTAAAGGTTAATAAAGAGACCGCCGGTCCTAATTTTCGCACTAAGTCTTACATAAATGCTATTCGGAAAAAAAATTCACGTTGTGAAAACGAAATTATCTATTACCGGTAGTGTAAATACCGCTGAGAGCATGAAAACGCTACAAAAAGAAAAGAAAGGGAGAGAAACTTTGAAGAAACTGTATTTATTTTGTACAGCGAATTTAATTTTTCTTAAGTGTTATACTTAAATAAAATTTCTATTAGCAACTACATTGCATATTATCTTTCACAAGGAGTTCCTAGGGGTTCTACCATATGTCACATTTACTAACTTTAAGGAACATGTGCTGAGCAAAATAGAAGCATTAAATTTTTATCCTTTTAGTTTAATTTTTCTCGCGATTTTAACGCGAGATTCTAAAAAGAATGTTGTTTTTATTTCAGAATCAGTAAGATATAAAGTTATATTATGTTAACTTTTAACTTCAAAAAATATTTTAAAGACAATATTAATAACTCTAAAAGAGTACGTCGAACATGAATTGTACATTCATGAATATCAGTAAACTTATAGGGATGAAAATTGAGATAATTTCTTTTTCGCTAGACAAAATGTAACTTTGATAAAAAAAACAAAACCAATCACTATGGTCCGTCCCAGGAATCTGTGGAGTATCTTCGCGCATATGGGGGCGGAGTCTATCTGTGCCGGAGTGTATTGCGGGCAGCATCAGTTCGAGTACGTTAAGGAGTAAGTTACTCGTGGTAGAAGGTAGAGTAGAGTTCAGATAGAAATTATCCCTTTCTGCAAGCGATTGGTCGCTTCGTTCAAACAGTGCCTCCCTCCAGAGCAGTCATTGGCCCTAGTCCTCTCACATACCGCTTGCGCAGAGGTCTTGTTTCGTCTCTCTACTCCACAGAGTCCTGGGACGGACCATAGATCACATAGGACGGTTGGCGGCGTATCTGTATTCAAAGCGGCCGAGAAAAGTCTGTACCTCATATATCATTCATATTGTAGTTCGTTGGATTTGAGACCACATTTTCGAACAAATGATAACTATGGCGCTTCACTTAAGCAACAATAATTGTCACATAAATGTGACAACTTTCAATAAGCCATTTCCATCACCGTTGCACAACATGTACTTTAACATTTAGTTTCATAGACGTTTAACATTTATAATAATAATAATAATAATAATAATAATAATAATAATAATAATAATAATAATAATAATAATAATTCTTTATTTATGCTGGCAGAGTTAAGGCCATAGGGCCTTCTCTTACACTCTACCAGGTCACAAAGTATACAAGCAGTTAAAATGTAATTATTTATTAGGCATATATAAAATGAAAACTAACTCTGAAAATAGTAATGTGAAATAAAATATAAAATATGAACGGAATTTGAAAATTTCCCTTACCGTAGTTCCTTAATGGACTGATTTTGTGATGTCTCCAAGCATTCCAGCAGAAGCTTCCAATACATTCCACCTTCGATCGTTGAGACAACAGCCAATAAAATGGGATTGGTTTGCGTGTATTTTGACTATCGAGGTAGATTGTAAGAGACCATTCAAAAATCGAATCATTACCATTTTACAGTATCGGTTCACGGCAACTTAAACTCTCATTTATAAAACATATTTTCTCAATTTGTTCCTTGAACGCGTTTTTGTTCAGAGCCAATACTTAACACGATCGTATACCAATAAACTTATTTTCTGTGCTCATACATAATAAATCCAAATCAGTATATACAGTATAGCCTTACAGGTTCTATTTTATGTGAAACGAGATCTCTATTGTGTTAGCAGATGTGAAATAAATACAGAAAAACTATTGAGAACTACCTCGTCTTCATCCCCGTTAACAGGATCAGAGTATTTACATTCATCATGAATAATGTCAGTTTGAAATCTTCCACAACATAATGTTGCAATATAATGTTTTATGTTTCAACATTGTTTTGTAAATATTAACATTTTAATGTTTGAAATTTGTTATATATTATTGTTATCATAAATAATGTAAGCTTGAAATCTTCCACAACAAACTGTTGCAATATAATTTTTTGTGTTTCAACATTGTTTTGTAAATATTAACATTTTTACGTTTTGAAATTTGTTATGTATGTGTTATCACGAATAATGTAAGTTTGAAATCGTCCACAACATAATGTTTCAATATATATTTTTTTTGTGTTTCAACATTGTTTTGTAAATATCAACATTTTAACGTTTTGAAATTTGTTATGTATTTGTTATCATGAATAATGTAATTTTGAAATCTTCCACAATATAATGTTGCAATATAATATTTTGTGTTTCAGCATTGTTTTGTAAATATTAACATTTTAACATTTTGAAATTTGTTTTGTAAATAATTTCCTATTTTTCCTTATTATTTATTTTAATGTTTTATTTCTTTCAAATTGTCACATACATAATTGTTTTTAATCATTGTCCATTGTAAGTTGTAGGCCGATCTATCGAACCCTTATTTAGGGCGGCTTTTGTTGATACAAAATTATCTATCTTATCATTGATAATGTAAGTTTTATATCTTCCACAACGCAATGATGCAATATAATTGTTTGTGTTTCAACATTGTTTTGTAAATATTAACATTTTAACGTTTTGAAATTTGTTACTGGTACAATCAAGGACAAAAAATAACAGGGTAACGTCGGATACCAAGTCACCATTGAATAACGTTATGGCTTATTTTTTTCTGTATCTATAGGTACAGCTGTTGACGGAATATAATAAACTTTCAATAAATACCTGTCGGTGCATTACACTATGTCCATAAAATTGTGTTCTGAATTTTGTTAAATATTACGATAGCCTGTACATGTAGTCGCGTATTTACTTTACACGCTTGCTTCGCACGAAATATATTATGTACAGGGTGTTAAAAAAAGGTATAATATTTTGAGAGTAGTAGTACGCATTACAACAGGAACAAAATTCCATAAACATGAGTCCTAAACTGAATAGTCTTTACGAGAAACTTACTTTAAAATTCGTTTGGTGCTGACAGGTTAATAGGACCACACATTCTACCCCGTAGATTAACTGGTTCTCAGTAACGGCGGTTTTTTAGCAAACTAATTGCCCGTCTTGCTATAGGAAATGCCATATCATCATAGACTACAGATATGGTTTATGAATGACGCAGCACCAGCCCACTTCCATCACACGACATCTAATACGGGTATCTAAATTTCGCTGCATTGGCATAAAAATTAACTATGCAAATTTATTGGACATTATAGGAGTATCAACTCTAAATAATATTCATTCATAAAATAGAGACAGTAACTACCCATAAATTGGAGTTAGTTTGACTAGTCTTCTACGGAAAACTACACACAACATTGTATTGACAACGAAAAAAAAAATACATGTAACAGGATTCAAACCCACGAGCGTGTTTTTAATTCTATAAGATGTCTGAACTATTGCGTAATGCAGTTCTTATTAAACTGTCTGTAATTTGAGCCATAAGTAGAAGTAAGAGTAACTTATACGTAACTGTCGGTGATTGGTGTGCACTTGGTGACTGTACATCATTTACATGCCAGGGGCAAACAATGGATTTTAATTAAGCGAGGCCAAATTAATTACACTTGCATTTTGAAAGCACGCCGATCGAATCTTGATTGAGTACAATTTTACGTCGATTGCAATTAATTTCGCAGCTGTTTCATGGGCGTAGTTCCCATTTCTTGGGTACAAATGACCTTATTAATTAAAAACCTACATGTACAGTTCATTCTGTATTCAGATTCGTTCTCTTCAATGTTCGGTTAGTACTCAATAACTTCTACAGATGAAAACGTTGTTGGTTAGACGAATGAAATAACAATACAAGCAAGGAAATTAATACGGAATAAATAAGGGTATGAATTAGTGACTCGACAGAATGTGTATAAAACAATAAGCGTGTCACTGAATAGTACAGGAATTGAATAAAAACAGTTAACAAAATATAAATAATGACCATTTTATAAAATGAATACTTGAATGAGTGAATGGAAATTTTAAACAAATGAAAGACTGACTATTTAAACGGAAAAGCAAATAATAAAATGAATAATTAATAGCCCTAAATAAACAGAAAATTAACTAAATTAAAAATGTATAAAATATTATATTAATTAGCGATTAAATCATGGATAAATGAATGAGATAGCAAGGAAATGAAAGAAAGTGCGAATGAATGAATGAATGAATGAATGAATGAATGAATGAATGAATGAATGAATGAAGTAAATGTGTGACTAAACAAATAAAAGCATAATAGGCTACTCGTGTGTGAAACAGCGAGTGTATTAATTAATTAAAGAATGAATGAGATTGGAGAAACACAGCGGTTTGACGTTATTTATGTGAACTTATTAGTGTCATTTAAGGTGTTTCGACTTATTTTATGCAAGATATACATAGTAATTATTCTTTTTTAAACAAAGTGATATTCGCATAATGATTTATTGAATGACTTTTGGAAAACAGTGACTTTTTCGCCTTGTTTCCTGAACTCTTATGTGTTGCTATAGACATTTTATCAACAACGTCCAGTTTTTATTGGTTTTGCATATCGTAGTATGAAAGTTTTATAGTTCTGTGCTGTGTCTGATATAAGTTTTGGAATATACTGTAGGTGAGACTATTGCGATATATGAAACTTTACAAATACCATATATTATTATTAATTTATAGACCCTTACCTGGTCAAGTATAAGCAAATCTTTAATATTTCCTACTACATGGAGGCTGCAACAGGAGAAGAGTCAACCGGCATAAATAATATTTCTTTAGATACTTGTAACACAACGCAGAGTTCTAATCAAATTCAGTGCGATTATTGTGAAAAATGTTTCTTAAATTCAAGAGGAATAGTCATACATATTAGTAAATCTCACCCAGATATTCATCGAGAACGTCTCATTCGTAAACAACCCCAATGTTCAACCACCGTGTGGAAGAACAATTCCAATAATAATTTAACTAATAATTCTGAAAACCACTCTACTGCTAATACAAGTCCTTTATCCTTCTACAAACAAAATCTTTCTATTTGTAAGGATAAATTTAGCGCATAGTTATCCGACAATGTGTTTGATGATGTGACACAGCAATTCCTGATTTTCTTATCTGAAGCAATTGATTATCTGCCCGGACACAAACATCCAACCAGGAAATATTACGAAGCAAGAAGACTAAAGAAAAATTTAAATAACCAGAGGACTTACAGCAGATCCATTAACCCAGAAAGAGCCACAAAACGAGACCGACAGAAAAGAAAAAAACAGATTTCTCTATGAGAAAACACAATTCGACTACTTCAATCAACGGCGAAAAGCAATAAGAACAGTACTGAGTCAAAATAAACCAACGTGCAAATTAGATGTCAGCGAGGTGCAACAACTTTACAGTTCAAATTTTTCTCAACCAAATAACAATATTCGATCAGAATATCCATCCCATTACACCGAAGCAGAAATACTCGAATTAGATGAAACATTCCAGACATCTATCACCAAGTCAGAAGTTGCGCTTTCAATATCTCGAATCGCGGTGGACACCGCTCCTGGCCAGACCACGTCCTGTTGAGAGTTCTGAAGGTTGATGCTGCTGCAGAAATCATCTCCTCCATAGCTACAAGAATGCTCCAGACTGCTCACGTACCTCCATGCTTCCAGACCGCAAGAAGTGTTCTCATTTATAAATCTGGTGACGAAAATGACTTTAAAAACTGGAGACCAATTACTATTTGTTCCGTGTTACGTAGGGTAATTGAACGCGTCCTCGATAAACGCCTTCGAGAATTCATAAAATTTAATCCTCATCAAATGGGATTTACACATTCTCCAGGAACAATAGTTAATACATCCCTTCTCAGGTCCATTTTAATGTCCGCAAAATCTAAAAAAATGTGATGCAACTCTCGTTTTCCTTGACATTAGTAAGGCATTCGATAATATCGGGCACTTGCACCTATCAAACACATTAGATAGCTTGCTTATTCCAAGCTTGTTGAAAACGTTAATTTTGAATCTTCAACTAAATAATTCCACTAGAGTAGAAATCAATCATAAAAAACTAACCCCATAGATTTACGAAAAGGAGTTATGCAAGGATCGCCCCTTTCACCCGCATTATACAATCTATGTACTGACCACATCCTTAATGAATTGTCAGAAGACTCGATCGCTGCCGAATACGGTTTCAATCTTGTTTGAGGTTTAAAACCTATTACTGTACTTGGTTTTGCAGATGATACTGTTATCATAGCTAAAAACAAAAACTCTGCTTTAGAACTCACAAGGATGGCTATTGATCGTTTCAAAGCTATTGGTTTAGATATAAATGTAAATAAATCTGTAGCTATTAATATTTTTCACGGTAAATTGCATCCAAATCAACTAAACATTTCTGATGACACTACTGTTACATGCTTAACTGCAAATGAGCATGTACGCTACTTAGGTGTTAATTTTTCTGACGTTTGTATATTCGATTCCCAAACCGTTTTAAACGACCTGAAAACTAGATTAGATTTGCTAATTTCGTCGCCTTTATTACATCCTGATCAAAAGTTTTGTATATTAAATTCCTCAATTTGCCCATCATTAATCTGCACATTTCAGACAATGCCCTTGAAAACAATACCCAATACTTTTTTAGATAACGCTGATAAAATTATTAAAAGCACTCTTAAAGAAATTTTGCAACTACCAGCTGACACACCCGATTCTATGATATATACACATCGTAAATATAAAGGTCTTGGTCTTAAAAAGAATCCACGCTACAACACATTAACGGTTTAAGGGTATTACACAAAACTAATGATCCTTACATTACTTCCACTAGGGACCTGTTAATTCTTTTTTAAATAATCGTGAACATTTTTTGGACTCTCGAAAAGTTAGAGACGCTTTAAGAGACAAAGAATTTGAAAATTGGTGTACATTGCAACAAATGGGTAAAGGAGTGATTCTTAACAAAGAGTTCCCCCCAGCAAACAGCTGGATAAGAAATCACAAAGGTCTAACCCTCTCGAAATGGATAGACGCCCTTAAAATGGTAGGCTATGTCGCTCCGGTCCGAGCTGTACCGGGTAGAAGTCGGGATGGTACCCGCAGTAGGCGCTGTCTCAGCGAGATTGAAACTCTTCCCCATATCCTTGGCTTCTGCCCCTATAGTGAGGCCCTTCGCAACATCCGTCACCATGCTGTCCGTTCTATGCTGGCCGAGGCACTGAAGGAAGTAGGGTTTACAGTCCATCAAGAGGTGCAGGGACTAGCCACACAAGGAAGTGTTCGGCGAATTGATATCATTGCCATTAAGAACAACTCGGCATACATTCTCGATCCCACCATCAGATTTGAGACACATGCAGACCAACCGCATGAGGTGGACAGTGAAAAGAAACGGACCTATGAACCAACAATCCCGTTCTATAAAGATAAATATAGCCTGTCCCACATTGATGTAATAGGTCTGATGGTGGGAGCACGAGGTACCATACCCTCCTTCTTTGCCAACAAATGTAAAAATCTGGGCCTAACACACAGCATTGTGAAGTAAATAGCCATTAATGCCCTCAAAGGATCGATTCAGATATTGAGAAATCATTTGTATGGGAGTGATAATGGAAATTTCAAGTTATCTTAACCTATGGCTGTTGTGGTTTAGATATCAATGCCAATCAATCCGTATTATTATTTTTCTCGCGGCATTCAAATCATTCTAACCTATCTGATGATATCCCCCCCTTTCTTAACTGTAAATGAGCACAAACGCTACTTAGGTATAAATTTTTCTGACATTTTGCATATCTGATTCCCTAAACGTTTCTAATGTGTATCATTTTTACATTTTAGGTGTGTTTCCAAATTATATGTAATACGCTTTGTCAAATCTGGCAACCTTTTCATAAGGGAAGCTAAATTTATTATTATTATTATGAATCATTATCATAAATATCAAGCTAAATTTTTATCATCCAATCACAGCCACAACACAAGAAGATACAATATTTCGCTCCCTCTCCTTGAACCAAAATGTAAGACTGAAGCAGGTCTAAGGCACAGTTCTAATTACGGTCCAAGATTATATAATGATTTTATAAAGAGGAATCCTAAACTAAAATTATGAAACAATACATTATTCAAAAAACAAATATTCGAACTGTTTTTAAAATTATAATCATGTAAATTCTTATTCTTAATTTATTTTTTGCTGTCACTTTAACAATGTTGTATTCTTAACTTAGTACGTTTATGTATACTGTAGGCTATGGTACCGTTTGTTTGTTTTGGTTTTTATTCTTATTCTTTTTAAACTTTATGTGTAATTACATTTAACAGTTTAATCACAGTTGTGATTATTATTATTATTATTATATTATTGTTATTATTATTATTAATTTTTTTCTCCTTCTGTCCACTTTTCATTCTTGGCCACACCCGACCGCAAGCATCTTGCTTTTTCGAGTGTGACCCAGTTACATTGTATTTATACAATAAATTGTAATATGTAGGCTATTTAAAAAAAAAAGCTATGCATATAGGAGTGAATGAAGAAAGAAACTGTAATTAAAACATTTATTTGTCAATTGATATAACAATAGATAAATTATTTAGTAGTTAATATAAAAGTTCATCAATATAATTTATTTTCTTCTTTCTTCGTCATTATAGGCTACCTCCTCCTCTCATGAAAAGTTACAATCCAATGCGGTTTAGAGGAGGGTATATATATCTCTACTAGACCAACAGTTGACAGGCACAGATTGTGGACCTCCCATGTAATTTGACGAGAATGCCACTGCGATATCACTGAGATAATACAGGACAGCATATGACAGGGGATAAACACTCAGTTCCGGAGACGGAGGATGTCTCTTTCGTAGCGCATACCGAGGATCAAACACGGGCTACTATTAACGAAAGAGTGTACACTATCCACTTAGACAAAGCGGTAGACTAAGAAATACCTAACTAAAATTATATTATAATTCACAGGTTTGTACTGACAAATTAATTAATGTGTTTTAATGAAATATGGGATGTATAAACAAGGAAAAAATGTACTCAGAGATTAGAATTTATAAGAATGTAGAATTTTAAATTTAAAAGTAAATAAATAAATAAATAAATAAATAAATAAATAATTTAATTAAATTAATAAAAATAAATAAAAATTAAAAACAGAAAGAAGTGAATGTAGAAGTAATAAAAATCAATCAATTGCAACTACTGAGAGACAAAATAATAAATTTCATATTCAAAATCATCCCTGCTAGCGGTATAGAAACAAGAATGTTCATGATTCACGCACGATGTATAGAATGTAATTAACGCTAGTATCTCATAATATTTTGGTAAAATGTTCAAGTTTCATAAATATATAATCTCCACATTTTTCTTTTCACATTTTGCACGGTTTTTTCCTTTTGTTAATATTTCTATAACTACTACTTTTCCGGTCCTTCCAGACGTAGTCAGGAGATAATAGGGATGTCTTCGAGAAAACACTTAAAAAACCCACATATTCTTGGAAAGTTCCGGGATTGCGAAGAGCAAATTTAATCTTCAAATTCTCCTTTACTGTCATTAGTCAATGAATTCGAGAAGAGAAAACAAAATAAGTGGTTCCTACTGCATCTTTGCAGTTTTGAATCCATGTGTGCTTGTTATACATGTAAATTAATTTTTAAACGAGTTTCACCCTTTAAAATTATCTATTTTGTATTACAACTAATGTTGAGTGGGGTTTTCCCTCAACCTAATATGAGCAAATGCTGGGTAACTTTCGGCCCGGAGTCATTTCACCGGCATTATCACCTTCATCTCATTCCGACGCTAAATAACCTAAGATGTTGATAAAGCGTCGTAAGATAACCTACTAAAAAGTGATGAATGTAGTCAATGTAAGACATACATACATACATACATACATACATACATACATACATACATACATACATACATACATACATACATACATACATACATACATACATACATACATACATACATACATACATACATACATACATACATACATATATTACTAAAGGATTCCTGGAAGGAATGGTGAACGTGAGAAAAGTTCGGGCAGAGAAGAGGATATACTCGTATGATGATAGACATTATTAAGATTTATATTGATTGTATGCAGAGACTAAGAGAAAGGCGGAAAATAGGAAAATTAGAGAATTCTGGATTTCTGTGAAGGACTTGCCCTTGGGAAGAAAACTATGAATATGAATTTGAATACACACACACATTGTTCCTTTCAGTGTAAAAATGGAGTTATCAATTCTTGCGTTCAGGTAAGGATTTGATGACGCTGAAAAGCTTTTTAATTATCCAGAGTTATTATATTTTATCAAATATATGCACATTAAATATAAACAAAAATATTAATCTCTAAAGTCTTATTTTGTAAATAATGATGTAAGCCTGCTCCAAATTATTTAGGATCAAATATACTTGTGCATTGAAATGTTTCTTTACGTTATCATGTTTTACCAAAATGCTAAATTAAATGTCATATATTTACAGGATTTATGTAGGCTATTACAGCAGCATAAGATCTATTTTATAGAAAAATATTTCCTACTCTCATACTAGATATATTTTATGATGCCCAAAGACAATCTCCATTAAGTTATATTAGGTCACAGATCGACATTTATCATTATTAGCAATACATTCATTTTCGCAGTGTTCTGAAAAAGCCTGCTACTTTTCGTGCACAGTACTGCTTGGAAAACCCTTGTTGTTATGGTAGTAAATATAGAATTATGTCAACGAAATGAATGAATCAATTGGTCAATAAAATGTTTCCATTCTTTCTCACTTGTTAAATAAATGAAATAATAAAGTAATAAAATAACTAAAAAACACACTTCTAATTTGAAAGACTCATTCGTGCAGAACGCAAGAATGACACCGTCTCGTTTACATTGTGTTGTGTTTGTACGTTGGCTTGAGTGGAAAGAAACCCAGCATTAATACAGACTACTTGTTTATTTCCACTGAGACTGAAGCAAACATCCAGGTACACAGAGGCTAATGCTTCCTGAACCAGAAATATTATTTCCATGAGAACTGATATTGTCTACAAATAAAACAGTCCGAGGATCAGCAAGCTAAGTACCGCGAGCCACGCTCATAAGCGTCTAACTGGACTCAAAAAACATTAAAAGTTTTTTAATTACTTATAAGGGTTCGGTACTGGCTTGGCTTTCTAATACCTACATTCTCAGCGGGGTTATTCCTAAATTCCAGATTACTTCTATGTTGGCACAGGACTTTTAGACAGATAAGGAAATACTTACACTTCACTTGCACGCATCATTGCCGTAAACACTCGACAAATATCTTAGGATGTTGAGGAAAGGGAGGAAACCCGAAGTACTATGTGGCTGCTGGATGAAGCAGTAGCGGAGACGTCTTTTTACCATCTGTTTGATTTTTTAACACCGGCTTGAGAAGTAACAAATACAAATAGAAATATCGGTACTGAAGAAAACAATATTTCATACCATATATGAACTTACGGATTAATTATATTTACAATCCATTTTAGCTCAAAAACTAAATAATTCACAATGTGACCACCACCATTAATAACCACCAGCTGACTGATAAGTGACGCTGCAGCTAGAAAAGTATGACAACAGCGTTCAGTTCTTACGAAAAATTCTAAGGTTTAATAATTAATGTTTTTCTTTGTGCTTCAGTAGACGTGGAAGTAGGTTGTTGGTGAAAAACAAAATTCTTTCTAACCGTCTGTGCCAATATAAACCAAAAGAAGTATAACACTCTACAACATACCTGCACAAACAGCGCTCAACGAGCGCGCGCGCGCTCCTTCGGAGCGGGAGAGCGGTGTTTACCGCTCGCCGAAGATAGGAAGATACATCAGAATGACACAGACTTGCTATAGGTAGAGGAGAGGGAAACGAGTTACCTAGTGGAGAGCAGTGTGTAGGCCCATCTCAGTAACTGTTTCACGTTGCTTACCTACTGCTACAGTACAGTATGGAGGAATCTAAAAGACGGAACGTAACATTCAACATTTAACGATTTACAGCTCGAACTTATTGATCTTCAATGTGACCTAAGGGCTAAATACCGTTTGAATAATACTACTAGCCTGGTTGAGTTTTACAAGACTAAACATTAGCAATAATATCCACGACTACAAAGGCTGGCTGTGAAAATGATTGCTATGTTTGGCTCAACATTTATATTTGTGAGCATTACGATCAGTAGGCTACTGTTCCTTTCAGCTGCCACAGCATAAAACCCCGTTTTGATGTACTGATAAATAAAAATATATACAAAATGATATTGTACATTTAAGTAGCTATAGAATTTCTATTATTTCTGTAAAATAAATATTTATTTATTAAATAATAATAGTCCAAGATAGTTTTGCAAACACTGAACGGGAATTCATTTCATAAACACTCGTAATAGTACTTCCTCTTGTGTACATTTTGTACGAGATCATCCCTTCTTCCAGTCCACCCTTATACAGAGCGCAGCTAATATCTGCATTCCGCTCATGAACTGTGAGCCGGCTCGGAGAGCGGAAACCTTGTGCAGGCCTGCTCTACAGTGTTCCGTTTTCATGTTTAGGAAAAGAAGGTTGTGTTCCTCTGTTTCTTCAACATAAATACTCCACTCAATGTATCCACATTATATTTGAATAGTTCGAGAGAATTTAGCGAGAAAAAGTCGATTATTTTGCGTTTACAATCATTATTCCTTATAGCTATATTTCACAAGTGATTATCTAGATCAGTGAATCGGTAATATTTTACATACAAGTTCTTACTTTGAATGAGTTGTTTATAGTTATTTTTAACTACACAAAATGAAGAAGGTGTCTTTCGATTCAAGAGTTGAACCATGTTGTGATATTTTATGTTATTAAAACATTAGTTTCTTAACTTGATAATAATGGACAAACGTTTTCCTGCTGAAGAAGACATAGAAACTGTTATGTGCCGTTTTGGTGTTTCACTTCTGAACACCAAATTTGTTATGCGCGACAACTTAAGTCGGATGACTTGTAGAACTAATGGCTACTGCATTTGACTCCCTTTAAATAACATATTTAAATTTATCAGGATTTCTGACACCACTTTTATAATATCTCATAATGGAAAAAGACTTACTGTACTTTGTTTCTACTTATCTTAACATTTTACTTGTTTAGCTAATTTCACTTATTTTACTTAATTTAGCTAATATCACTTGTTTTACTTATTATGCTACTTTTAATCAGGCTATATAGGAAATGTACTTAGTTTCTTAATTCAGATTACAGATTAAATTATTTACAAATAGAACTACGATTATATTTGATTTATTGAATTTACTAACATGATGAATTACTTACAAAAAGTATCTGTTATCTTCGTTCTTGTACACGACACTTGATGCAGTAATTTCTTCCGAACTTTCTTGAAATATCATCTGCAATCTATGTCTGTCAAAAACCTAATAATAGTCCAATAATAATGATCCAAATAATAAACTACGCAACTTCAAGCAACAGATTTTGTATTCTCAACAACCACATCTCCCCTTCAGTCAACAAAATACCCTTAAGACGTTAATGTTTTAATAAAATCTACAGCGTCATCATAATTAACCAGATTGCAAATTAGCACATCGGATTATTTTTAACAGCAATAACGTTATAAGTGAAAACAATGGAATTCGGCTCAGGAAAATAGTTCTGTTAACATTCCGTCATTGATAGGCAATTAGAATTAAACACGACCATACCGTATCCATCTTACTTTGATATGGCGTGAATGAATACACTTATTGAACAGTATTATTCATATCCACTTGCGTGTCATCGTCTTCTGACGTCTGACCAAGAGTTCATACAGTATCTATGTCAGCGAAGTCTCTTCCTATCAGACAATATATTCTTCACAACTTATTAACTTCCTTCCGGAGGCTTTCATAACGCCTTACAATATTTCTAAAATATTTCCTATGATCATAGGTCACAGATCAATAGAGATAGTTGTACCCTGGGTCACAGCAAAACCATTGCTGATTTAATTGCTTAACTTTGCTCAAAAGGTCACAAATTTTGTTGCTGTATCATTCAATCATATTACAATTATATTATGTTATTTTCAGTTGTTAAGAAGGCACAATTGACTTTCGTCTTACTTTCATAATTTAATTTCACTTAAAATATTCATTCTATCTCTTTTAACGATGCTGAGAAAGTGAGGAATAAATAATAAGAGAGATGATACTTTGTTCAGATGCGTGTGTGGAGTCTCCTTGCAATTAGCTGATCTTAAATTTGTGTAAATTATCGAAATAAAACCAAGCAAGTAACCAGCTCAAGAAGAATTCCAATCCACTTAGTCTCGCTGCACTAGTCCCGCGCATTACCCATAGATGACGCCGGTAGCTACTTGGAATATTGCATATGTATTACTCGACAGAGGCGAGTGAATCCGCGGGCGTAATGTGAACTATTGCAATGCAGTGTTACGAACGCAGGAGCAGTAGCGCCACGGCTCCGGGTTGCAGGACTCACTGATCTTGGTCGAGTAATATCAATGTTTTCAAGAGAAAGAACATATATCATGGTTATGTGAAAAATTGCAATGCTTTTGAGTATTGAATTTTTGTGAGAAAACAATGTTATAATTTCAAATTTCTCGTATATATATATATATATATATATATATATAGAATATATAGAATCTTGAATTAGGTTCACTGATTTAAATCACCGTAGTACGACTTTAGGAACAAATTATTGATATAATTAATATTAAACCCGAAACAACCTATGCATAACTTTCTCTTTTCCTCTAACATTATTCGGATACATGATAGCACTCCAGTATAGTGGGGACACCATACTATACTGAAAAAATAGACGGGAGGTCTCGGCGACCTTGGAGATCTTTTGTGCTAATTTCAGCTAGGCGTATTTCTAATTCGCACCAGCTGACTATGCTACGGTTCGCTGTGTATCTAGGTTTCGAAACTGGTAAACTTAATTGTCCCTTGATCTGTTTCATCCACGCGTCGCTTGTAGGTAATTGAGAAATAGTTTAGAAATAATAATGAAATGCAGCTCGTACGAAATAATATTGATTTCTAACATAGGGAAACGAGAGAATTCCGAGAAAAAAGCCGAACTAATATCTTGTCTGCTATAAATATCACGTATTTTTCATTACAAATCTCAAGACTGACCAGGGCTGGAACATGGGCTGCGGGTATGGCAGGCTGATGATCTAGATCACTCGGTCATCGCAGGAACTTCAAGGGGACACTCCACTAAAATGACAACTTTTTTCCTAATCATTTTTTCAACCAAATTTTGAGAGCATGTTTACTATGTAAAGGACCAACAAAATCTAAATTTTGAGTTCCCAAATGTTATTGGTTTTTTATTTATTTTTTAAGAAATATTTTCAAACCCAAGTTTTTAATAGATCTCAATAGTTTTTGAGCTTCCTTTGTTTTGGTTACATTCAAAAGACAAACATTTCTTTGCATTCATTTTATGAAATATCTCATTTATTGACATTCAAAAATGTTTTTGAAAATTTTAAAATGTTATTTTTTTGTATAATTCTTGAAGAAATATTAATAAAATAAATCAGCAGTATTTCTTACAAAATAAATGCATAGAAATATGTAGTTATCTCATATACTTGCAGTAAAAATTTCACCCAGATTGTGATTAGTATTTGGAATAAAAAAACTCGGTGTTGAATCAAGAAAAATAAATTTACGAAATAATGGATTTGAAAGTAAAATGAATGTTTATGTAAATTAAAATTCTCTTCCACTACATTCATGTGGTAACTGCAGGGAACCAACTTTAGAACAAAAAGTTACTAGCTTTGTAATCAGAAATTCGTAGAAAAGATTCTTTGATAAAAAAATTAATTTTGTCAGTTCTTTAAATACCACGCCCTATTATAACCTAAATTTAAAAAATGTTAAACATAATTATAATCAGTATTGAACTAAATCTGTTTGGGCTATGAAAATATAAAGAAGAAGGTAAATAGCCAATAATTTTTTATTTGCAAAATTTTTGTGATATTCAGTGGAGTCTCTCCTTAAGTCACCTTGAGTCTGGGCCTTCATCTAAGATGACATCATAGCGGAAATAAAACGCATCTGTGTTCTAGAAAAGATGACATTGCTGACATATTATAACTACACATTTGAGTTATAATAAATCAATCCATAAATACAGATAAAATTCATCTACATTTTTTCTCATTATAAATCCCAACTTAGACGTCATCATTTTCACCTGGCATTCCATCGTCGGGGATGATTAATTCTTCCAGTTAATGGACCCACCTCGGAAAATGCAATTGCAGAGTGTCATCCCAGAACTTGCTCACTCCTTTTGGCCATTTTTAAGAATTTATATACATGAGTCATTTAATAATTATGGGAACAATGTTTGTATGTGGCGCTATCAGTGATAAATGATGCAAGCTGATAACAATGACAAAGAAGAGCATCTGATGTGTCTTATCCGTGAGTCTGAAGACAATAATCTCATTTATAAGATATTTGTAGACTTATCTGTAGCGCTTTAAAATGTTTAACAAATACGAACAAAGATGTTTCATTAAAATTCAGATTGCAAGAGGCAAGAATGCTCGACAATGTCGTACCGTGACTAGGTGGGCGCATACATTTCGCAGCGGGAGGGAAGATGTTCACCAAAAACGTGGAGCTGGCAGACCGTAATCGGCAAGTGAACGCTATGAGAACACTGCTGGAAGAACACCGTTGTTGGTTATGATTTTGATAGAATCCTTCTCACTCATTCAGTTCCTGTCGGAAATCGTGTGAATGATGCATAATACAGTTACTTTCTGGAACATCATTTACAACCAGCGGTGCGCCGTAAAAGTCCAAATCTCCTTAATTCTCATCCTATTGTGCTACATGATAGTGTTCGCTCTCACATAGCTGCCCCTGTGGTTAATTTACTTCGCAGATGGAACTGGGAAGTTCTGAAGCATACTCCATACTCTCCAGATACGAGTCTACGTGATTTTGACTACTTTCCCGAAAATGGAATTACCACTTAGAGGAGTTCGCTTTAGAACCAGACAGACAATTACAGCAGCAATAGAGCAGTATGTTCGAAGATTAGTACAAAAAGACGCTGTGGATGGCATACGCCGTCTTCCTGAGGTTTGGAGGAGGGTTCTTCATGTTGGAGGAGATGACTTCTGAGCATTGCAACTCTTCCAAAAATTGTTTCTTTGTTAATTCAAATGTTGCCCCTTATTGAATGACCCATGTATATATGTGTATATGTCTGTATGTGTGTATGTATGAAACCTCTATCATTATATTTTAAGGTTCTTTTCTTCCAAAATCACGCCAGATCTTGTTTAAAAGTTTGGGTTATTGTGCATGTCATCCCAGATCACATATAGGCCTAGATTGCTCGTTCCTATGTTAAAATTGGTTGCACTTAGAAGATAACAACCGTCAGGATCGCCACTCGTCCGCCGTAAACGAACACGAGATGGCAGTACAGTCGCTAATGCAATTGAAATGGGAGTCATGATGTGACTCATTGTGTAATAACTAGATGGCAGCATAGTAAACCTGACAAAAGTTGTTACCGTCAAAGCCTATAACGCAGAGCAATCTGGGTATATATGATCTAGGATGTCACTCGATGAGTCCGTTGACCTGTGGATTAAAATGTAGTTCAGTCCTCCCATAAAAATTGGACTAAACTCGCTTTGGGATGACACTCTTTAATTAGTGATACTGCCTGGGTAACATAGTTCAGATCAAGTGGTTCCCGGGCAATTAAAATCAATTTCATGACTTCTTTGGGAAGGGAACTGAAATCAAAAGCGAAACTGAAAAGGATCCTGTCTCTGAATTGAAGAACTTAAAAAAACAATCATATTCTCGTCTGTCATTCTGCCATTAGAGGTAATGGGAAAAATTAAGTTTTGTAGATGCATCTACGACAGAAAGGGAATTCTTGTCACTGCCAAAGTAACACAGTACAAATCAAGAGATTCGCAGGATATAATCCGTATCATGCGTCTTTTTTGGAGGGAAGTGAGTCCAGGGAAACCTGAGCCTTTTAATAAGATGACTCTAGATAATTTTTAACAGTCATTTTTTGTTCAAACCTATTATTCATCTTACTATCATAGGTTTTGAATTCCATCTTAAAAACGGACCGTCATAATCCAGGAAGATTTTGCCTATATGCTAACCAAAAATGAACCAATTATAATTCAGTTTATTGAACATACCGTTCTGTCTGTACGATAATTCGATTGTTTCCAGAAAACTTCGCAATATTTACAATGTAAAATTTGTTAAATGCCACGCAGAACGTGAAACATATTCGATGCGAAAAGTAGCGATTTCAACGGTCCTTAAATTCCGAATGCCGTGTCCACCGCGTAATTTATTTCTAAACAGTAAAAAATACAGCAGCAATTTAACGTGGAATTTATTTTAAGCCTGGATATCTTCATTTAAATTCAGTCCTAACGGCCGTATGAATTTGGGTGTTCCATCACAGGGGATGGGGGTTTGTTAAGTGACCCGGGGAATTGGAGAGGGGGTTGTAAACGTTTAGCCGACTCGACGCAATTAATGAGGCCGTATTATCAAATTCCAGTAGAGTAATTACAGTAATAGCGGCTGTAGACACATATTCCAGTTTAGTAAGTAGAAATAATGGCGCCCATGTCTGTTATCTTCTCTCACGCATTTGAGATGTTTAAATAAAGTTTGTACACGGGAGAAATTTGCATCGCCAAACCGTGTGGATACACAGGAAAAAAATATTTACTTTTATACCGTAATTATACGAAATATAGAGGAGGAATCTCGGATTTCAAATATAAAGCCATAGGCTAATAGGTTTTCCACATTAACAGGTTCTGACAAAAAATTCAAAATGTGTTATAAAACACCGCGAGAATCGAAGAATCGCTAAAGAATTATGTGAAAACATAAAAAATTTGAACTCCATATTTGTTTCGACAAAATTTTACTACATTAAGTTTTTATAACATTTTCAGTTTGCGGTAAACCAGACGAGGAGCTTTTTTTTTTTGAAGAGGCGAAAAATTAAATCCTTGGAAACCAATATCACTGTTATACGTACATTTTTTAAACATTCTCGCGGGTCGTAAAACATTTTTTCAGTCTCAAAATGTGATTAAATTTAATATTCAGATCGCAATTCAAGTTTAAATAGTGGAGTTGCCCATCTCTCAAACTAAGTCATGGAGTTGTCTGTTTTTGAAGCCATATTTAAAGTGGAGTTGTCTGTTTTTGCAACCAAACGAAGCTTCCTCGCTTCCTTTTCAGGAACTTCTTTTACACGAACTTCCATATTCTTATTGAAATAACGATGTAACATAATTTTACAAAGAAAATTTACTTAAAACAGTACCGTAATTTTGCCATAACTATGATCCAGGCACCCAACTATGGTCCAAAACGCATAATGTACTACTTAGTCCTCCAAGAGTTCGGTGTTTGCCATTTAAGGCGCCACTGTGATGGAATTATGTTCCCCATAGATGCTTCTATCTGCCGTTACACGTGGCAATGATATAGATGCTTAACAAGGTCAGTGTGCATCGTTCAATTGAATGTGTGAAGACACAAAATCATTCAGTTTGTGATTGTCTGTTTTATTAAGCTCTCCTCTGTAGAGCTGGTACGTTATAGATACTGTATACAGGGTGTTTCAATATTACGGGGCATAATTTCAGGTATGTATTTCCCACATGTAGACAATCAAAATAGTTCATTACATCATGTGTCCGGAAATGCTTTATTTCCGAGTTATGGCCTTCACAACATTGAAATTCTCCGGAACGTTTTTCTTTCCACAGGTCGTTGCCGTCAAAGGAGACATTAAGAGGGCACTCTGACAGTTCATTCCGAGGCGAAGGTTACATTCAGTGTTGTGTAGGCGTTAGACTGTGCGACATGTATTCAAATCAAGAGCTGGTAGAGATACACTTCATGTACGTTAACGCGGACGGCAATGCTGCGCTGGCTCGTCGTTTGTACCAGGAGAGGTACCCACAGCGACAATGTCCTGATCGGAAGACATTTGTACGTCTCCATTACCGTCTGTGCGAGTATGGAAAATTTAACTCTCCTGGTTTGGGAAGGGGACGACCAAGATCTACAACTCCAGAAGTACAGGAGGAGATTCTGGAGGCTGTGAACATGACTCCTTCTATCAGCACACGAAGGGTAGCGTTGCAAGTCAATGTTCCTCATACGACTGTCTGGAGACTGTTGAAAGAGTATCAATTGTATCCTTATCATTTGCAACGTGTACAGGCCCTGTCACCAGCAGATTACCCTGCACGAGTTAGGTTCTGTCAATGGTTCTTGCAGCAGTGTGGTGTAAATCCGAACTTTCCTGCCTCAGTATTATTTAAAGATGAAGCACACTTCACACGAGATGGCATAACAAATTTCCACAATCAGCATGTATGGGCGTATGAAAACCCACGTGCAACTGTTCCATCTCATCATCAGGTGCGGTTCTCCCTCAACATGTGGGCCGGTATCATTGGTGATCGATTAGTTGGACCCCGTGTACTTGTAAACAGACTTACGGGGCAGGCGTACACAAACTTCCTGGAAAACACCATACCTCATGTTTTAGAAGACACTCCACTGATCAATCGTCAACACATTCACTTCTTGCATGATGGCGCTCCTGCACACTTTAGTCGTACGGCTCGCCGGTACTTGGATCGAAGGTTTCCTGATCGATGGATAGGTAGAGATGGCCCAATTGCTTGGCCTCCACGCTCACCTGATCTGAACCCACTCGATTTCTACTTGTGAGGCCATTTAAAATCATTGGTTTATTCGTCTCCGGTGCCTGATTTGGAATCCCTTCGGAATCGAATTGTGGCATGTTCTGAGGACATACGCAATACTCCTGGAGTTTGGGATCGTGTTCGCAGGTCAATGAGACATCGATGTGAGGTCTGTATTCAAGCAGGAGGTGGACATTTTGAACATCTTCTGTAATGACAACGACCTGCGGAAAGAAAAACGTTCCGGTGAATTTCAATGTTGTGAAGGCCATAACTCGAAAATGAAGCATTTCCGGACACATGTTGTAATGAACTATTTTGATTGTCTATATGTGGGAAATACATACCTGAAATTATGAGTCCTCAACTATGTACCACAATTTTTTGTGGACTATAGCTGTATTTCATTTTGAAATATTTATTTCAATAAAATGTGATCAGTGTGATTATTTACTTCTGCAAATACGGTATCTCAGTATATTCTAAAACAGCATTTAACATTAAAATCAAGAAAACAAAGAAACAGGCTGTTCCAGCATCAATGGTACTGCCACGAATGATGGTCCGGTAAAACGAAAACTTCAGGGTAGAAGGAAAACAACCGTCCCTGTAAGTGACTATGAGAGCGATGAAATTGAATTGGATACACATTATGTTTTCGGTGTTTTCTCCATATTTACAGACAGTGACTCAGATATGAAAAAGAAGACGAAATCTGTTAAATTAATGCTAAAGGCACATAGTTATATGGTAGTTACTTATGAGGAGGAATTGTGGCCAGGGAAAGTTTTGGAAGCGAAGAACAATGGAGCTCTTGTTTCATGTAGTAAGAAGCGGCAATTACTGAGGTGGCGAGAAATGGAAGACATTTTATTCTATAGAAAGGAAAACTTAATTAAACAATTTGAAGACCCCGAATGCGTCTCGAAAAAAAGAGATCTATTTTCAATTTCAGAATTACAAGAGAAGTGGAGATTCAAAGGATCGAAATAAGCCTAATGAATATAGTTCTCAGTACGGTAAATAAACATTATCAGTGAATTTATTTGCATAATATTTTGCTAAGAATGTGTTAGTTTATTTTGATACCGTACTTTTGTTCTTTAATATACGCTCACCTGCAAAAAACTGGGCCAACTACATTTTCTTAAAAATTTTTTAAAATTGTAGGATTTTTTAAATAATTGTAAGTGTGCTGAGGTTCATTTAGTTATTAATTTATATTGTGATACGTAACAATGTAATACTGAATACGTAATAGCCAACAATGATCTGAAAAGAAGATTCGTTCTTCTTGTAATATTGTGTGTAAACTTCTCGGACTCATTTCGAGCTAAGCTGAAGATGTCTACAGACTGGTAAGCTCTTTTGAAGCAGTATTGGAGTACTTCATTTTATACAAATGTCACTAAGTCCTACCGATTCAGCAAAAGTGGTTGCATTGAGAGAAGTTGGGAATAGTCAGCGTTATGTGGCTGCAGTTCTTGGGATTCCTCGATCGACCGTACAACGAGTGTACCATCGCTTTAGAGAGACAGGAGGTTATTCCAGGAGACCCGGTTCAGGGAGAAACGTGAAAGAGTGTGGAGAAGAGAAGGAGAACGTTTTTCTTCATGTTCCTTCAGTTCACAAGTCAGTTTCCAAAGTGGATCAGTAATGGTATGGGGTGGCATTTCGTATGAAGCTCACATAGAACTTGTTTTCATTAATGGAGATGCTTTGACTGCTCCAAGATACATCGCAGAAGGTCTAATTTAACATGGGGTACCATATACCCCACTTATTGGTGGAAAGTTCCTGTTAATGCATGACAATGCTTGCCCTCATGCTACAAGAATCGTGGATGAGTTCCTTCACGACGTTGGATTAAATCGGATGACATGGCCAGCAAGAAGTCCTGATATAAACCCTATTGAACATGTGTGGGGCATGCTAGGGAAGCGAGTTAGACGTCGTCTAACTCCTCACAGCAACTTACAGCAGCTCTGAAATGTTCTAAGTAAAGAATGGAATATAATCGACCAGACTGACATCCAGAATCTGATCGAAGGGTTGAATCGGGGAATGGTAACAGTCATACAGTCACGGGGAGGCAATACCCGCTATTACCAACATCTGGGTGGCCACAAAATCTGTTGAACATTTGAAAGAAAATTGATATAACTTGTAAGTTTTTACACCTTTTGTTTATATCCATTCTTTGGCGTTGCAAATAATAGCGCAAATGATAATAAGTTTTTTTTTTTTTCTGGGAAGCAATGGTTTCTTCATTTCATAAAGGATTTTCTGATTCTCACCTCATAAAAAAATGAGAAACTTTAGGTGGCCCGGTTTTTTTTTTTTTTTTTTTTTTTTTTTTTTTTTTTTTTTTTTTTTTTTGCCAGTGAGTGTAGTTGTTCATTATTACTGAAAAATGACTTTCAGATTTTACTTGTTTATTGAGTGTTATGTAGTGTGTACTAATAAAAAGAATCCCTGTACTTTTCATTTATTTTTAATATTTCTGTGCTAGATTATGTTTCTGCCCTTAAATTAGAAACTCAATGTATTGATTTACGAATAATTACAGCTCCAGCTATAGTCCATTCATGCTTTCAAGCATGAATATATGAGTGGACCATAGTTGGGCAACTCAAAATACAACTATGTACCAATGCTTATTATTTTTTAACACTTGTAATTAAATAATTTCAAACACATATGTCAATATTTATTTAATATAAACTTACAAGAGTCCGAAGCCAAAATTTCACTTAATCTGGATGAATAGTACTGAATATACAAAGAAAAATGTGACAAATGTGGACCATAGTTAGGGGAAACTACGGTATATCTTATTCATCCTCAAACCGATTATATAAACAATCAACCATGTTGGACTCGCAGATGCGTGATGGGAAAAGTGGTTCGAATGTGGGATTCTCATTGGCTGCTGAAGGAATTGTCCTAATTTGAAAGGAAGCCACAGTGGAGTTGTCTACATTTTGATCCTAAAGCGCTATTTTCGCTTTGTTCTGTCCATTTTTTAACCTAAACAGTTCCAGAATAGCAACTAGCATACAAAATTCTATAAGAAACAATCGATATCTCGAAATTGAAAAAAATGGAGTTGCCTAACTTTGATACTATGCTCCTCAGGCACAATAGGTTTATAATACAGTATAGCCTACATACACTTGTGAGTTATTGTGTCTAATCGTCTTCAGAACACAGCGTCAGTAGTTTATGCACTATTTTAATGAAACTTAAGCCTATTTATTTTGTCGTAATTCAAAATTATATGGTAAATAGACTATTAATTTCATAAATTATATACTGTAACTATATAATCTCTGTATTCGGTTATGTATCGAAACATTGTTTCCTATGTTCTGAAATTGCACACTAATCTTTTCTTTAATTAGTTACATTGCAAAGAACATTTGAAAATTACTATGTTAACTTACAGCTTGAACTTCTGTAATGTTATTTTCCCATTAATTTGCTACGTTTTCATAACTTTCGGAAGTGTACTGTAGATATACTACCGCAATTTTCAACCTTTCATTTCTAGTCTCCATGATAGATGTCTTCATGCGGTAGCTATTAAGTCATCTCCATTTTCAGCTTTTCTCTTTCAAAATTCTCCTTTGTTCTTTTAAACGCAACGGTAAAAATCAGAGTGAAACAAGTGGCCACCAGACTTAGAACTGTCGCATTCGATCGATCGACACCTAAAACATTGGTATTGGTTCAGATATGACGGATTATACGCATAAATTGTCTACCAGAACACAGTTTTCGAGGCATGTTTGCCACGTTTGGTTTCGATGGCCTTGAAGATCTGACTGATTTTGTACGAATGTTTGCGGTTACGGAATTCCTTTGTTAACACGGTGATATCCTTTTTGTTTTGCTATGTTTATTTGTTTAAAAGTGATAAACGATTGTAATGTAATTTTATTGTACATCGTTACAGAATGGTTGGCGACTTACTACGTATGTCAAATGCAAAGACATAGTTCTACGTAAAATTATGTTGACGTGTTGAATGTTAGAGTAGGCTATACGATAGGAATAACAGAATCTTTTGAAATGTTGTAAACTTTATCCACGTCACATGAAAAATCATTATTTGATTAAATTTTTGTAATATATATTGAGTGGAATTCAAAATTAAATATAGCTTATAAGAAGGAAATTAATTTTAAAGCTTGATTGACGATATTAGATGCACAGAAAATTTTTTTTCGATGCATGTGTCAGAGGAGAGAAGAAAGAAATAATGGTAGGCCTATAAAATATTATATTAGAATTCCTCGTATATTTTACAAAACCATAGCTTATGTGTCAGTTCCCCAAGGGAATTAAAAACTTCTAGGAACTGAGCATTATTACGCAAGGAGATTGATAAAGGGGTTTGGACGTAAGGTGAGACGGGGTGGTTGAGGGGTTAGAATTGATCGGTCTGTCGGGGAGGGTGTTCCTCTCGAATAGTCTTGAGACCACCCCACTCGAATCTGTCTTCCGTCAGTACCGCTACGCCGCCCTGAAGAATGAATAAACCCAAGGCTTGCATCATAGCTTCCCTCCAAACCTTTTTATATGCAGGATACGTAGCGATGTTTGTCCAAGAAAAATGACGGGTGAGGACTGGTGACAAATCCAAGTTACTCATGGAATGAGAAACCGTTTCGACGGCCTCAAATATCGTAAGAAATATACCCACTCCCATCTCCAAGGTGAGGACCTTCCCCCCCCCCCCCTGCACTTCTGAAGACTTCATTCATCACAAATCTTCTGTTCCCACTTTTGAGGTATTCCCTCAAGCTATATTTTCTTATACCAAAAATGGATCGTAGGAATGCAAGTAAATCATATTTTATGATCTGACAAGGAGGGCAATTTTACCATTTCCTGTCAATAAGAGTGGATTTTCGTTACTAAATTAGGATCATCTCGGAGAATTAATGTGTGTGTAAAACACCAAAATAATACATTTATATTCAGGATTGTGTATAAAATTTGTATATGTCTTTATTTCAACTCGCTATTTATATATTTTTCTTTGGAACATGTCCATTCATTGGTTGGATGGACTCTTAAAATTTCAGTAAATTCTTGAGCATAAATTTAAACAGAGGCTTTTACGATGAATGAAAAGCAGAGGAGAGTCGATGTCATAGTTCTAATCATTTCAAATTATAATGGATTGAAATACTTCATTGTAGGAAATTTTCATGTAAGGAGTGCCTATTCAAAAATATTTCACTGAAAAGTCCAAATCTTTAAATATAAAAATTTTACAAAATATCACCAGATTCTATCAGTGTTCCATTATCTCTTTCTTCTTTTTTTCGTGGTTCAGAACATTGTGACCTATTCCGATCTTAAGAGCAAATATAACTTCCCTCAGGAAATATGTTGCTACCCAAGTGTTAACTTGATAGTCGCACGCTGGGTGATGACGCCTTGTTTTCATCTGCATCTAGACTATAATGAGTGGTGTTACACACTCTCGCCATTTCTAACAGTCTCTATTACTATATAGTTCATTGTAATATTCTATACCAAATTGTTAAGATAATTTTAAAACCAGTGCATTGCGCTTGGTTATGGTTCGTACAAGATAAATGAATGAATGAATGAATGAATGAATGAATGAATGAATGAATGAATGAATGAATGAATGAATGAATGAATGAATGAATGAATGAATGAATGAATGAATGAATGAATGAATGAATGAATGAATGAACGAACGAACGAACGAACGAACGAACGAACGAACGAATGAATTTGGTCCCGTGCACGTAGTCCACTTAAGTCGGTCCATTATACCCCAAATAACTAGAAAGTTTACCCAAGTCCCGAAGTCTCCTTGAGGATCAGGATTGTTCTCTGGTGTACTTTCCTTATATCCTCTGGTCCCAGGACATATCTGATTGTTGACAAAGGCTCACAATCGCATAATATGTAGAGAGAAGATTCCACTTGCGCATTATTTTCCGCAGGTGCTTCCCTAGAGTGTTGTGTCCTGTTAACAGGCCCACTACACCTCTTTGTAAGCTCTGCATGGTTAAAGGATATGAGTATCTTACCGATATTTCTACTAGGACCCTCTATCAATGTTCGAGCTTGCCTAGCGTTAGTGAGATTTCTCCATGGTGTGCCATGCTGATGGATCACCCATTGCGTGTTTTTCATCTGGCCCTTCGTGGAGTGATATCTAGGACATCTTCTGGCCCTATAAAGGTATTTGCCGAGCGCTCCCTCGCCAATCTATCGGCAATTTCATTACCTCTGATCCCTGCATATCCTGGTACCCAACACAGCGTTACAGGACATCGGGAACAGAGAAGATCCAGTGTCCTCTGGCATTGTCATACCATATTGGACACTATTTTACTGCACTTAATGCCTTTAAAGCTGCCTGGCTATCAGAGCAAATACAAATTATGCCATTAAGAAAGGAATTTCTAATAAATGATACGCACATGCCAAAATAGCAAATGAGGGGCTCACAACCACAGTGGACCAAGTCTACCAGTGCTCAGTTTGTGGATTAATACAATTTTGCATGAAGAAAACTTAGATTTATTCATTGCCATAACAAACCAAGTCCATAATTCATTTGTTACTCCATAGAAAGCAGCATTTCCTATGAAAGGTGAAGGTTGCTAAGCATGAGCGAGTAACTTTAAGACTCAATTCCTCAAAATTATTCCAGAAAGACTCGGTCCACTCTGGTTGTGAACCCCTCAAATATTTCGGCCTGGAACAGATTAGTGTGGCAATCCAGAGAGTAAGATAACCTCGTCTTGGGCCCATGAATACCGGCCCCTGTCCCATCATTAGTCTTGGAGCCGTCCGTATACCAGACCAGTCCCTCGACGTGGTTAGGAGTCCTTGGGCTTTTACAACGTACAAATGTGACAAATCTGTACACCAACGTCTCTGCTGATGCAAAAATTTTGTTCGAATTTATATAACTCTTCTCTTTTCCTTTCACTGTTTCACTCAACTTTACCTTACACTGTCATGTTTAACATCCCGGACACTTATTGATTTGTAATTTAGGGGAAGTCTGTGTTCTGGCATTCTTAATATTTGTTCGTACCATTTTTTTCATAATTTATCTTTTTATCTTTGTGAAAATATACTCAATTTTTCTCTAATTTCAGTCTTTCTTTTGATGTGAATATATGTACAAGTTCGGTTCAGTAATAGCACGGCATCCGATATATTCGATCGATACTCTTTCAGGCCAGTTTTGTCGCGCCTGTAATTTCTAAACTAAATGACATATTATAATCAAGAAAACGGCGACCTACAAGCGAAGGACAAATGTATCCAATATGGGCTTGAGTTGGACATCATCTAGAGTTACGCGGGATGGGGAAGTTGAGGCACGAATTATCCGGTCGCGTGACTGTCGAGGCAGTGTAACTCGAGGATGCGAAGCGATAGAACGTTCGTAGTTGTATTAAACGATTCATAACGCACCAGTTTTCAGTCTCAATTGAGCAACAATAAGCAGTTGACAATTAAACTGGAAGAATTCGCGAGTAAAATTGAGTGAAGAGAGAAAATACACAATGCCGAGGGATATGTAGCTTAAATGGGAACGGGCTTATTAGGTGCGTTGAAAAGTTCGTGGTCTGACACATAGATGGCATTGAAAATGTGTCAATAATGCCGCCATTGTTAGCGGTCATTTTACATTATTCAAGTACGAAAAATCATAATTTCCTGTTGACTACATTTTGTATAGTTCAATTTTGAAATTAGTGCATCGAACAGATTGGCAAAAATGTAGAATATCGAAATTCCTATTGTTATTGAATATTTCGTAAAAAGGAGAATGAGTCCAACATAAATTAAAGCAGCCATGGATGCTACACTGGAGGAATCTACTTCAGCGTTTTCGACTGTGAAAAAATGGTAGTTACTATTTCAACATTGTCAGGGGGATAGTGGAAGACGACCCCCTCAGTTCACGTCCAATAACAGCAACAAGTGAAAAAGTCTTAGAAAAAATCCACGATATGGTGTTGAATGACCGTATAGTAGAAGTGCGGAAAATTAGTGAGGTTATGCGTATCTCAACTGAACAGATGCACCACATCTTAGTCAATGTTTTGGACAAGTAGGTTTCGCATTTGTTAACACAAACAAAAGCATGTCCGATGTCAAATTTTGAGGGATTGTCTGACTCGACTCGGGAAAAATACGCCCGATTTTAGAGACGGTTTGTGACCATTGATGAAACTTGGATCTACTACTACATACCAGAGACAAAACAGCAGTCGAAACAATGGAAGCACAGTGATTCCCCGCATCCAAAGAAAGCAAAATCTGTTTAATCGGCTGGGAAAGTCATGGCGTTCTTGTTCTCTCATTCTAAGGAGATAATCATGATTGACTGTCTAGCAAAGGATAGAACAATAATCGGAGACCATTATTCAAATCTTATGCAGCAAATGAAAGGGAAAATGCACGAGAAGAAGCCTGATACTACCAAGAAGAAAATGTTTCATCACGACGGTGCACCTGCTCATACGTCTGCAATCGCGGTTGCTAAACTACACGAACTACGGTTCGAATTGTTGACGCACCTCCCTCCTACTCATCAGATTTGGCACCCTCAGACTTCTTCCTTTTCCCAAAGCTCAAAACTCACTTAGCTGGGAAGAAATTTCCTTCAAATGAAGAGGTTATCGCAGGAGCAGAAGACTTTTTTGCAGACCTCGAAAAATCTGTATACAAGGAGGGTATAGCAGCATTGCAGCACCGGTGGATCAAGTGTGTGAACCTCAGGGGGGATCATGTTGAGAAATAAAGATTGTTTCAGAATAATCCTAGTCTAATTCCTATGTTAGACTATGAACTTTTCAAACAACCCTCGTATATGCATTGGGTAGCAAGCGTTAGAGCACGGTTGGCACTATAGTAACCGACATTTTTATTTTCAATACATACATAATGGCAACTCCCAGGTTTCCCATCACAACGAAGAAGTGCCTGGTTTTTAGTGTGTCTGGAAAGAAGAGACGAGTCACTGCTGACGTTTACCTTAACAGCATTTCTATCAGCGCCGTATTAACGTATAAAACTTGTCTCCGATACAGTGCAATCCAGTTTCTTAATCCATATGGATAATATGCTGCTGTAGATCTGAAGAGTTTCAGTTTTTGAATATTTTTCAATTTTGTTCTATCTCAATTATTCGTTTCTCAATGCTCACAACAACAATATGTTATAGTAAGCACTCTCATTATTTTACATAACTTCAACTGTGTACCCTTCATTGTTTATTTCTAGATTTCTCCGAATAATGTCGCACATTATCTGAAATCTGTTCTGGTGTCTTATAACGAAAGTGCGTTTGTAGTTGAATCTCATTTTCATCAGATTCCATTAACTGAAATCCGTGAAATTTTGTACGGACATGATGCTGTGTCAGAAGAGCAGTGAAAACTAAAGTTAGTTTTGGCTAATAGATATTGAGAAAGAAAGAAAGAAAGAAAGAAAGAAAGAAAGAAAGAAAGAAAGAAAGAAAGAAAGAAAGAAAGAAAGAAAGAAAGAAAGAAAGAAAGAAAGAAAGGGAGGGAGCGAGGGGGGAGGGAGGGAGGGAGGAAGTAAGAAAGAAAGGAAGAAAGAAAGAAATTGAAGTCCGTCTTTTCACCTTACTTATTATTTGCTGAACCTTGACATTTTATAGATTCTATTGATAAAATTTATAAGCAAATTCATTTTTCCTCCTTAAGAATTTTTCATCGTTATTAATTTGTAATATTCATTACTTACTTACTTACAAATGGTTTCTAAGGAACCCGCAGATTCATTGACGCTCTCACATAACCCCGCCATCGGTCCCTATCCTGTCGAAGATTAATCCACTCTCTCTCATCATATCCCATCTCCCTCAAATACATTTTAATAATATCCTCCCATCTACCTCTCGGCCTCCCCAAAGGTTTTTTTCCCCTCTGGTCTCCCAACTAACACTCTATAAGCATTTCTGGATTCGCCCATGCCCTGCCCATCTCAAACGTCTGAATTTAATGTTCCTAATTATGCCAGGTGAAGACTACAATGCGTACAGTTCTGAGTTGTGTAACTTTCTCCATTCTCCTGTAACTTCATCCCTCTGAGCCCCAAATATTTTCCTAAGAACCTTATTCTCAAATACCCTTAATCTCTGTTCCTCTCTCAAAGTGAGAGTCCAAGTTTCACAACCATACAAAACAACCGGCAATATAACTGTTTTATAAATTCTATCTTTCAGATTTTTTGACAGCAGATTAGATGACAAAAGCTTCTCAACCGAATAATAACTGGCATTTCCCATATTTATTCTGCGTTTAATTTCATCCCGAGTGTCATTTATATTTGTTACTGTTGCTCCAAGATATTTTAATTTTTCCACCTCTTGGAAGGATAAATCTTCAATTTTTATGTTTCCATTTCGTACAATATTCTAGTAACGAGACATAATCATATACTTGGTCTTTTCGGGTTGTAATATTCATTAATGTTTAAAATTTCGTTTATATTATTCATCATCCCCTGGCATGGGGTCTGCTTTTTCTAACCAGATAATATGTTATAGCAACCGCATTGAAAATGTTACTCCGCTGATGGACATAACTCGTAGCAAGACAGAATGCAGATGAAGTTGTTTACGTAAACCAAGCAGTTTAATCAGCCATGACACTGCTACAAACACCTTGTTTACATCTCCTTCTACTGATGTCAGCATCCAATGCTATTAATGCGCAAGATGCTTAGAAGTGCTTCAAGTAGAGTTTTACATAATCTAAAGAGAGTAATGTTTTTTTTTTTTTTTTTTTTAACCTAAAGAACATGTTTGTGGTTTAACTGTTCTTGTTCATTTATTACGGTTATATTTTGTTATGCTGAAATTGTCTATATAGTGAGCGTAAAATAATGAGCGGACAAAGAACAAGTGTGATGCAGTGAAAATTCACGTCCTTTTGTTTACGATTACTTACTCTTTTCTCTAGTTGAAATAAATACAGACGCTTATCATGAGGTCGCTGCTCCAACAGAACTCATAAAAGAGAAATTGACATATAGAGTGGAGATAACGTAACTGAGCATATTTTAACAATTTAACAGCACCATGATGAATTTTTTAATTTGCTTTTATTTAACGACGCTCGCAACTGCCGAGGTTATATCAGCGTCAACGGTGTGCCGGAATTTGGTCCCTGACGAGTTCTTTTACTTGCCACTAAATCTAGTGACATGAGTCTGTCGCATTTAAGCACACTTAAACCCATCACCCTGGGCCGAGATCGAACCCGCAACCTCGGGCACAGAAGGCCAGTGCTTTACCGCCTGTGCCACCCAGGGCGATTCGTGATGAATATGGTGAGTTAGAGCAAACAACGAATTCCAATTTTGCAGACCAGATAAAACGGCTGGTGGATCATCGTGCTAACCACATTGGATGATCGCCTCTGTTCAGATATGTGGACGTCAGGTCAGTAGTCAGTTCTTAGTAGGCCTATGTCATATATGAGCTGTCGAATTTTCTTTGTTAGTTTCTGTTAAACCAATGAATGATATACTAAAGTAGTTTTTATGATATGAATCAGGAAAATAAAATAAGAAATCAGTAATATTTTGATTACTCAACTTAAATGTGAAATTAAGCACCATTTTTACTAACGTTTCTGTTACAAAAGTATTGTCCCATACCACACCTTACATTAGAGGCACTCAATATCTTTATTCCGTTTATTTTTCATATTATGCACTTAAAACTGTCTGGAAATTATAGCGGACAGTCAATGTTTTCGATGTAAGACAACAGAAGATAATAAAGTGGTAGTGTGACAATGTTTGATAATAGAACTTAATGCAAGATCTTATAGTTTACGCTCTTATCCGCTTATTACATTCCTTGTGTCGCTCCTTTATCAGTTGTGCAAAGTGGACGGTCAGAATGTTACGAGAAATAGACTTTTAACGTCGAACGTGTCAGAATGCTCATCAAGCGGCGGTCAGGTTCGGATGTTAATTTAACTGCATCCCACCGTTTGTCCATTCAACTTTGGATATCACAAGAAGTTACAGATGTGAAGCACATATAATACGTGTCAGTGACCTGGCATTCGTATCACAGAATAATGATGATGATGATGATGATAATAATAATAATAGTTACTATCATAATCACAATCATTGTTAATAATAATAATATATCGTAATAAATACACTATTGACGTAATCGTAACAGTCATCGCAGTATAACAATCAAGACGATTACGATCATTTTTATGGTTGTCTATTATTAAGACTATTATTATTACCTACCTACTTACTTACTTACTTACTTACTCACTCACTTACTTACTTACTTACTTATTTACTTACTTACTTACTTACTTACTTACTAGCTTTTAAGGAACCCAGAGGTTCATTGCCGCCCTCACATAAGCCCGCCATTGGTCCCTATCCTGAGCAAGATTAATCCAGTCTCTATCATCATATCCCACCTCCCTCAAATCCATTTTAATATTATCCTCTCATCTACGTCTCGGCCTCACCAAAGGTCTTCTTCCCTCCAGCCTCCCAACTAACACTCTATATGCATTTCTGGATTCACCCATACGTACTACATGCCCTGTCCATCTCAAACGTCTGGATTTAATGTTCCTAATTATGTCAGGTGAAGCTTTGCTGTGGTCGTGCCAGAGAATCAGTCCCATTCCGAGGCTTATTTGAAGGTTTCGTAACAAGCTGTTTTTCACGGTGATGGATTGTTAGCCCTTCGCCTAACCCTCAAGCTGGAGGATCACCCTTCGTCGGCTGTCCGCGACTGCTTATTCAATCAAAGCTACCCTCCATATCTTCGATCCGCGACCTGCGGACGCGCCATGCCGTGGTGATAGGGACCCACAATACATTATTATTATTATTATTATTATTATTATTATTATTATTATTATTATTATTATTATTATTATTATTATTATTGAGAAGAATGCGATTGCGAGAGTGACTATGACGAACATAAAATAATGTAATTAAATTTAAACAAATAAACCTATGTGATGATATGTAAAAATGTTGATTGTGTTGAAGATGACAATAAAGATATAGATGATACAGGAAATAAAGAGAAAAAAGAGATAATTGGAAAATAAAAAGGAAACAAAGATCATCATACGATTATGCCGACGGGAGTGAGAGTAGTTGTGATAATGACGATGATGATGATGATGATGGGGAAGAAGGTGAAGAAGAATATTAGAAAGAAAGTAGACAGATGATGTAGGATAGCGAAAGGTAGGTGGAGGACGACATTAAGAATAAGAGAACCAATACTGTTATATCTTTATGTTAGTCGATTATTCAGCAACGCTGTATTAACTAGGCCTACTAGGTTATTTAGCACAGTTGGAATTAGTGATAGCGAGATGTTTTTATTCTTCATTAATTGGCGACGCTGTATCAACTACTGGGTTATTCATTGCCAATAGAATTTGTGATAGCGAGATGGTATTTGGCGAGGTAAGGCCGAGAATTCGCCATGAATTACGGTTGAGAAAATCTCAGAAAAAACCCAGCCACGTAATCAATCCAAGCGGAAATCGAACCCACGCCCGAGCCAACACCAGATCAGTACGCAAAACCACCTACCGCCTGAGCTAAACCGATGGCTATGATGTTGTTATGATTATAATGACAAGAGGTAGATGATGATGATGATGATGATGATGATGATGATGATGATGATGGTGATGATGGTGATGATGAAATGTGAAATTTATACAAATTAAGAATTAAATTAAATTAAGAACATAAAAAAGATGGAGATAAAGAAATATAGACCTAATAAGAAATTGACTACATGATTATGGTTTTGATTACAAAAGTATCATTCTGGTACATATAGCAACTATTATGGGGAAGAGAAATGAAATTTATGGTGTTTGTGAAAATTAAGAAGTTAAAGATAAGGACAGTGAAAATGATGACAGAATGATGAATAAGAATATAAATTTGTTGAAAAGGAAATCTTTCTCAATGAGAAGTGGATAAGGATTATGATGTGGTGGTGGAGAAGAAGAGGTGGAATGCTTCGAAGATTGTGAAAATTAAGAATGAAATGAGGAAAGAAGTTCAACAAAAATATGATGAATATAATGAACATGGAGAACAAGAAAAGAATAAACAGATGGTGATGATAATGATGTTGTTCATACATTTGCGAAAGTAATAGAAGTCAAGAAAAAATTGGATTTTAGTCAAAGTTGGTGAACATGATTGTGCTGTTACTGAAGATAAATAGATACTGGTGTTAAAATGTGAAACAATAATTATAAAATTTATGAAGGAAACTAAGATTATGAAGGCAATGAGCATAAAATGGTGACTATAAAGATTTTGTCGTATACGTTTTGGGAATCAAGTATTGTTGCGACTCCTCCAGAGACAGCGACATGTCTCAACCGAAGACCTGTGGACGTTCCAGACACTCCGGAATGAATGATACGAATTTGGAACTGGCATTAGCCTCATAACTCTGGATCCCGAGATCGAATCTCGCAATGAAGTCACGATGACCCGTAGTTACATCACAGACTGTATTTGTGAGATCTCGGGTTTGCTGGCAGAGAGTGTGAGATGCATTCTGAGGCTAGGAAATCGCCCACAACCTTTCCTTCCTTCTCTGTCTCTCTTTTTTATTTCATTCCTCCTTCTTTCTCTTTTCTTGCTCTTCTTCCTTTAACCCTTTAGAGAGGAATTCAAGAGTCCAGTTTAACCTGCCCAACCCCTCTAACCTCGCGAGTTCTCTGGGGTTGATAGAATGACACATTTTGAAGGGACGTGGCTGGAAAGCCAACACGTCTGGACCCGAGTGTGTGCACAGCCACAATTTACTTCGCCCTCAATGCATGTTGCTCACCGTTAGGGTTTATACTCGACAGTTATGGGGTTTGAAGGCACAATTCTCTAACCCAAGGCAGATAAAAATGTTTCTAAACATAATTTTGGAAACAAGTTACACCACGGTGTGAAAATAAACCATTGCTATATTTCATAGGTCTGTCAAGAACAGCTCGTCTGAAATATTTCTTGTCGACATCGGTATTTAGTTGTTTTCAAAATGTGTGCATATATATTTGACAGATTTCTTGTCTGCTTCTGTTTTATATCCAAGTGTATTGATGTAAGTTTGTGAGGTATCAACAGCTATTTGCGTCTCTTGACTCAAATTGTTTACGATACAACATTAAAAATATCTTAGAGTGTACAAGCATAACATTATTTAAATTTATTATCGAAATAAATGCCAAATCATAAGTGTTTAAGAAAGTCATATTTTCATCTTCCTGCTTTAATATCCATTTCCTTCATATTTTTTACTTCTTGATTTTAATTTTTGTTTTTAATTTATGTATCTTCCTGTACTTTTTTACCTTTACTGTCTCCTCATTATTATCTTATCCATTAGTGTCTAATCCCCGTCTGTGATTCAGTACTAGCGCGAAGGCCTTCCGTTCAGGCGGTTCGATCTCCGGCCAGGGCCGTGATGGAATTTATGGCGGCCACAGCAGATGTTGCAGAGGTTTTCTCGGGAAACTCCCGTTTCCCTCTAACATTCCACCAACACTCTCCGCCTCTTTTCTCATTTCATCTATCATCTGCAATAGTAAAAATAGACTAGGGTGAAATTTTGGTGATAGTACGGATTTCCGATGCTGATGTAGGAAGGGCTTGGGTCTCATCAGGCTACTCGTATGTGGACGGGACCTGACTCTATCAGGGGCTGAGGCAGGATGGCCCAACTGTCAGTGTCGGATTCACCTAGTCACCTGTCGGACTTCGACAAACATTGTATATAAAGGAGCACAACAGACTAAACCGTGCCTAAGTGTACGAACCGTCCTGGGCTCAGCCCATGTAAAAGCCAAGCCAAGCCATTGATGTCTAAATCTTTAGCGACACCAGTAATTGCAATTGTATTATAAGTCATATGGACTGTATTATTAATTAAAAACAATTTACTCATGAGCAATAGACTTATCGAAAATTTCACAATGAATTTTAAGCTCCCTTTAGAGAAGTTATGTCCAGAAATGTACGCTTTCGATCCCGATTTACGGCCAGGTATTTTGTCCTCTCCCTACCCTTCCTTTATAAGATAAACTTCTTTAATGATTTTTACAAGTTAATGAGTAGGGTGTTTATTTACAACGGCGAACTGACGGATTAAAGCCAAATTTGTTTCCGACAATGACGATTTTCTTACATGTTTTCTAAGACTAGACCTTTTTCTGTTTGATCCTGAAATAATACCAATAATTATTCTTATGAAATAATAATAATAATAATAATAATAATAATAATAATAATAGTAATAATAATAATAATATCATCATCATCATCAATCAATCAATTAGGGTAAGAACATGAAATCTGGAAGTTTGAGTGCAAAATGAAATTCTAATGGATTAAGCTTCGTATTTTGAGAAATTTACTTGGTAAATCCATAGAATAGTTATTTGTTTAAAAACTCATTTAGAGTATAAAACCATTTCACAAGAGTAATGATGAAATGATAAATACAGGAGAAATCAAAGTTTTCGAACTTGTCGAAAATTACAAAGATTTATATTATGGATCTAAATCTTGGTGTTAACTAAACAATTGTGCAATTATGCAGCTGGCAGCCTCTCGCCACAGGAACCGGCTTTTAATACTCTGTCCTTACTATACGATTTATTTTTGATTGAGTACATGTAGCGCCGATTTATTCGATATATATATATATATATATATATATATATATATATATATATATATATATTGTAAATTTTCTTTCGCCATTTCTTCATTACTTCCTAAAGTTACAAAACATTTTAATAAAATATCGAACACTACACTCTTCTTTTCATGTTAAAGAGAGTTCGGATTCAGACACCCAAAATAATAGTTGCGTGGTAGACGTATTTGCAAATGAAACTGTTAAAGTGCGCCCATAAAATGGAAGTTTCTTCATCAGCCTGTGGCCCACGTGACACATGACGCATGGCGGTAGTTCGTCAGCAAGTTGTGATGGAATGGCCTCCCGGACGCAATGCTATTCCGAGTTACTGTCCGTCCGATAGGAATTGGATCATCGAGACAAGCTGCCTCCTTGCTTGCACTTCAATTCGATGGAAACGTCTTTGAATTTTTCAGCGAATATCAAGGATAATTCCTCTAGAAAATTACACTCTGTGATGTTGCACTGAATTGCTTGTTATGGAGGGAGTGAGGAGAACGAATGAGGGACGTATAAATTCAAAGGTGCAATGGAAGAATGACATATACAAAGAATAAACGATCGGGACAAGTTATAAAAACGAAGTCAATGAAAAAAGGATGTAAATAGAGAAACAAATTAATGTAGTATAAGTAAAAAAATTAACCGATATTTATTTATTTCTTCCTGTAACCACTACAGGTTGCCATTGACAAAGAATATCATGATGCAATAAATATAGATTAAATGCTTTGAGATTTAGTGAAACATTGTTGTTACAGTGGAAAAATAACAATTTTAAATAGATTGAAACACATAATAATATACGAAGTAACGTCAAGAAGATACGAATTAAAGTCATGGTTCATATTACGTATGATGCCTGAAAATAGCTATTGATCCTTTGAATGTTGCAATTTTAGATCTCTTATGGGCCAAAAGATTTACAGAATTCTACTAGGAACCAGGGTATGATCCCAAGGACTCCTCTAATTAATCCCGTAATGACGATGGATTCCAGATGGTATTTGTCCTTATAAAAATTTATGGATGGTCCATATATATTCCTTTTTTCCTCGTGTACTTCTTCTGGCAGATGTTCATGTGATTCGAATCTCACAGTAAGATCTATGATGTAACCTTCAAGAGAGGGAGGTTTAAATGTAATTATGTCGATTCTTCGGTTACTGCCCTCACTGGATATGCCGTGTACTTCTTCATATACTGAATAACCTTTGTTCCTTAAGGCAGTTGTTATTAATGATCTTACTGTATGATGCCGCGTATTTCGCAGAAGTTCACTGTGTGGACAGACCCCCAGGACATGGGCAAGGGTTTCAACCTCCCTGTCGCAACGTCGACAGAGGTTACTGCCCGAAGACCCGCCAGGTACACTACGCACAGCTGACACGTTCACATTCATCTTGATCACTTCCCTCCACTCAATATAGGAAAGACCCTTGTGATTCCGTATCCACTAAGCAAATAATGAAAGAAAAACAATGAACTTGAGAACGGAAAGACCTGAAAAGAAAAGACGAGAAGAAAGAAAGTGGTGGAAATTAAAAAAAATAAATGTTTAAAAAAAGAATTAAGTAAGGAATAAGAAGATAAATAAAGAAAATATGAAAATGAAGAAATAGAGTAACTGAGGAAAAGTAAAGACAAGAAAGTAGAATGAAGGAAGACAGGATAACGCGAAAGATCGAAGATAAAGATTAAAGAGGAAGGAAGTAAACGGAAACATATGCAAATTGAGAATAAAAGAGAAATAAACACTTAAATAGAAGAAATAAAGAAAAAAAGAAGGAAAGAAAGAAAGGAGAAAAGAATGGAAGGAATACAAAATAAAATGGAAGGAAGAAAGGAAAAGAAATAGGAATTCTGAGTATAAGGCACAATATTAATAAAATTGAATTGAAAAGATTTTCAGGAGCTGTAGTAAAATTTGAATAACTAAAGATGCAGAGAAAGAGAATAAATCTAGCAGTAGGTGAAGTAGGTGACAGAATTTGAGAAGCAAAAAATTCCTACAAGGATGGAAGAAGGGACATGAAAGCTATCCAATGGGAAAAAGAGCTAAAAGAAATTATCATGTTGGTGGATTTTGGTTATTTATCGTCAAATTTTTCTTCGCCCTTCAACCTTTGAGCCACAAATTTTATCTCTAGCCCACCTTCATTTAGTATTGTCCATTCATAAAGATTTTTATAATTTGAGGTACTACTACGTGGAGTAATAGATTAAAACGAGCTAAGATACATGCATTTACTTATTTCGGGATGGAAAAAATCTTCACTTTTCTGCTGATAACGTCACGTTTTTAACTACAGTGTTAATAATTGAGGTATTTAATTATTGGTGTCTGTTCTCCTTAAAAATTAAAATAGATACAGAAACACATTATGAAAAGTTAGAAATAATCGCTGTTACAATACCATGCAAAACAGGACAAGTATAGAAATTCATTTTAATTAAAGTCTCGATTAGAAAATAATGTGGAGTACAATAAATGAGTTAAGTGAACAAGAAAATAAAGGAATAGGGAGCAAGTATAAAAGAGAGACACGAATGGAAAATATAAAGAAGAACTTTTGAAGAAAAGGTTGTGGAGAGAAAAAAGAGAACGAAAGAAAATTGAAAGAGAAATAAGAAACAGGAGAGGAGAGGAAATTAAAACATATGGAATAGAAAGCAAATAAAAGTAGACAGAAGCAAATGAAGGAAGATTAAGTGGATTAAAACAAAGAGTACGACAAAGAGAGAGAGAGAGAGTAAGGGGAAAGGAAAAAAATAAACTGTGTAAACGAAAGTAAATAAGCCGGAAGAGAAAGCTCGTCGGGCAACTTATGTAAAAGTTGGGAAATGCCAAGGAAGAAAGAAATAGAAGAGTCAGATTGTGTGTTAGTTGCAGCAATTAGGAGTTAATTCAGTAGCTCCAGAATATGAGTGGGTGGCGATTACTAAGATGGTTCAGAGGCCAAAAGAAATTCAAATAAGGCGTTGAAGTCTAGACTTAAGTCTCAAATTTACATGAATGAAGTGATTAGTTGCTAGCACTTACAGATAATTACATTCATGTCCTCTCCGTACTTATAATCTGGAAATAAGTTATAAATAATACAATTTTTGTGGCACAGGAACCTGTAGGGTGAAATTTTTACACCCGTTGGTGGCAAACTAAGTTGAACTTTGACATGGCTTAAAATTGCTAATTAATTTTGCGCGCAGTTCCTCTCATTCAAATACAGAGTTCTTCTGCTGAACATCACTGCACTTCTTGGATTTACTTCCCCGAAGTCTTTCAAAGTTACTTTTATTCAGACAGAACAAATAACTATTTGTTATATTCATTAAATGCCTGGTCTAGTTTTAATTTGCAAACCTCAGCTGTAATGGCAAGAATAGTAATCCCTGGACCATTGAAGATTAATATGTGGTTAAAAATGATCTGATTAATAGCTTAATCGAGAAAGCACATGGACATAAGAAAATTATATTTAAATGAACAAAACATTGACAGTTTATTGTAAACAAAGACTTTTCTCTAGGTTTCCTTTAGTTTTTTTGGCTTAGAACTCCATCTTTCTCCTCACTAGGTATCGGGCGTAACTTGGGAATTGACCATTGCATAAAAACTCCCTTGTTTTCCATTTATTCTCTTTGCTCCGATTGCATTCCACTTGTTCCTCTTATATTCTCCTCCTTCCACTTACATTCTTCTTGTTCAACTTCTATTCCCCTTATTCTCATGGTCTTTTCATTTTCTCAGTTCTTTCCTCTATTTCTTCCTCATGTTCTTCTTCCATTTCCTTTTTCTCCTTGTATTCACCGTGCTTTTCCCTTATTCTCTTTCTGCTCTTCTTGTTCTCCTTGCACTCTCTTGTTCTTCTATTTCCCTTGTTCTCCATACTTCTCTCTTATTCTCCTTGTCATCCCTTTGTTCTCCTTATATTATATTTATTCTCCCCGCCTTCCCGTCTCCTTGTCTCCTCGTTCTTTTTATTCACTTTTCTTTGTATTCCTTTTTCTCCTTGTATTCCCTTTTTCTCCTTGTAATCCCTTTTTTCTCCTTGTATTCCCTTTGTTCTCCTTGCATTTCCTTTGATCTCCTTGTATTCCCTTCATTCACCTTGTATTCCCTTTGTATTCCCTTTGTTCTCCTTGTATTCCCTTCATTCACCTTGTATTCCCTTTGTTCTCTTTGTATTCCTTTTGTTCTCCTTGTATTTCCTTTATTCTCCTTGTATTCCCTTTATTATCCTTGTATTTCCTTTGTTCTCCTTGCATTTCCTTTGCAATCCTTCTATTCCCTTCATTCACCTTGTATTTCCTTTGGACTCCTTGTATTCCCTTTGTTCTCCTTGTATTCTCTTTGTAATCCTTGTATTCCCTTTGTAATCCTTGTATTCCCTCTGTTCTCCTTGTATTCCCTTTGTTCTCCTTGTATTCCCCTTGTTCTCCTTGAATTTCCTTTGCTCTCCTTGTATTTCCTTTGTTCTCCTTGTATTCCCTTTGTTCTCCTTGTATTCATTTTGTACTCTTTGTGTTCTCTTTGTTCTCCTTGTATTCCCTTTGTTCTCCTAGCATTCCTTTTGTACTCCTTGTATCCCCTTTGTTCTTGTATTTCCTTTGCTTTCCTTGTATTCCCTTTGTACTCCTTGTATTCCCTTTGTTCTCCTTGTATTCATTTTGTACTCTTTGTATTCTCTTTGTTCTCTTTGTATTCCTTTTGTTCTCCTTGTATTCCTTTTGTACACCTTGTATCCCCTTTGTTGTCCTTATATTTCCTTTGCTTTTCTTGCATTCCTTTTGTACTCCTTGTATTCCCTTTGTTCTCCTTGTATTCATTTTGTACTCTTTGTGTTGTATGTATGTATGTATGTATGTATTTATTTACACTGCAAGTGGGCAAGCACCCGGTGGCAGTGGTATATACAATATTAACAATACACAATAAAATGATAACCAATACACAATAAAATTTACAATACACAATACAATTTTACAACACATACAATTTTACACACAATAGAATAATAATACACAATACAATTTAACACAATAATAATAAAACATAAAATAAAATACCTAATTTTACAATACAACCTACATAATTATCTATAGGTCCTACATAAGTTTCAATAATCTTTCACTTTACTCTCATCTCATTCCCTGTAGTGGCACTATGACGCATTTCACTGACACTTTAGCACACATTTCACTGACACTCTGTAACACATTTCACTGACACTATAGAACACATTTCATTGACGCTATAAATTATCACTGATCGGAACTGTTCACTGCACTGTAAAACCATAACTTCACTGACTCACCACTCTTCACTGATACAACAGTTCAAATAAGTCAAATAATTACATCCTAATGCATACTTATAAACAGAACTACATTTAAACTAAACATTTCTAGTCTAAGGCCCTCTTACACGCTAGTTTTAAATAATTTACAATTCAAACCAAGGAAGTAAACTCGTCAGCCTAGATAAATACATGTCACCTTAAAAAAATTAAATGTTGAATGTCACCTTAATTTTAATTTTCATTTTATATACAACTTTTTAAATTATTCTTGAATCTCCTTAAGGAAGGACAGCCCTCAAAGACCGCTGCAGGTAGGTCATTCCAATCATTTATAATTCTATTTAAAAATGAGAATTTACCTACATCCGTTTTCTGTTTCCTACATTTGATTTTAAAATCATGATCGTTCCTACCATAGTACGTTGGCTTTTCTAACCGAGCCGTTATGTCTACCCATGCTTTCTGACCTAGATGTGCTCTATACAATGATGTTATTCTAGTTTCCCTACGTCTGTTTTCCAAGGTTTCCCATTTAAGTTCTTTCATCGTATCGTTTCCATCTTCTCTTTTACCTTTAACAAATTTCGCTGCCCTATACTGGATTCTTTCTAAGGAATTTATCTGGTATATTCTATAGGGATCCCAACATGTAGTTCCGTATTCCATTAACGGTCGCACTAACGTTAGATATGCTATTTCCCTCGATTTGGGGCTAGCCTTTCTCAAGATTCTCATAATAAAGTGAAGTGCCCTCCATGCTTTACCCGTAACATTATCAACATGCTCTCCCCAAGAAAGTTTGGAGTTTAAATACACTCCTAGGTATTTACAACATTGTTCTTGCGGAATTATAACACCACTGAATTCGTAAGCACCACTGAATTCTCTTTGTTCTCCTTGTATTCCTTTTGTACTCCTTGTATCCCCTTTGTTCTCCTTGTATTTCCTTTGCTTTCCTTGTATTCCCTTTGTACTCCTTGTATTCCCTTTGTTCTCCTTGTATTCCCTTTGTACTCTTTGTGTTCCCTTTGTTCTCCTTGTATTTCCTTTGCTTTCCTTGTATTCCCTTTGTACTCCTTGTATTCCCTTTGTTCTCCTTGTATTCCCTTTGTACTCTTTGTGTTCCCTTTGTTCTCCTTGTATTTCCTTTGCTTTCCTTGTATTCCCTTTGTACTCCTTGTATTCCCTTTGTTCTCCTTGTATTCATTTTGTACTCTTTGTGTTCTCTTTGTTCTCCTTGTATTCCTTTTGTACTCCTTGTATCCCCTTTGTTCTCCTTGTATTTCCTTTGCTTTCCTTGTATTCCCTTTGTACTCCTTGTATTCCCTTTGTTCTCCTTGTATTCCCTTTGTACTCTTTGTGTTCCCTTTGTTCTCCTTGTATTTCCTTTGCTTTCCTTGTATTCCCTTTGTACTCCTTGTATTCCCTTTGTTCTCCTTGTATTCCCTTTGTACTCTTTGTGTTCCCTTTGTTCTCCTTGTATTTCCTTTGCACTCCTTGTATTCCCTTTGTACTCCTTGTATTCCCTTTGTTCTCCTTGTATTCCCTTTGTACTCTTTGTGTTCCCTTTGTTCTCCTTGTATTCCCTTTGTAGTCTTTGTGTTCCCTTTGTTCTCCTTGTATTTCCTTTCTTCTTGTGTTCCCCTTGCTCCCCCTTTATTCCTCTTTTCTCCTTGATTCCTCTCGTTCTTCTTTTATTTTCCTCATTCTCTTTGCCTTCCCCTCGTTTTACTTGCTTCCTCTTGTTTTCCATTTCTTCCCATTTTTGTTTTCGTATTCCTCTTGTTCTCATTGTATTCCCTCTGGTAAGCACTTGTCGACAGTTGCTCGCCCCCACACGTAATCCTGCGTAAAGATATGAAGCATAATAAAGCTAAGTACCTGTTGATTTTAATCATTATTATCGTCATCATTACATATATTATCGTCATCATTACATATATTATCGTCACCTTCGTCATCAGTATAGGCCTATATTTTGAGTAAAGAAGCAAATTCCAATAAATGTATTGGTATTGTAGCCCGTAGACATTTCAAGGCACAAAATGCTCATAGTTATGTTTATGAGAATAATAAATTGTAATTCATTTTATTCTTCCTGAGCCTCCGACTTGGACTTTGAGAGCTTCAATGCAGAAAAAGTATGATTATGTAATGCTTTAATGATATGAATATTTTTTTAGACTGTAATAGAAACCGAAGTACTCGCAGAAAACCTGAAACTCATCTGTGAGAACTTAATCTTTTTTATACATAGTCTGCCTTCTTGCCAGAGGCGGTGCAGACGAAGCGACAAAGGGATGTTTTCTTGTGCGAATACAGTGGGGTGAAAAGGCCTGGTCAGCTCCTGCGCGCTTGTAACTGATGACTGCTATTAGGACGCGACACTGAAGCATCGTTCTGCGGTCGCCTCTTGGAACGAGGAATATCGGAACGTCCTGATGACGGAGATGTCCGGTCACCAACAATACAAATGCACGTTCTGAGACTTCAAGAACACGTTTTGAGAGTATCCGCGAAGTCTAGATGTGAGTTTGTAATGTAACTTTGATTTTTTAACTTAAAATTTCCCTTTCTTTCGACGTGTAAAATGGAATTATACATCCTGAGACCTGTTAAGCGTGATCTAAAATTTTTATGAGATCAGTGAATGAATATCTTAAGGCATTTTTATTTCCAATTTAAAATTATCTTTTTGACGTCAACAATAAAAATACACGTTTTGGGGTATCTGGAACACTTATTCGCAATACCTGTATGTAAGTCTATGATTAAATATTGACTATATATCTTACAGATACTAGAACAAATGCTCAGAAACAGCAACACACCACAAAAAACATTGAAGAAATCATCCACATTACGGACAAAACAAAACTATTTCATATATAATAACAAATATTACACTCAAACCGAAGGCTTACCCATGGGATCACCCATTTCCAGTATACTAGCAGAAATATTCTTATACAACATAGAACAGACATATAATATACTAAACAAAGACAATAAATACGCAGACATCATCATATATTGGCACAGATACGTAGACGAAATACTCATACTATACAAAGGAAACAGAAGACAAATGCAAAACCTACATCAACACATAAACAAAATACATCCAAAGCTACACTACACACTAGAAATTGAAAGCAACAAATCCATAAATTTCCTAGACATCACAACAAAAGTTGACAACAAACACACATTCAAAGTCTACAGAAAATCCACAACAACAACGATACACATACACAACACATCCAATCACCCAACATAACACAAACAAGCTACATTCCGAACAGTGGTACACAGACTACTCAACACACCAATGAGCCGACTAAACTACAAAGAAGAGTTAAACACAATCAAATACATAGCATAGGAAAACAGATACAACCCCAACATAATAGACAACATAATAAGAAAGGCAAAACAGAATTACAAAAAACATAGGAATGCAATACAATCACAAGAACACGAAAAATACATCACACTAACATACGAAAACATAAACACCCAAAATTGCAACCTCATTCAAGAAATTAAATTATAACATAGCATACAGAACAAAAAACACTCTACAAAAGCACCTCAACACACAAACAACACAAACAAACAAATACAACCACGCAGGCGTATACAAACTCAAATGCAACACCTGTAACAACTTCTATATAGGACAGACAGGCAAATCATTTTAAAGACGTTACAAAGAACACATCACAGCCATAACAAAATCACAAAACAATTCCACATACGCAGAACACATCACAAATGCTAACCACACTTACATCAACATAAATATAGACATGGAAATACTACATATTCAACCAAAAAACCCGAAATTAACACACTAGAACAATATGAAATATACAGACATACAAAAACACTGTTTCATGAAATCCTCAGCACAAAACTGAATTTCAGAACGCACACACTTTCTGATTCCACATTACACTACACAAACACATCCCCACAGGGAACGCAATTAGAACGCACGAAAACCAGGACCACCTAGTTCTGAAGGTAGCCTAGAACAGGCTGAAACTAGTCAACAAGGTAACTTAGTTTTAATACGTGAAAGAAATAAATTAAATATTCCGAAGTAGGCCCTAAAAATTGACTTTAAGCTTATATTGTAATTCAACATAAAAATTAGAAATGCGAGTTCTCAATTTGAAGCTACTTTCACAAGTTATTTAAGTTTCTCTTTTTTTTCTTTGTTTTATTTCTATTTTGTTTCAGTTTTTAATAAGTGTATGTTTCCTTTTCCTTGTTTATGTTTTATAAATTAGTTTGTCAGTCTTGAACATTGTAATTGGGTTTGCCTGTTATGTTCAATAACAAATAAATTAATTAATTAAAATATAAGTATAAATGTTGTATAGCTTGACTACTTTCAGAAACTGTAAAAGGAATAGTGAAATGTTTAATTTTAATTTACTTTTCATTTACACTTTAATACGGAACTACATGTTCTACATTTCTTAACCAATTATTTATTGACCAATTCTATAATATGTATGTGAAATATGTAAATAAATTATATTTAAACTTAAAATCATTTATTATTTCAATGTTTAGTCTACATACTCTGAATTTTTGTGGAATTTGTTAAAAATATTCGGCAATTATAGAAGTTGTTAATATGGACAACTTTTACTCATACATTCATCACAAAGTTTGTCCAATAGTCTACTACAGTAAGTTACATCTAGTTAAAATTAACGTTTGACGACTGTACATTAGAAAACTTCCTTCCTTTTTTGTGTAGTCTGAGGTGAAAAGCTACAGTATGTTGTAAATTTTAACAAGATCTTAACTCTTTAAGTTCTTCATGATATTCTAACGGCGCTTACATTATTTTTTCTACACAGATATTTATTACATTATAAATTGTATGGTTAAAAAAGAAGTTATGGAACTGCCGTTTATTCAGCTTTTTTCACACATTGCAACTCTCAAAGTTGACTTTCAGTTTCGTTAAAATAATCTCAGTTTCGTTTCGATGGCATCAAAATCAGCTATGATTCTCACTCAAAGTTCATCCCATTGTTCACTTGTAATTCGCAGGTTCAAATTTTAAAAGGTCCTACAAGAAAACGTCTAGGTCCGGCGAACGTGGTAGCCAAGTATTAGAATCCTACGTTCATATCATATTATCATGTGTAAGCTTGAGCCAGATATTATGTTGTGTCCTATCACTTGTCCCATCTGGATTGAATAGTTCCATCTTGACAGTGCAAAATTGTCATCATCATGTACGATCATGTAGATGTTAGCTCTGACAGTGTTGGCACAAAATAAACTCCATTAACGTTTATTTTATAAAAAAAAATGTGTCGTTGAGATCATTATTAACACAATTACACGTTATACAAGAATACTGGAAAATGGGATTCCGATGGCTTTGACGAAACATAGCCAGAAAAGACAATGGTGCTAGGTCTTAGAGTTCAGAAGAAGGAGGAATAGAAGAAGAAGAAGAAGAAGAAGAAGAAGAAGAAAACGAAGAAGAAAAAGAAGATAATGATATTGAGTGACCAAAAAGGAGATAAAAGCAAAAAGATGATGATGACGACGACGACGAGGATGATGATGATGATGATGATGATGATGATGATGATGATGATGATGATGATGATGATGATGATGATGATGATGATGATGATGATGATGATGATGATGGAAGAATAGGTGAAGTCGATGACACAAAGAAAAAAGATAATGATGCAAAATATTATGGTAAAGATGCTGAAAAGTAAAGAGAAGATGGATGTGATAATGGAAAAGGAGAAAAAATTATGATGGAAGAAACAGTAAACTGGGGAGGAAGAAGTAGCTAGCAAGCAAAGTGAATATACAAAAAAATTTGTTTCTAACCACTACCGTAAGAGCCAGGCTCGTGTACGGTAAGGTCTTAGCCAATAATATAACATAAAATTTACTAAGCCAGTTTACTTAATACATTAATTAACTTAATTCTGACCGACAACTAACATATCAAGAGAAAATAAAAAAAAAACATTTAATATCAATTGTCAATCAGACAAAAGCCAGTGACATTCAATAAAACAGTAGGACTAATATAGTCTACAAAAATAAAAAAGGTAAAAATCACACACATTCGTTACTATTATGTTTAATACTTTATTAATTTATTTTTTTAAAAGGTTCATTATTAAAATATTTTAAATTTGGAAAATTATTTGTAATTTTATTATAAAGTCTTGGGCCGAAACTAGCACCATGTTTAAGTGCTCAATCAATGAGAAAGTATACTTTCATCTTCGAATATGATATTCATGTCGATTAGATTTATGTTTTATTTGATTTCTGTTGTAGTAAGTTATTAAACTATATTCCTGATATGATAAAAAATGTTTGTTTTCACTACAAAGGGTTTTCATAAACGGTAAAGTGATAATATCAGTGAAATGGGAAGTATCCCCAGTAAAACTTTCCTAATAACTTAGATCATCACAAATCTTACAGAATGGTAGGTATTGAACCCTGACCACTTTAATGAGAATCTGTCTACTGACTCAAATGTAACTAAACTGTATGTTATGGTAATCATGTATCAAAAGGTTAATCTAAATAAAAAAAAAACTTCGATGGATGCGGTCTTTTAAACATTACAGTAGCAAATTCACTTTTTCACCTTTCTCTCTTTAACGGATTTTCTGTAGTCGTAAATAAAAAAACAATACTTGCAGCTTCACTCATGGGCGTGTGATGTAGGAACATCAAATATTTATCAATTAAAACAAGAGATAGCTACTATTTTTTATAAACCGAAGGTACACATGTTTAGACTGCGTAAATTAATCTAAATTTTTTAACTGAGTACAAACCCAGTCTCACAGGAGCGCAGGTTGATGTAATTGTGTGTAGCTGTAATTTATTTACCTGCGGTTGTACAAATTATACCACCACGGGCAAATAACGATCCTGGAAAACATGCAAGCAAACACCGCCATTTATATATTAACTTATTTCCTCTCTGTGTCAACATGGGACCCATTCAAAACCTCGTTTGGAAATCTCGTTGACCGAAGGGTGAGTTTATAAAACCGTGATCGGATCGGATCGGATCGGATCCCAACCCTGCCAATATTGTGTGCATTTAGTTATCCATGTAAGAAATAATTGTCGGGAATCGGAATGGTTATTTTACCAATATCGTTACATTGATTAATTATAATTAATAATTATTCTCTTTTGAAGTTCGGTAGACGTTCTGAGAGAAATATTTGAGTTACATTATGTAACTCTTCCCTATGTGTACAATGTTATGTATTGAAAGCGACTCGATTGCCAAATAGCAGCAAATTTATGTTATTGATATTATTGTTATTATCTGCTTTTTCTGCTTATGCGAACTATAAAGCTACTATTTTCTTAGTGCAAAAATCAATTTCGAAACCTATGATGTTACACAAGATTTGAGTACTGCAAAATGATATTTTTTATATACATTTATTTTTGGTATATATGCTATATAGCATCTGTCTATGTACATTTCTATATTTAGAAAATTTTATATATAAAATTTCAATATTCGGATGAGGATGCAATTTATTGTATAATTGCAACATCTGGAAAACTGGAACATTTTTATATTATTCAGTATTTGTCCTCGGTGTGAAAAACAAATTTCGAAATTTTGTATTAAGCTTGGGTCTATGTAATTAAATATATATAACTCACAGTATGTACTGTATGTATGGTTGTATGAATGTATGTATGTATGCATGCATGTATGTATCTATCGTATGTATATATGTATGTATTTGTGTACGTGTGTATGTATGCATGCATGTATGTATGTGTGTACGTGTTTGTATGTATGTACGAGTATGTGTTATGTATACAAATCTATCTGTGTATACTATATTTTATGTTACAAGTATTAGCAAAATAAAATAAAGGGTTAATGTATTATTATTTAATTATTGATAAATTAAGAGTAGTGCAAAATAAGTAGAAAAATACGAATTCATAAAAGTAATAACCTAATAATAAGTACTGGTGAATAAAATATATCAAAGTTTATATCATTAAATTATGTCTAACACAGCCATGTAATTTGGATTGAAAAAAAATATAGTGTACGTTCATTGTTTCCTCCATTTCCAGCTTTACCACAGATAAAGAAATTCAAGCTTACGGACCACGACAAGAATAATATCGTTACCTTATAAGTTTGCTCCTTAGCCCGCAATATTAAGCTTGTTTTTATTCGATAAGAAGACTTCCACCCCAATTTCAAGCATTACAAAGCAAAAGGATTTTCAGATAGTGCAGATGCGGTTTCTAGCCTCGTCATTGTCCCAGAAATATAATATAAGTTTTTCAACTGGCGGTTTCAAGACCAGATTGCGCAGGCGCTTGTGTATGTATGTTCTGTTGTTGAGACCGTTATTCATTTCTTTTAGGGAAGCTGTATTCCGAAGGCCTGCAAATACACGACTTTAATACAGTTTGGACGCGTGAAAATAAAGCTGAAAATCTCTCTTTAAAGCCTTGAGGGAACGGCGGTGACAATCTCCATTCTTCGACCGCTGGAAATTCCGGGAAGTAAGACTATTTCTTTGTATCAAATTAATAACTAGCGTGCATTCATAGATTTAAACTCCTGACCAACAATTTCCAAGAATGTAGGTTGGGACTACATGATCAATAGTGTAATATATAGGCACATTGTTCTGAAATTAATTGTACATGCGTTTTGAAAGCACTTTCTCATACTATAGCGTTTCGGACTACAAATCAAACGGACTTAATTTCGATTCCCAGTAAGGAAGTGGATAACTCGCATTTTAACAGCTTGTGAATCTTTATTTAAATAATCATTGATCTTGACCATTGCTATTGCACTATGCTAAACACGTCCTGATTAGGCCTACATTTGTTTTAAAATCTGAATATTATTAGTGGTAATGATGTTTATGGTATTAGTGATTGTGGTACTAGCAACAGTATCAGTAAATTTTTTTGACGTACAGCAGTCTATTTTAAAATATCTTTCTAAGGCTGTATTGGAAAAACGAAACACATCAACCGAGTTGTGATCGTATAATTCTACGAACAATACAATTTTATTATTGAAGTAATTATATGAGATAATATGTCCATAAATAAGCAGTCTAGACATACATAAGTACACATATCATACTGGTATCACCCGGCACCCGACTCGGAAATTCGCTTTGCCGGATAGTAATACTGGATTTTAACAATATGAAACATCAGGCTGTGTTTGCCTAATCAACGCTGCCGGCACTTCTAACTTCTCCAAGAATAAATTTGTTAAAAGTCTAAATATTACATTAACACCCAACCGAGAATATAAAATTTTTCACACAATTACTTGAATCCTATTAATCTCCTACCATGTTCTTAATGAATGTCTTAAATTTTCTGTTTCACTTCATACAGAATTAAAATTGTATAGGTTTATGCATTAGGTATCGTTTATTTATAAATTCACATTATTATTTTAATTAAGATTGCGTATTATTATATTAAATTGAGCAATTCAAATTCAAAAGTATGACTGAGATAGAGTCCACTTGCAGAACAGAAGACAACTTTAAAAGAATACATATTTGTAATTGATTAACTAGCGGACTTACTCGTATTAATTATGTAAGTCTGTGCGGCTTACAGCTGTTTCGGTGCGAGATGACGCCGAGATCTAGTAGGCTCTGAGGATGGTGTGATGAAACACCGAAACAACTGTAAGCCGCACAGACTTACATAATTAACACGAGTAAGTCCGCTAGTTAATCAATTACTTATATTCAAGTGTTAAAAGTAGTGTACGCAAGATTCAAAATGGAATACATATTTGTTTAATAGCATATCAGCTAATAAGAGAACTCATATAATTTTAAAATATTTATTTTAACTTAATTAATTTTAATTCCACCTTGTTTTTGCGCATATTATAAATATGATGTCCATACTGTGGAAACAAGAGACACTGCAAGTTACAAAGCGAGAGCAGAATTATGAATTGAGGTCTGCATATGCATGTTCCATGTATTTACTGGCATAGAATTACGGTTAATAATTAATTAATATCCGATATATCTATTATTAAAGGTAACGTGGTACATCAATAAATTAGTAGTGTAACTGAGCAACATAAATGAATTCTACCCAGGATGCCACAATACTTGCGTCACGGGGAAAATGGTGTACATGACAGAAACCAAATCTGTACAGGATTTCATCTTGTACCATAAACTGCACATTGTAAGTATTAAAAAGTCCTCAATGTATTGACTAGAATATATATTATTTATCCATTGCTTATATAATGACTAAGACCCGAAATTCGTGCCCTGCAAACTACTAGATGCGCATGCAGACATGTCCGTAAAAAGTGCAAAATATATAATTAAACACGCGCTAATAAATAAAGAGAAATTACGTTTCCTGTAATTGTACGAATGCTAATGAGTAAGGACTTACATTATTCCTTAAGAGATAGAAGCAGAATTGGTTATGTTTTCTCAAATCAGCGATGAATTGCAGTTCAAGACCAACACGTGGTTGACGTTTTTAATTGATATACTACGTCTATTGCCCCTGAAAATGCTTCTGTATCGTGAAAAATTATTTCCACGTCACACGAGATTATTGAGACGTATTTAAAAGATGTTAATTGTTCCGCAGACAGATAAATAATTATTTAGTACGATTGAGGATTTTACTTGCAGAATGTCCCGAATATCACAAAACTGTTGGTATATCCAGAATTTAAAAAATAGAAATTTTCTCCTTACTTTTTACTATATACTGCTGGGGAGAGATATCGAATTTGATTTAGTTTTTTAAAAAGCGTCTAGTGACACGTGTAAGGGAGTCCCAACAGTTTCTAGTAATGTGATTGCTTCTGGTAAACCGCAAAAATAAGCAGATATGAATGCAAGATTCTCTTTCAACTCGTTGTTTGCCAGTATATTTTGAGCTGCCTCAACAGACGCAGCATTATTCGAGCCCAACGAATTAATAACATCTTTAACTGCGTGTAGATTCTGAGCATAATATAAGGCCGCATTGAGGCAAGTGTCCCGTGGGATTAACACTGGTGCAGGTGGAAGTGGAATATTAAGTGCTATTGATCTGAACTCCTCGATGGACACTTAACAACAAATTTATTTATTGAGGCATGCAAGTCAGCGATCTAGCACGTTATGATTGAGTGTTCATATTTCGTCACACTGATTCACACATTCTATCTCCCACGTAGTTCCCTGCGTTTTGCGTTCACGAGGAAGAAATCTTGGAAATCTTTTAAATGTACCATATAGGTTTTGAAGTACTAAAATATTATGCATTTATAAAAATGACGAAAATATGTAGTTATATGCAACATAAAACCTTGTTTATTAACCTCAAATATTGGTAATTCATATAGGTAATATGTAAGCATATAGTTATAATCTTATACTCCAGGAAAAAGTATGCAAATGCATAAACTTCCGAACCTTAATAATGACTTCTAAGCACGGACTCATAGCTACATGAGTATAAGAAGTAAATACTTGAACCTAGTCAATAAAAATTGTCCTGAAGTTCGTAATTCGAAGAATAAAAAATTCGTGCTGTATTTTAAATTTTGTTCTGCTCTATTGTTTACATTTCTACAGTCTCGAATATTAGCCTATACCGGGTATAATGTGGGACATGCGTTATCGCACAAAAGTTTCCTTCATTATGAGGAGGTGATATGGGTCAAAATTAAGTAGAGATAAAGAGGGGCATATTGTAGGGTAAATGTAACAAGAAAACTGCTCCAGTACCATTACGCCACGAATTACTGTACATATTGGATTATTACGATATGAACCCATTTATCCGGCGTAAAGCTTTTCGGATAAGAGTGCAGTGAACAGCGGCGGAGTTAGTCACGTCATATCGTGTGAGATATGCAGCAAATAACAGGACAGTCGCGATCAAGACTCAAAGTTTTGTTTATAAATCTCGATGAATTTGCATAACTATACAATAGAATGATTGGATCAGATATTATTATCAATCATTTTCTAGATCAAGTGAGTGAATTGAATACTTCGGACGTGAAGCCTGCTTCAAAACTTAGATGCAGTTAAGAAAGTCAATAAATTAGATTTCCTTTGGCACATTAATACAGGGTCTACTTAAAAGGGTATGAAAGGAAATGATTTTGAAATTTCATAAAATAATTACTTCTGTTCGGATAAGTAGCTGTATCAGGATAGGCATCCTTGAGTTTTGCGTTTTTTCGTAGATCATATATACCTGTGATCTGTGATATATCTGTGATCTGGGGTTTTGTTTATAAACATGAACTGCTGGGAAGAGCTCTCCCCACCCACTAGCTAAAACACGAGTGAATGGACAGTACAGCCCTAGTTAATGTTTGTAAGCAAAACGCACAGACCAAGGATGCCTATCCTGATACAGCTATTTTATCCGAACCGTAGTAAATGAAAAATGTTGCTATAGAAACAGAATATGTTAAAGATTAAGGACAGCTGAAATGTAGTTCCTCACGTCAGTGGCGGGCTCTATAGAAGGTCATAATTAAACTGCCTACTTAACCAGTCTTAGAGAACTATTGACCCTAGAAGTAGCAAATTCAGCAGTTAACAAAGCGAGGCGCACAGCAGTTTCGACTTCGTTCTTCGATTGCCTTCAATAGTATACTGTAAGTTGATGATTACTGGACCTTGACTATTCTGTGGAATGACAAAACACAACTTTCCCATGTTGTTGGAGTGAACACAAAATTTCCGACTTTCTGGATTTTCGTCTCCAAACAGTTGCTCTTTTGTGGTTAAAATGGCATTTTTAGCAATAAATTCGGCCGATACGGATTCGAAATGCAGATTCCTTCTCCTCCCATATGATCTGAGTGTGTTACTCTTGCCTTATGATTTTTTTCTGGATTGTTGTAAGAGGTGACAATTATCCATACTGATATGATTTATTTCGTACTATGTGTGAGCTAAGCAAAATTTCACAATTTCTTTTACTATCTTACTGTGGTATTTGAATTTGTGTCATTCACCCAAGAGTCTTCATTTAGGAGTAACACGCCGAAACTGTACTTAATTTTTTCGCTTTGTCCTATGTGCATCATGAGAGGCGAACTACACAGCACCGCATGATGATGATTGTGATTATGATGATGACGATGATGGTGGTGGTGGTGATTATTGAAGCAGTAGTGGAATGCCGATAGGGTACCCCACAAAAAACTATCAACAAACGCTATCTTTGTTCACCAAAAATTCCACTTGGACACGCCGGGAATAGAATACGGATTACTAGCGTGGAAAGCCGACACTCTAGTCCTTCGGCTAACGGTACTCAAAATTTCTTAATATATTGATCAGTATAGTCCGGGAAAAGATAACGTTAAAATTATTCCAATTATAACATTAGGTTTTTGGAAAAATATCTTGAGATTCTATTATAATGTTAGACTTACTAGATGTCTTTGAACAGTGTTATATGAATACTAAGACATTTTAAAGTCAGATCACGATGTTAAAATCTTTACAAAGGACTCGTATACGTCTAATGAAAACTACAAAATATCATTCGTATAAAACTTGTTTCCTTTTTAGAAAAACAAGGAAAATAATAAAACTCCTAATGTTCCGATACCGATCTTAGAAAATCTTGTTTCCATGTTACCGAAATCACTGGTTCACGTTGCGTGTCAGGGTTTGAAATTTGGTATTCTGCCAGGGGAATACATAATCTGTTATACGCCAGAATAATCGCATGAAATTGGAGTCAGTAAAAAATGGATGTAGTGATACTGGCCTTTAGAATGTATGTCTCTGTCAATCATAATAAAAACCCACACAAATGATTCCATCATGTAGAGCGTGTGGCTGGTTGTTTTTCCAATAAATCCAGTGATGTTCTTGCGGTTTGCGATTAGATATGGCAGCAATTTTGTGGCGTTGGAGGACTTTTAACATCGCGCAGAGGTCGTGATGTTATGTTACATTGACCTGCTTGTTTAAGGATTTTAACTCCTTCCACCTGTTTCAGAGAAATAAATGCATTATTCCTCCTCCATATTGCCGCATATATACACACAGAAATACGTTATATATACGAGTACATTCCGAATATCTTGAAATGTTAATTCTTGACGTTAGAGATTAAATACAGCACGGGCTCAAACTCGGCCCATGGCAATATACACTAAAGGGTGATGAAATCCTTAGCAAAACTTTCTTTGGAAGAGATAAGAAGTTACCGGCTCCGTTTTATACATTTATGATCAGGCAGCCCATTTTCGTTCCCAAACGTACAGCGTATCGAGTAGCTTCTTCTGGTAGCTACATTTGTTACGTCACGTGGATTCATAAGCAAGGTAGAATTGCAAGCAGGTACGCATCGGTCATTAAATAATAATGATATAATGTATTACAAATATGCCCCTGTAACGTCATATGATGTAGAAAGAACATTATCTTAGTTTAAACAAATTTTATATGATGTTCGTAAAAGATGTGCATTTCATAACCTCGGAATATGTTTTCGTTCACTGCAACGGGATAGGTTTTGATAAACGAATTATTTGTATATACTGTGTAAAAGGGAAATATTGGTAAATTATAATTTTTGTTTTGTATATTGATTTTTGTTATTACTATTTTGTCTCCGTAACGTCATGTGACATAGGAAAAACATTTTCTTAGTTTAAACAAATTTTTACTGACAGAGTAAAAGATATGAATTCCATAATCTCTGAATATTGTGTATGTTTTTGTTCACCGTAACGGAGTTGATTTCGTTAAATGAATTAATTGTATTTTTTTTTTATTTTAGTAGGTTATTTTACGAAGTTTTATCAACATCTTAGGTTATTTAGCGTCTGAATGAGATGTAGGTGATAATGTCGGTGAAATGAGTCCGAGGGCCAGCACCGAAAGTTACGCAGCATTTGTTCATATTGGGTTGAGGAAAAACCCCGGAAAAAAACCTCAACCAGGTAACTTGCCCCGTCCGGGAATCGAACCCGGGCCATTTGGTTTCACGGCTAGACGCGCTAACCTTTACTCCACAGGTGTGGATAATTAATTGTATATATTATATATTAGGCCTATAGAGCATTTACAGTTAATGTGTATCGTGTTTACTGTTATGCGCTATAATATATATATATATATATATATATATATATATATATATATATATTTATTTATTTATTTATTTATTGTATGTACTAGTTCAGTAGTATTATCGATATAATTATATTTTCAGTCATATGTAGCACTAATATTTTTAGTGCGCTAGTTTCGCAGCTTAGTGCGTTTATATGGTCAAAAAAATAGCTGGACAGACTATTTCAATTTAGTAGCAATCCCACTTACAGTTGTCATGCTCCGTTATTATTATGTACTGAAGCTAGGTTATATCTTTCGTAGCGTCCTGACGTAAGCATTTAGGGTCAGAGATTGAACTCTAAAACTCCAGGATACACTAACCGATAACTTTCCTAACTTGTTTGGGAACGAAAATGTGCTGCTTGTTTAAGATATGTATAAAAAAAACATAGAAGGCTCCAGGTAAAATTGACCGACCATTTCTCTCCCACGTTGAATATTGACACTAAATAAACTATATCTTATAGTTTAGAACAACGTTAACTAAAGTAGTCCACTTCTTGCACTATTACTACTGCTCGCAAGCTTCCCTAATCAAACAATTTTATCGCGTAAAAGTGTTATGTTTCCAGAGTTTCTTCTTCACTTCATGGATTAGGCTATGGGAACTCTATGCCAGCCTCTTTTGTTCCACCTTATCCAATTTCGGTCATGCCAACTTCTTTTTTTAGATTTGTAATGTAAGATTTGTTTAGTCAACCTGTTTTCTTGCATTCTTTTTAGGACGCAGTTTGTCTTGTCATCTATGTTCGTAGCAAGGCACTAACTCCTATCTCATCTCTTGTACCTTGATTCCTCACTGGATCCAGTCTAGTGCAGCGTTTAATGGATCTTAAATATCTTTGATCTGTCTATGGTTTGTCATAACTAGGCTTCGTATTCCAGCTATCTAAAGACTGAAGTTAAAGACTCATTGAGTATGTAGTACGCCGAACATAGGTAATGCAACGGATAAAGAAAAAAAAACAGGCTGTCGCTGCATGTTCGTGGAGTACAGTCAACTCCGACATGTTGAAGCTATACTAGTAAACACATGCTTCAGTCGTGAAATTATTTCAATAGCACATGAAGTTATTGGTGTATGATGTAGTACAAGATACTTCTATTTTCTGTTATTTTTTCATGTTTCATTAGGATACCTATTGCATATGTCGCTCATCAATGAAAACCCACTAATTTTCTATATACTTTTCTAGAAATTCCCTAAAATATAGATTATTTAATTTATTAATTGGGATGTTGGCACTGAACAACATGGTAGACTACACAAATCCATGCTAAACGTCGAGTTAATACCTTAATCATTTTGAGATTTTGATCATACTGGTTCTTTTTTGGTTACATTCAACACACTTTCTGTGCATTTGGTATTGCAGTGTCTTTCAGCACTGTTTTTTGTCACTTTTACGTTTATTTTGCACAATTTATATGTGATGCTGTCTAATATTGACAGTTGAAAATGTAAGTTAAATTATCCTCAACTATGCTCTGCAATATTACACGCTTGAGCATCTTACCTTAGACATTTTACCTCTGCAATTAACCTTCAATCAGCCACAAAGATGTAGTTATTTAAATAATACGACTAGTAACAGCAGTGGTCGATAATACTACTCACTATGACTGCGTCCCGGTTTTTACTTTCTAAAGGATGATGCATAACTATTTTGTATAGGCCTACGAAGGTACCTGTACCTGCGCTGTGACGTCACATATACTTCGAATCAGGCAATCTCTTTCCATTTTATAGGTAGTTGGAATAAGGAAGCCTAGTCATAACGAAGTTTCTCTTCCATAAGTTATTCTGGGTATTGCTGTGGCTTCATAAAATTTGTTTGTATTTCTTTTGGTGATTTGTTTTTTAATGTTCTTAATGTGGCGCATATTGAGTTAAATTTATTAAGCTTTTTGTTTATATCTCCTTTCATATAATGTGTGATTTCTACTTATAAATAATTAAAACATCACACTTGTTCCCAAATACAATTTTCCGTAATTATTTTTGTTCTAAATGGTAATTTTCCATGTCTTAATTTTTTTTATATTTTGAAATTTTATATCTAACGTATCGTATTTTCTCGAATACCCCGCGCCCTCGAAATAAGCCACGCACCCATTTTTGAAAAGCAATAAAATATACACAAATTGCAAAAATAAAACTTTAAACAAATGCATTCACGACAAATTAAAAACAATTAAACACAAATACAGTTAATAATAAATATTATTGTGGAACACGACGCATTTCAAACCCATCCTATGTTCACACACTGCACTCATGTCACTTGTCTTGCTTGATCGGCCGTTTACACGATATCTTGCAACATTAATATAACACGTCACGGTTTCCATGTTCCTCCATATTTTCGCTGCAAGTAAAGGATCGCAATCTCATACCTTTAGTGATACTCATTTTCAAAACTGAAAATACAGGGACATCACTTTATTTTTACCAACATTTTTAACATTAACCTGGCTATGCTCGGAAACACTGTTGCCCCCTTCCATTACAGGAGTTTGATGTTACTAGTGCAATATGTAAACAAATCATTTTACTAGGTATAGGAGGAGAGAAAAGTAGTGTATCCATTTATGTTGTAGGGAAATACAATATTACGATTTTCAGTTTGATTATCACTTTTACGGAATTTATCAAAATACAGTAGAGTAGTAACATTTTTTTTTAACTCAACTTTTCAGGCGGCTATGTTCGTTATGTAATGTCTATTTTACTTAGCATATTAATTATTGGTGTTAACATACAATATGGAGAGTGCATTTAAATTGAGAGGGTCATAAGTAAAGGGCTGTAAGTGCACTTAAGTTACTTTTGAGAAAAAGGGGTTTAAATATTTAAGCTTTCGTAAAATCTGTGAAATTTTTATTTAAATTTTAATGTGTGATGCTATTAAAATATCCCTTTGCCACTAAAATTTTAGATAGGCCTACTTTAGCTTACACTGGATGCACTTAACTCATGTTATAACAAATGTCACTAGAATTCCTTTGCTTCTAGCCACCTCAATTCAAAATAAGCTAATCTGAATTTTTAAACAAGTTGCTGAAAATGGTTGCCGTTCATTACAATGCAGGCTTCAATTCTTTTATGCGTATTATTAAAAACATTTTGAAACATATTCTCTGAAATTGAATTTATCGTTTCTTGAATATAATTTTTTAGTACGTACGATATTATTAATATAGGTTCTTTCTTCTATAGAAAACGCAACCATATTTCTGAAACACACTATACACTGCAGTGTTTACTTCAGTGCTTGAAGACTTCGAATGCAACAGCGGCTGTAAGTTTGTGTGTCTGACGGGAGCAAGGACATTAGTGAAGGGGTGGGAGTGAAGTACATTCAGAAATGCAGGTACAATAAAAATGCAAGTAAAAATAAAACGATGTCCCTGTATAAGACGCACAAACTATACGCTTATCACGCTTAAACTTGATTCTCACATATACTGCTAATCCAAAGGTCATTTAACAATGTTATTATTGAAATAACCGCGCGTGAATATAATGCCATGCCCTACCACTTCAGCAGTTGCGCGAGAGCAAAATCGGACGATGTTGCTAACTTTATTTACAATAAGCAGCGCACCTGTATTTTTTATTTGCATATTCGGAAAAAATGTGCGCGAGGTATTCGAGAAAATGCGGTATTTTATTGTATTAAAGCTATATATTGCTTTTCTGTAATTTTGTTTCATCATGTCTCTGATTGAGATTCTGGCTGATATGTACATCTATTATCAGACACTAGATCTGCATTTCACTTGATGATATGTGTCAGAGAAAGAACAATTATTTGTATGTATCTGAAGTCTGATTAGTGTAATCTCAATATCTCCTGCCTAGTTCCCTCAAGGCACCACGCCTTTTTGGTAACACTTGTGAGGTTCAGACCTGTCTTCGGACAGTTAACTAAACAACAACATACATCTTAAGTTTGATTAGTGACATTGTTATTAGTCAGCGATGTATGCAATGCAGGAGGAAAGGGAACTAGGCACCCTACTCCATTACCTCCTGGCATAGTTACCTCACTAGTGATGCCTTATTGGAGTCACTTAATGAGGTTCCAACCAATCTTCGGACTGTTGACTAAACATACATAATCATATACAATAGTTAAAACATCAGTATGTGTGTGTGTGCTGTCCTTGTCTTATTTTAACAGTACTAATCTGTTATTTATTTCTCCAATCCTTATGAGATCGTCCATATACATAGATATTGAACAAGTTAGATGATAGATATTGGAAATGTAACCTTGTCTTACACCCTGATTTTTAGCGGGTCTATGTTTTATCTTGTTACGTAATCTTGAAAAATGATATTTTTCTCTGATAACATACTTTGTATAAGCTCGATTAAATGTATTGGTTGTCCTCTTTTCTTTAAAATACTCCATAATAAATATCTACTTACACTACGAAATGCTTTTTCGATATCTATGAAAGCTGTTTGGATCTCTAAATAATATTTTCTTTTTTCGATCACTTGTGTCATCATAAATATGTTGTCAATACAAGATCTGCTGGATGGAATTCACTTTATTTTCTCCAATTACATTTTATACTTTTCTATTTATTATCTAGGGGTAAATTTTATACCCCATTTTTAAGAGGCTTATCCTGGATAATTTATGCATTTGCTCCTACCTTCTGTTTTGTACATGTATATTCTTAATGTGTGTAGCAATAATTTTAATATTTGTCCACAGATATATTAATCACAAAATCTATTCCTCTCCTCCATACTTGAATAATTCTGCATTTAAGTTACCAGGTTCCTTATGTTCTTTTTTATCTGTTAAGAGCTTCTTCTATTTCGTTCATATCTACATAACTTCTTCGTGTTCTCTTTCTACATTTGTCATTATACCATAAGTTTATATAATATGTGTTCCTATAGCAATGTAAAAAATTTCTTAAAACGACCTTCTTACAATGATGGTTGGAAATGATATTTATGTGAACGACAAATTTCGCTAATATGTGCCAGGAATCGAACTGCTATCGTTTGTTTGAAAAACCGTTATCTGGAGTAGCGATCGAAGAGAATATCATCTATTTTGATACCGTTGACGGTCCTGGGAGTTGGCAGAGGAGAATAAGATACTTACGAATGCCTACTTTGTCTTCTATAAATTTCATAAAAGTCTACAAGATATAGAATCTTGATTCCTTTGTTTGGAAGTAATTAATTGAGTTGCTGAGCGAAGCAATCCTGCCTTGCGAACTAAAGTTTCGCAAAGACATGTTTAGGATCGAACCCCGTCCCCTCTAGTTGAAAGCCGTCACGTCTGGGTCCTGAAAACAGGATAAACAAGGCGGTGGAGCGCCACTTTTCAGCTGTGTCCGGGCTGATGGTGGTTGACGCAATTGGAAGCAGTTTACGACGGACTCTAATGCATTTCACCTGTAGGAGGTTAAATACTGAAGCGGGCTGTAAGAATAGGCAGTTCCCCGGATATTTGGCAAGCTGCCCACTCGAACCCACCCTCCCCCGGTCACTTCCCGGCTCCTATTATGACGCGCACGGCCATCAAAGTGATTTCTGTGCTCATTCCAAAGCCCCCTGCACGCGTACCTCCATTATAACAAGTTGCTACCATCCGCCAATGCCTTCGTACGTAATGCTATCGCGGGTTTCCATACTCGAAAACTGCAACGCTATTAGTATGGTCAAGTTTGAGTACTCTGAAAACTGTCAGGGTTACACAATTCTTTCCTGACGACGTGAACTCTTTCTGTTTTCGTTTCATCGTTGAGACAAACCAATAACTGTCTTTGTTTGCTTGTCTTTGAACCTAGGCAACAGTGCCGGATTTAGGTCTAGGCAACCTAGGCAGTTTTACAGTGAAATATGTTTTTAAAACACTTGTTGGTAAATCTTTTCTGAAGTTTGCTCTTCAACACCTCGTAGAAGTTTGATATCGTTTTGTTATCGCATTGTGGCGAGAGTAAAAGGAAAGTGTCCAGTTGCATAGTCATATTGTAATGCCGGTATCACGTTATTATACTATGAAACTGCTTAAATTTAACTGCTTGTGTAAACAAGAATGCAGTGTGGAAAATCAAATTGGATGTGTATTTATTATATTATCGCTATGAGTAGCAACTAGAACTCTCAGTTACATTTCCATTATCGACAACAATACTACTTAATCACTTTCCAGCATGTGCACTATACAGGGTGTTTCCAAGGTGGTGTTATAAACTTTCAGGGATGATGACGAAGGGCACATGTATTAATTTGAGATAAGGAACCATAGTTCGGAAATGACTGAGTCGAAAGTTATAAGCAAAAATAGTTGTGTGGAAATGGAATTGTAATTTGGCACCACGTGCCCTCTTTCCCTTAACTTTTGGAGCAGTCGTGGAAAAATGGTATGGGCCGGATGTCTCCTACGTGGGCACTTGTCCCGATACAATCTATGAGCTTGTCTACTGTTCCCATTGGCTCATCCTTATTCGAAAATCAGGTCTACTTATTCCGCTCTCGTGTATCCCTCCATTTCACTAGGACTGATCGACTTGGACACTGCAACTTTTTTCCCACGTAAAATCATATATAAATTCCTAAACATAAGATTCAAAATCCTAAAAATATCCTAAAACATAGATTAGAAAACCTAATTTTAGTTTCTTGAAACCTATAAATTCTGCGCTGGGTAGTGAGGTACGTCACAGGCCTTATATTTTAATATATGAAATGCAAACTCTCATCAGTCATGTCTTGGCCTCCTTAACTTTCAAACTCCCTGTCCGCCACTGGTATGCTCCGTCCTCAGTATTGTGATATGTTTGAATGCATACTCCAAAATAAGCACAGAAAATGCAGTGTGATCGAAAAGTCTCAACAGCTCCATTAGTTTTAGTAATCCTGTAGAATGTTGGCACGTAATCCTGTAGAAAGTTGGTACTCTCCCAGTAATTCCGGTTTAACAACCTCATATCCCTTGTCCATCATATGCTTAACGGCCAGTGCTGCCACTTGAATTCTTTGCCTAGTGACTTCTCGGCTTCACCGTGGCTACACAAGCACTGCGGAGAGACTTCTCGATCGCACTGTACAACACAATGGTAACACATCCAAATCTTCATATCTCAACCAGGACTCGAATCCAAACTTTCGAGGTTATGGTACATGGCACATAATCTGCCCTCCGTCGCATACAGTTAGCATAATTTTGAGCCTCTCATTCCCTTAGCGAATCCGGCCCATGAGTGTTTAAGCCATGTTCCACGTGAAGCTTTCCTACTGATACAAGATGACTTCATAACTTCATTGTTTTTAAATAACCTCAACTCCTGTTCCTTTACAGACTTTTACAGTTTCACTTTGTGTATTGTTACAGATATATCAGTGGATTTTATACTCGTGGGTGGAGCAAAATTGGTTAGGCCATTCTCTATATTCCATTGCCTTCTATAGCGCCGTCAATTTGATGGATATTGTTCAAACATTCCACCCTTGACCGTCGAGAAAAGATTTTTCTTTCCACAAAATTTGGAATCAAAATACTACCAATTCTTTTGTTGTTTGATCTAGGAATACAAGGGGAGACTTTTTTGTGCGGGGGAGGAAATTCTAACTCAATATGGCTACACTGCAATCCTCTGTTTTATGAGTCCCAGTTTCATCTCCCCCCTCTCCGTAGAGGTAGCGGCCCTCCATCACCAATCATTCCTGCTGTTGTGCCCGAGTCCCCCTTGCACATTTCTCTATATATTTTATGTGTGGACATGACTTCCTGTTTCATTACCCCTTTTCTTTCCTTTCTCTGTCTCTTTCTCCCTTGTGATCAACCGAATCGTTCCTGCCCTATCTTTTATCAACCCTACCTTCTCCATCTCCCCTGTTTTTCCTTTTACCCCTTTCCCATAGGAAAAGCGTTACTCGGTCGCTAAATCCGAACCCGTGTGGCACATTTGAGTAGCCGGTGGTGATGTACTGTCGACTCCGAGCGGGATTATCTTCAGTCATCGTAAACATCGACTTTCAGAATAAACAACCAAACGAATATAAATAAAAGTGACAGGGGTAGTTTTCCGCAGCTCTAAGTTGCCGACATATATTTCGGTTAAGTTCTCGGCAAGAGGGATTTATATTCCTGATATTATGCTGTATGCATTGGGATATGATGTTCTTGGAAGAAGTATTTGAATAACGATTCTTGGAAACCCACGATGACCATTTCTAATACGTACAATATATGCGTGTATCGTGTGTCACCAGTATTGCCAGATGTGGCTACTCGTCGCCATTCTGGCGCCTTTTATGTTCCTTGTGGCGACGAAAATTTGCACTTGGGGACCTGGCTACTTTTCTGGCGGCTTTAATGTTAAAATTATAAAAATAATTTAATTAAAACAATTTTAACAATACTATGATAAATTATACCTAATATTTTTCAGTACGTAAATATTCCTCAGTTTTTGTAGTCACATTAAATTTCAAAAGATGACAGAGTAATATTCAAGGTTGCGTAGAAAACTTCTCCAGGCTCTAACATGAGAATCTACAATGTGTATGTATGATCTGTGATGTTTTTAATAACATAAGTAAGTGGAATTAATGCATATAAATATATTACAGTAATGGATAAAATAAGTGGATCTTATTATCAGTTAAACTTCTAGTTTAAAATATATGAAATCCATTCCTATACATTATTTTTAAACTTCGATAATGATTAATAGAAACGATGTTGAGCAATAAACCGTATATTAATAATAGCGAGAATTCAGCGATTTAGCTGGCCTATTAGCAGATTCTTTCTCTTGGTTGCTTTCTTTAACTGTGATAACAATGTTTATGTGAAAGATTCCGAAATATGAGAGGTGCAGAGAGTGTAACAAGGAGTGGGAGAAGATGCCCTGGTATTTAGTCAGAATTCAAAATCACTACCATTTTTAAAATGCACCATTAGACTAGCCTAGAGACACACCTAATGCAGAAAATTAATATTTTCAGGCTGGCTTCAAGAAGCTACAGATTTTAATAAAAATTGGAATGAAGCAATTTGTAAAATTTGTAAATTCTGTAAAGAAATAAACAACAGGATACAGGTTAAACAAACAGCAAAATGCAAGTATCAAAGATATACATCATAGCTGAATAATGCCATTTAATGATTCTGTACCTTTGTATTAAATAATATTAACAATAAAATTATTACAAATTTGTGAATGAATATAAATGGTTATGTTCATGATTACACTGTAGGTTTTTTTTTTAAGTTTACTACTCCTTTCACTATTAACTTCAGAGATAATTGGCTACTTTCTGGCGCCTTGTTAGTGTATTGTTGGCGACATTGGTCTGGAATCATCTGGCAATCCTGTGTGTAACTTGTCACTCGATCCACTGCACTACATCCATAACTATCTCTCGAGGATGTAAGCAGGTCTATAGCGTCTGTCGATCAACCATCTCGCAGAATCATACTAGTGCAAGAACGAGTTTTATAATCTGTTCGATTTTACAGATACTGAATGTGGTATAATGACAGAGAAATGAGATTATCCCGAGACTCTATATTACAGCCAATTATGAAATAATAGTTAAAGAGTTCGAAGTTGTTGACAGTAGGATAGTAGCTCTACAATTAAAGCTGTAAACACTGAGATCGATGTTGTTGAGCTAAACGATGGGGAGCAAGCAAACAAGCATAAATGGTAACACGCTGATTTTTGTCGTTTTCGCTTAAAACGTACGATACCCATACACTCAATTTAGCTTGCATTCAGCTCAACACCATCTTTGTCTAATATAAATTTCACTTGGACCACACAGGCATGTTCAGCGCGGGTGTTTCTGGCCTGCAACAGTGACGTAGAATCACAGAATCGCATGCAGGCACACGCTTGGAAGATATTCTACGTCACTGTTGCACATCGTTTAAAGGCTAGAAATGCCCGCGCTGAATAACAAAACTGTAACACCTATACAAAGTGGAGTGGGACCTCATGCATTTATTTACTGTGATGAATCGGAAACGAATATGTAATTTGGCATTTTGTTTCTTTGTTGTTTTCGACAAAATAATATTTATTTTTTAGTTACTTTGATGGTCCATTTCATGAACACAACTTTTTTATGTAGTTCGTATGACATTAAGTATAACTCTAATTATAATAAAATATTCTAACATACTTTTTACTCTAAAATGTGCACCTTAGCAGTTATTCGCAGTAGGCCTACTTATTATTAGTGTCGGAACTGGCACAAAAGCAAACTCTGATCCGAAAGCAAAATGAAGTAATTATGCAAATCTGACTTTCAGGTAGTAGCTCCCTGTAAAGCAGGTTTGAATAATTTGAAGGAAAAATTGTGTGCACTCAAATTTGGGTTCTGGCGTCTTGTCAGCCCATTTGAGTTGTGTGGATATAAAGAAAAATTTTGACGTTGTCGTGTATAGTTCCTGAGGTAGCTCGTCGGTAGAGCATTCATACGCTAAGCGTAGAGTCCCGGGATCGATACCCGGGCCCAGAACAATTTTTTCTTCAAATTATTCAGAATGAAGTAATGTTTGTAATTATCCAGGAGGTGCCTTTGTATTCTATATAATCTGTCTCTCAGTGGTTCAAGTTCGAGTCCCGGCCAGACCTATGGAAACACTTGTGGCGGTCAAGGTCGAAAATTGAGTTTCTCTTTATGTTCTCCCATTTTTCGATTACGTCCGATTTCCATTCCATAACATTCTCCGATCGCCGACTGGCAACGCGGAAACGGAATTGCCTGCTTGAGATTTCAATACACAGTGAACCTTAGCATAGTCAGCTGGTGAGAGTTGTGAATGCGCCTAGCTTGGGGTAATAATTCTCTCAGATGAACGTAGCGCTAGGGTTCACCCTTCTACTTCAGGGCAATAGTAAATGTTGTAATCATGTTATGTTTACCAACCTTAAGCCGTGTCGAGGTGTGTGAATTGCAGCCATTGCAATATCATTCATTTAATTTTTACGAAAATATAAAACTTTCGAAGCAGCGATAGACTAAGTGGTAGATGTTAGAAAGACTTCAGTTATGACGTTTTAGCGGTAATCGCATGGTTTACTAGTGTTATAAGTAAATTCACAATGTTTTAAAACTACGGAATTGCATTACAGAGTTTATTGCACGGTACATGTAAGTAGTGCAAATGTTCATTGAAAACAGACGGTCATCCACAGATTCCCATGGAAACTTGCTGCTTAGAACTTTCGCGACGTGCATGACGCAGACTTCCTTTTCCGGTGAAGATAATACCGTGTAGTAGTTTCCCATTAAGTGTGATTTAAGACTTCTAGAGCGTTGAACGTTGTGCGAAATTTCACACCGTGTCGAAGATATGAAAACGTCCAACGTTGCGGAAGCAATACATAGTCTATACAGGGTGGAAGTGATACAGCTGTGCAGATTGTAGCAAACAATAGAATATAATAAAAATATCTATTAGGCCCATGCGTATTGTAATCAAGTGCATGGATAATTAGCAAGTTAGGCTGGAAATCTGCGTAGGTTGGCAACAGCGCATCGCCGGCTCAGCTACGAATACACACACAAACTGAATAGTAGCATACCGTCCCTTAATCACTGCAGTAGGGTTGCCATTAATATTGTATTTAATTTCCAAGAAAACAGTCCATTCTATTTAAATACTGCGAAGGGATAAATCATTCCTTGTCAATTTCTCTAACGTTAAGTGTAAAATTCAGAATCTCACTCATATTATTTGGAGCGGAAAACAGTGTTAACATTTGGGAAAAATTTATTTATTTATTTATTTATTTATTTATTTATTTATTTATTTATTTATTTATTTATTTATTTATTTATTTATTTATTTATTTATTTATTTATTTATTTATTTATTTTTAGAAAGGTATTCGTTTGTCATTAATAGGCTAAGAAATTTCAATATTTTGTTGTACGTTACTTTCACCCTGTAGATTTTATCATCATGGAAGGTAAAAAAGACTAGTCTAAATATCTCCCAAATATTGATTCAGTAGTAACATAAAATACAACTAGTCAAATTTGTCGGTTTTATAAAATAACCTAACTTTGCTAATAGACCTAATTAATTGTAACGTAAGTTACTGGGAAACATCGATCACGTGTCCTGATCGCATCTTAAATACGGAATTTCTGCATTGTTTATTAATTCAATGGAATTCCACGTAAATCGATGAGCATGAATCCATTGTACTAAATAAAGTGCGAAATTCTTCTTCCACATCTTCATCTTCTAATTCCATGTCCATTGTATCTAAAGAAAATGACACTCCTTCATAACAATTTTCATTTAATGAATGTATTAATCAGGTTACTTATAATTATACTATAAAATGTTTAAATTAAATTATGATTTCAGCAGATAATGAAAACGTATTTCTGTTATAATAACAAGAGAAAAGCACAGTACACGTGATTAACATTTTTAAACTTGTATTTCCCTTTTCTCAAGTGGCATTACTGAATAACATTCAATTTCTTTATTGCAGTAATTGTTATTCATCTATTTCGACTTCACAATGTCTGAATAGGTTAAATATTCATAAATATGCGGTTATTAACATTTTATGAGCGAATTTTAGGGATATATTATTTACATTTTTATTTTATTCACGAAATAGTCCTAATAAATGTCACTCGAGGTCAGATATTTCCCAAATAAATCCTCTCGCTTCGCTCGTAGAATTATCGGCAAATGTCAGACCTCTTGTAACATTACTATAGAAAATTTAGCAATTCAGTTTATCATTCAAACATAAATAAACGTACAATTTCGGTTGAAAAATTTTATTTATTGCTCCAAACGAAACTTCAGTTTCCTCCCACCGATAAGGTAAAGTTAATTCCAATAGCTAATAATCTACTAATAATAAATAAAATAAATCTGATCCGAACATTTACAACTCGAAAAAAAGCAATTTACGAAACTGTAATACATTAATGAATTTATGACTAATTCCTCTACCGCGTCTCCTGCGTCATGATCTTGATTTTCCTATGAAACTAGATTGTGCAGGAAGCGTTTGGAGTTATCCAGACAACGTGGAACGCCCATGTAGCGGGGATGCTCAGTTTTCTAGGTACTGAACATAAAACAGAAGTAAATGTAACTGTAATAACTATGAACTGGCGGAGAGTCTCTAGTCTCTTATGCGACAGACTGAGGGAATTCCTCTCTCTTTATTATAATTCCTTATTAAAGTCTTGCTTGAATAGTTCACCCACACGTAACACACGTAACAAATTATTTTTACAACCTACCAGTTATCCCCTAACAAGGGAATCTTCGTCAGTCTCGCACCTGCTCACTGTCTGAGGGTTTGGAATTTTAAATAAATTCGCAACGAAAAGTAGGAATAATCTTGTACACGCATACAATAATTACTTCCTCTTAAACGTTTTTCCGTCGGCGACACTGACTGAACAAAAGAACCACCATGCGATAAATTGATGCTGATAAATCGAGCTCCAGAAATTATCGCGATGTATGACTGTGATTCGTTGGAATTCAAAATTTAATTACACTTCATTGGTCGAAAATGGAATGACGTCATATAAACGAAATAGTCTCTTTAAATTGTGTCGACAAAATTTACACCTCACCATAGTAAAGTTCTCAGATACTTCTTCTCATAGACGGCAAACTTTTAAACTAAAATTTTCCAGTCACTTTCTTCTAAATTTCTGAACGAACGACACTCTATATTTTCCCATGATTAAGCACACTACTGGGTGTTCAGTCCAAAATGTGTCATGGCTCGCTGTATGCCGTCATGTGGCTAGCCGATTAGCCTAGAGAATTCAATCTTTCTACACTTCCGCAGAGGTGTATAACCTGTGACGCAGAGAAGTTGCCTAGCAAGTACGGCGTTCATTCTGAAGAGTACGTACCGATACGTACGGTAACGCCGGTAGTGGCAGGAATGTGAACTGTTTGGAAATACATACTGTCGGGATATGGGGAGAGGGTTAAGACGATTACTTACGTATTTGTTGACATTAACTTCGACGGTCAACATGGACACGGAGCATTTGATTCGTGTTGTGGAATGTTACCGTACGCAACCGATGATAACAAATACCCTGCGTACGACTTGCCGGCGCAAAACAGAGTTCGAAAGAGGTTATGGTAGCACAGAGACCGTACAGACCGCCATCTGTTGCTACGACATTCAAGTTATACCGTACACGTTCTCAAGTTCAGATTTAAGAACGCCTTAAATAATAGGCAACTTCTCTGACATATAAGCTGAAACTCGCTTCAAATCGGTGACCCAACAACAGTGACGTCATGACACACTTTGAAATGAACACCCAGTATAATCACAACACATACCACAGCGACTACTAATCTTTAAAATATAAGTGATTGTAATGTTACTACAACTGTCCACGGGACACTCGCCATCAATTCAGAAAAAACAACCTTCATTTTTCTATTCTCTCCTGCTATTAGATAATTCAAGAGATGCAAATTGTCAATTGTTATTGAGATTTATTTACTGACATTCTCCCCAGAGTTGATGTCGCTAATGGATGTACAAAATAAAAATAAAATCTACACAAATATTTCAAAGGTTCTGAAAATTCCTCATACCACCGACTGCAGTTTCTTTCCCTCTGAAACTACCTAAAACATCAGATTGAATGAAAAACTACACTGCATAGGCTATAAGTTGCGAAATAACAGAATTAAGTATATATATATATATATATATATATATATATATATATATATAAATATGTCTTAACAGTAAACCCCGCTAAATCTGGTTATTTGATCTCCTAAATGAATTTTCCCGAAGTCGAAACTTTGCTAAATCGCTTTCTCGCACACGAAAACTGTAAATTCACTGTATTTTATCAAATTCCGAAGGTTAAGTTTAAAGACTATTACACTTTTACTATGCCATACTACTTTTAACTAATAAAACGGTACGAAAGGACGTGTTTCAACCAATTATGGCTGTTTATCGCTACAATTTTATCATTCTCTAGCATTTTTTGTTTTTATCACTTCCCTAGAATCTGTTTGTTTTTATCACTTACCTAGCATTTGTTTCTTTGTTTTGCCAACATTTCAAGCTGCAAATTCTTTAAGGCACTATAAAACTTGATTTGCGATCATCATATGTTTTCCGCATAGATAGTCGACTGAAAATGGCGGCTCCTTTCAAACGTTTTGGTGAAGCTAACATTAGTGAAATAGAATTTTAGTAAGTAAATTAATATTGTATTGTATTATAGTATACTTTATTTCCTCTAATCTTTATATACTTTTCTTCTAATCGTGTAATAGTCAATTAAATCCCATTCGAGTTTTGATTTTCTCTAGATAAATCAAACCTCTAGTGAGATTGCTGTTGATAAAATTTAAAAATAGGCCCACAAAGAGTAATTATCGTGCAATAGAAAAATATCTAGATTATTTCGATGCCATTTTTAACATCATCACAGACTGCAATACTCAACGTTAAAATGTTTGGACAAAGAATCCAGATTTCCTTCTAGAAACAACCTAAGAGACAGCCACGATATTATGACCTCGTACTACATGTGGGGAATAATGTCACATGAAGCTCAGATCTGAAAATGTAGAAATCTCTCACTTTTGGATATAGCATGGCTCTCCATCTTTTGTCAGCTGCAGCCTCTACAGCTGGATGCCTCTCTTTAGCTATAGGCCTAATATTACACCGTTGGATTCCTTTCAGCGGAGGCATATCTAGTACGTGTTTACGTCTTCAGATCTGTCGCGTTCTGTGATTATAATCACAGATGTATAAGTTTATTAACACACTGCTAATACATTCTCGTTAAGAATATTACAGCTATTTTGGATGAAACTCTTATACAAGCTATATAGGTTACCTTATGTCCCAAAAAAAAAATAGAATACATGAAATTCTGTTGACTTTCTTTCAATTTCTTACTTTCTGAGAATGGAAAAAATTGGGACATTCCATAGAAATGGAAAAAAATGAGTCGTTTCGTATACAACCGGTATAGGCTAAGAATTTTAATTTAGTGTTAAAGAAGAGAAAATAAATTTAGATTGGCACTTCAGTAAAAAAAAAAGGATCATAGGAAATAGCAGGCCTATATTATGAATCTAATTTATGATGCTATACTTTATTGCATGAGCCAATGTTTAGGAAACGAGTAATGATGAGTAGTTTGATATCATGGTAAATATAGAAAGGGGTTGCTATGACAACAATGATGTATTAAATATTATTGCAAGGAAAATCGTTTCATAATATTGACTTTAACCGAGCGATTTGGTTCAGATAGTAATTTTTGAAATTCTCATTCGTGAGGTTTCGGGTTCAAACCCCGGGGTCGGCCAATCTGAGTTTTTTTTTCATGGTTTCCCTCAGTCACAAAGACAAATGGCGGATTTGAAATTTACATAGCGTGATTCATCACCGACTCAAACACCAAAATCATAAATATTAATAAAAATCTAAATCTATTACATAAACACAAGCCATTTACAACACACAATAGAAATTGGAACTCAACTATAGTGAACACGGCCTGCTGGTAAACTCAAAGATCCTACATACGCGATATGACCACAGATGTTCAGGCGTATATAACTTAACAAAAATATTAACTTTATGGCACAAGTTATGCCGTCACAATACAGGGTGATCCGTTTGGGTATGGATAAAATAAAAACACCATAAAACATTTACTACTGACTTTATTTGTTGAAACTTTGTGCATGCAACACTGAAAGATGGGAAATTCCTCAGAGCTCAATATGACCCCCATTGCGCAATCTGCACAACTCATAACGGTGATGCAGTTCAGCCCATGTGCGTTGTAACATAAGAGGGGTGATTTGTTCAAAAGCTTGGGTAATTTTTACTCTCAGATCATCAATGTTCCTGGGTTTCTGCGAATAGCCATGTCTTTAACAAAACCCCATACGAATAAATCAGGAGGGGTTAGATCTGGGGAGTTTGGGGGCCAAGCCAAGAGAGATAACTGCTTCTCGTACTGTATTTCACCTGCGACCTCCTGCATGTTTTTTTAAGCATAAAACCTGTTTCTACAAATGTTCGATACCACAACATTATGGAATCGTATTTAGGTACATTACGCACACCATATTCACGTCGAAATTCCTTTTGAACTCTTTTAACACTCTGAAATTTAGCATACAAATAAACACATTGTGCCAACTGTTGATTTGAAGTAGCCATTATAATCATCTACCATTTTCATTTGTCCTTTCAGATTATGCATTGTTGATTGTCATATATGGAAACTCCCATCTTTTAATCATAATAAACCAGCAAGAGATTTTTCCTACTATCATAATAGCTTTATACCAAAAAATCAATATTATCCATATCCAAACGGATCAGACTGTACAAGTCTTGACGGTTTAGATGGCACGGTAATATTTTACGGCACTAGCACAATAATGTGGCATAAGTTATTATAAATTATTTTTATTAACAATAAAGACTTTATAATGCCGGTGTACAAAATAACTATTTAGGCTTATTGTGAATTGTAGTAACTACATATTTTAAATAAGCTTATACAAATATGATAAGGTCTATACCAGCAAACCGTAGGATTAAGTCCAACATCTTTTTGTCAAAGGAATCAGCCTTTAATTCTAGGTATAAAATAATGCATGTGTTATGTTAGAATAGAAATGAAACTAATTTCCATCGTTAGGTAAATATTACTTGCCTTCCCTCTTTACCATATTTTTTTAATTTAGTTCAGACCTTTATTAAGATATGGTGCTATGGTAACATTAGTCCTTCAGTTATAACTTCACATTCTGTCAGTTTTAGTATTAGATGTGGACATGTATATCCTGCCTTCAATTTTCATTAACTTCGATATGGACATGACGCAACAGTGTCACATATTTAAGCTCCCTCGTCACTGCTCGTGTGACACATGTAGATTCTGCGTCATTTTGAAACGTTGAGTGGGTTCAAAGTTTAGATGAAGACAAAAAACGAATTATTTTATCTCCAGAATCATGCGAGTTGGTCACAGTTTACAGATCAAATGGATAATTTGTCATATAGGCTATATTTGTGACCAAAGTTTGTCTTCATATTAATAATATTACATTTTATATACTGGTTATTTTAAATTTTAAATGTGTGAAATTATCAGCAGCTACTTAAGACATAATAGACAAGAGTGCCTCAAGCTGTGTTTTATGAACTGTAGCAGTTCATATTCTGATACTGATGCGGATATTTGTCAGTTAAGGAGTGTAATAAAAATTTAATCTTCTGTTATGAGCGTGTTAAGATCTGTTGCATGCTACAAGACTACAGATCTGCTGTTGTGATGGAGCGAGAGAATTTGTAGATAAATAGTCCTCTTAATGACATAAGAATAACTTATTGTTATTATTACAGCTTTATGATTATGGTGGTGGAGATGTTGGTAATAATGTTCATGACAAAATTAAGAACATTAAGTTATTTTAACTTTTTAATATAATAAATTTCGCTAAAATCTTCCTTTAATGACAATGAATTTCTCAATTCTTAGTTGTATCGAATGGATGTTTTCAATTGATAATGAAATGCAGAGATAACTGCTTCTTTTCTAAGTTTCGATCTGCTTTCGTTTTCACACTAAAATAATGGGGAAATAGATGCCTTATTCACTACAAATAGCTTACTCGGATGAGCGAAGTTAACAATTTGTAACGGTCTTAAATGATAGCATGTTCCTTTTAAATTCTCTTCAAAATTGCCTGAGGTAATTCAGGATTTTCTCCTCTATTTTGAAATATTATAATTTCTCTTTAAGAAAAATGTGTAGAAAATAAAGTGGATTTGAAGAATTGAATCAAAATATGCATTCTTAACATTTTTAGCCTACTAAAATATAGTTTGTATGGAGTGTTCCTGTTTCTCTTTGTTGTCTCATGTAGAGAACTTAAATCGAAGCTTCTGATTTATTCGTATCCGAGAATTTTTTGAATTAAGTATAAAGATTTTTATTGAAAATATGAGGGTGTTCTATCTCAAGTTGTGACAATATGATGATTTGCAATTCTAATGCAATTCTAATCTTTCAGGTAAAGCTTCCTGTAAAGCAGATTTGAATAATTTCAAGGGAAAAATTGTTCCCGGGCCGGATATCGATCCCGGGACCTCTAGTACGTTCAACTAGAGGTCCCGGGATCGATACCCGGCCCCGGAACAATTTTTCCCTTGAAATTATTCAATATGATGATTTGCTCAAAATTGACCATTGTTGTTTACCTTTATTTCTTACTGCGCCTTTATTATTCATTTATTTAGGTCAATATTAATTTCAAAATTGAATAAAGATTGATGATAATAGGTCTATAGAGTAGATATTAAACTTTTTATTAATAAATAGAATGCAAAGCTGAAACAAACACAAAAACTGTATAAAAATTACAAAATTTTACAGTTACGTAAATTTGATAACGTCAGTAAAGAATGAAACGAAACAGCAATAAAATTCTTAACAAATGTTGTATAATAGAACAATAACATATAAGTAGGCCTACTCGTAATATGAAGAACATAAAAAACTCGAATTAAATTAATATTTTAAAATGTAACCATTTTTTTCATTCATAATGTTCTGCCCAACAGCAGGTCTTTCACTGCAAATCCAGCACTCTCCAGTCTTTCTTATTTTCTGTCTTCCTCTTCGTCTTCTCATATGATCCATATATCTTAATGTCGTCTATCGTCTGATATCTTCTTCTGCTCCGAACTCTTCTCCCGTTTACCATTCCTTCCAGTGAATCCTTCAAAAGGCAGTTTCTTCCCAACCAGTGATCCAGTCAATTCCTTTTCCTCTTTATGATCAGTTTCAGCATCATTCTTTCTTCACCCGCTTTTTCCAATACAGCTTCGTTTCTTATTATTTCTGTCCATTTCACACACTCCATCCTTCTCCATATCCACATTTCAAATGCTTCTAGTCGCTTCTCTTCACTTCGTCGTAATGTCCATGTTTATACCTCGTACAAAACATTTCACTAGTCTGTACCTTAGTTTTTTCTCCAGAGGTCCGCAAAAGATGCTCCTTTTTCTATTAAATTCTTCCTTTGCCATTGCAATCTCCTTTTGACTTCTTGGCAGCAGCTCATGTTACTGCTTATAGTACACCCCAAGTGTTTGAAGCTGTCTATTTGCTCTACTGCCTCATTTAGGATTCGCAAGGTTACCTTCTTTACTTTTCTTCATATCATCATGGTCTTCGTCTTGTTGGCATTTATCTTTATTCTATATTGCTCACAGCTGTCATTTAGCTTCAGTAGCATATCCCTTAGTAACATCTCCTCTTCTGGTAACAACGCCATATCATCAGCAAATCTTATAAACTTTATTCTTCCTCCTGCTACTATCACTCCTCCCACTTTCTGAAAACAGTTCTTCACTAAATCCTCCAAGTAGATGTTGAACAGGGTAGGTGATAAAGGACATTCTTGTGGTACTCCTCTCCGTATGTCACTTCCTTCTGACATTTCTTCTCCTATTCTGACTTTGAGTCGTTGTTTCATATAAAGGTTACTGAACAGCCTCCTCTCTTTCCAATCCCCATCAATTTTCTTTAGGAACCCCATCAGTTTATTCCAATCCACTCTGTCAAACGCCTTTTCTAGGTGCATAAATAATTTATACACATCTTTATTCTTCTCTGGGTATCTTTCGCCAAATGTTTGTAGCAGTCCATACGATTGATTAAATATTGTACAGTGGATATAAGGTACGCATATTTTCTAAAACAAAGGTTGTATCTTAACACTTAATGAATGACCAAAATATGACATCAAGAGAGGAACCTAAGCATTTAATCAGTGAAACTTAAAGAAGACAATGAATAAATGAAATTACACATAGTTTAACTATAACTGTGAAGGTTAAGAACAAAATATCGTGTATTTTTTCATCAAGGAGGGAAAAAGAAAATATAATGGGATGACAAAGACAATGGAGAGTGAAAATGTTGATTTAACACTAACAGCTGATGAAGACATAATAAAAATAAACAGAAAGTATGGATATAATAATGATGAACAAGAAGAAGAAAAAATACCTAAGATGAAGAGTATGATAATATACAAAGGTAGTCTTTAACCGGAAATACTTTATGTGTAACATGGTCATCTTTTCTTGGCTTCGCTTCTTCTCGCTTTCTCACCGCCATAGATCAGTAACTCGAAAGTACAGTAGTAAAATAATTACTATTCAAGGATTTGTAATCATTCTACATTTTTCTAGAAAAAATATTTCATGCATTCTACAAGAGTTGGGTTATATGACCGCTGGACTTGATTGATGTTAATACGAAATGTGCTAAATTTTCTAGAAGTTATATTTAATTTTTGCTTTGCCATCAACCAAAGACATCATCATCACCATGCAGTGTTTCGAAAATCTACCCGAATTTTTTTTCCTTTGTGGTTGATAACACAGTAATTGCAGAGGAATTCTGGTGGGAGACATCCTCAAAAAGTGTTAGGCCTATGTCCATTTATTATGATAACTTTTAATTCGTTCCAAAACAGGTTGCACTTGTAGTTCTTATTGCGTTTGTGATCTAAACTCGTGTAGCCTGTTGCATGACGCATAAATCTTATTTACAAATGGCCATGCTTCACTGCCGTATGAAAGAACTGATCTGGTTAATGTCCTGGATAATGTATATATTTTTTTAGCTAAGTTTGGTTTGAAGATCTTATTACATTCATATCTCTATTGAAATGTATTATTTATGAATTAGGACATAACAATTATCCTGTTCATCTTCATATGAAATATTGTACTCAAGGAATATAAAGATGCTGACTTGTTCAATTATTTTATTATAAATGCAAAATGTTACTTTGTATAAGATTGTTGCCTATGAAGGACATAACATTATGTATTTTGAGTTGAAATTTGCAATTAATTTGTTTTGAAATTTTGTGCAAGTCAAATTATGTGTAGAGCATTGTAATGAGTCTTCAAAATTTTCTATATGATCTGGCCAATTCAAAGACATATATAACAACAATTTTCTAACAAATGCTCTATCTTTCGTTGATATATTAAATATAGAAACTGGATACTACAGTCGATCTCTTACTTAATAGTTGGATTCGAATTGGTTTTGGATTTTTCAACGAGTCCATATTGTACCGCACTTGCTTATAAAACACTTGAAGAGCAGGGGCAATCGCTTCGTAGACACGTTGTTAAATGCCTTTCTGGCAGTTCGTTTAGTTACTTAGACCATAATCCCTGTTTCCTTTAGCGCTCCGTTCTTACGGAGAATTATGTGCTAGAATGTGATATTTTACGTTCAGGCTCTATATGTTTATTGTTACTAAAAAGCTATTTCGAATCAAAAGGACATAGAGAGGGAGGATGAGAGGGAGAGGGTTGGTGCTTAGGGGATGATGAAGCAAAGCGGTACAGAAACAGAAGGGAATGTCTCGCGATCTAAAAAGCTTTGGATAACGTCACCCGCGCACCTCAACAATGAGGTATAATGATATTACAAGTCGTCAGGGGGTGGTGATGCGAAGGGGTGGGGAGGGTAATAGGTTGTTCCACTTTATCCATCCACCCTCTCTGTCTCTGTATTGACTTGCTCATAAACCACTCACTCCATATCGAGGTCCCTATAGAGGATGAGGGGTGGTTTTTATTTAAAGGGTGGAAAAGGGGGTGGTATAGACGCGAGGGAGAGTGGGGGGGAAGGGTGGGTTTTGGAACATTGGGAGGGGGTAGGGTGTGAGGAACGAGCTGATGCGTTATAAATTAGCGGGGGAAGGGGGTGAGATCCACAGAGCCTTCACCGGCAGAATAGAGGGGGTTGAGGGGGTGGGTATAGGAAGCACTGGGGAGGTATAGAGAGGGAGCATCACAGCACTGTATGGAAAACCAATAAATTCACCGAGCCAGCCTACAGATTTCCAATAGTGTGAGGGGGGGTAGGTGGGGGTTGGCATGTTTCCATGGGATGCAACGGTAATGTCGTGGCATCCTTCCCTTCAATGGACGCCGGCTTAGCTAAGCTCCTAACCCAGACAGAGAGTGAACGTCTCTGTATAATGACGTGCTCAAATCAGCTCATTTCGCGAGGGTCACAACGAAAGACGCCGTCTTCTTATTTGCCCACGAATTTGTCTTTTCCTCTTCATCAACATCCCTCCCCCATAAGCTCCACCTATTCAAACAGAAATGTTACTCAGACTCTGAATCACTCTTTCATTGCATAAAATGATATTTATCTGCTTCGAGAATACTTTCGACAAAATCTTTTACAAATAAATTTTACTTTATAGTGGGCAGTGCACTGTAATTCCCACGCGGAAGTGTCTTCAGTTAGCAATAGAGATTTTTAACAAGTATAACATTGTATATCATAACTCAACACAAAAAATATATATATATTTTTTTTCTAAACATGAAAACATCGCGAAATTGCATTAAACGTAATATCTTTATCTCTTTATAAGAAAAATATCACTAAATCAATTATTTCTTTTCTCGGTATACAGGTTAGCTTTCGAATTACAGTAGATTGGTAATTATATTTACCACGTAAGAAGAATGTCTGAAAGAAACAATGAGAAGTCTCCAAATGATTGAAGCACTTTCATTATTTTAATGTCCACATTATTAGAGATATTGTGATAGCGTTTCGTGTTATAAATAGGTATCTCTCAGAGTTTTGTTTGAATTTCCCGGCAAGCATAATGTTTCTGCCTGCAGTCGCGAGAACGTGACAAACAATGAGAAAGCATATTATGCTACCCTCCAATTTAATTCACGTCAATCTGTCACAACAGCTTGGCGACAATTATTTAGAACGAAGTTCCACACAGCTGAAATTCCATTCGGCGATGGTATGAACAATTTAAATCTATGGGATGCCCCTGGAAAGCGTACTGGCCAGTTTCGCGTTTGTGACTTCAAAAACACCAGACTCCGAAACCGATAGATTGGTCGTACCAGGAATGATGAACTGCTGTCATGGCCTCTACGCTCTCCCGACTTAACCTCTTGTGATTTTGTTTGTATGGGGTATGTGAAGAATTCAGTGTTTTTGCCACCATTACTCTGGACTCGCATCATTAACGCCTTTGCTCAAATTGAAAGAAAAGTGCTACAGCTAGTGTGGTACGAACCTGATACAGAATTGATGTGTGCAGAGTCATAGAGGAACACATACCACATGTCACAAAAAATCTGGTGATTTTTTCTGTATAACTGTAGAGTTTTCTGATCAAACTATAAATAATATACTTAAGTTACAGTTAGGGCCTATGTTTTGAAACCGCTTCAATCATTTGCAGACACTCTGTGATAATAATAATAATTATTATTATTATTATTATTATTATTATTATTATTATTATTATTATTATTATTATTATTATAACATTATGTAAAATGACTAAAAGTACGAAATAGGACATATTTCAAAGGTAAAATTCAAACAATGTGTAGAATAAGGCCTACTATGAAGCATGTTGTAGGGAATCATGAAATAAGACATAAAAATTTTGCAATACTGAATTTGGCTTGGAGGGAGTGAGAAGCAAAGGGGTATAAGTGCACTTAAGTTATTTGTGAGAAAATGTGGTTGAAAGTAGCCTACTTAAGATTTTTGTAAATTCCGTGAATTTTTTAATTTCAATTTTAGTGTGTGGTGTGGTTAAAAGATAATTAAATCCCTTTGCCACTAAAATTTTTAATGTTTTAGCTGGTCCTGGATGCACTTAACTCATGTTCTTAGAATTGTCATTTGTACCCCTTTGCTTCTGACTCCCTCAAATATAAGGCAGCAGAGACGATATTGTTAAGTTAGTTAATGGAATACAGAATTTCATATCATCGCCCTCATCCCAAAATAATGAATGTGTATTTTCTTAGTTCCAAGGAAAATGAGTTTAAAGTTTCAAATGCCCTTATAAATTCAGGAAAACTTTATTTTAGTCAACTTCCTATATCATATTAAGTAAAATGAAATTTCCCTGAATTTATAAGGGCATTTTAAACTTTAAATTCATTTTTTCTCAGAACTAAAAAAATGTACATTTATAGTTTTGACATGAGAGAGACGATAGGCCCTGTACATACAAATAATTAATACAAACGAATGTAATTGGATATATTTAACGTAATAGAGCGAATATAACAATATAAATATGACTATTACACGCATTTTAAGAAGGGTAACAAGATAACACTAATTACAATTCCATATAATGTCTGAGATCTCATTGAGACTCTTACAGTTAGAAACAGGACAGCAAACCTACGTCTACCGAGTGGATATTCACATTATAGGCCTGGGCTACTTCTTTAGCTTGTATCGGATAAAAATACTTATTAAACGTAGTATTGCAGCATGTCACTGGCTAATATAGCAATAGAAACTAAGCATCGTTTTTAAGAACTGTTTGAAAATCTATCACAGATTTCAGACAGTGAAATGTATGTCACATTGAAATAGGCCTAAGTGTCGAAACCATAGTCTGCTGCATGTTCAATGTAGGATTATAGCATTAGAAAACAGATTAACGCTTTTAAACAACGGCAAACGAAATCTTTTACATTGATATGATACAAAATGTTTTCTTTGTTATACTGTATGTGATCTCAATATTTTTATGACTTGTTGAAATTTTACACTTTTTCAAAATTAAATTATAACTTACTTTACTTACATATTTACAAATGGCTTTTAAGGAACCCGCAGGTTCATTGCCGCCCTCACGTAAGCCCGCCATCGGTCCCTATCCTGTGCAAGATTAATCCAGTCCCTATCATCATATCCCACCTCCCTGAAATCCATTTTAATATTATCCTCTCATCTACGTCTCGGCCTCCACAAAGGTCTTTTTCCCTCAGACCTTCCAACTAACACTCTATATGCATTTCTGGATTTGCCCATACGTGCTACATGTCCTGCCCATCTCTAACATCTGGATTTAATGTTCCTAATTATGTCAGGTGAAGAATACAATGCGTCCAGTTCTGCATTGTTTAACTTTCTCCATTCTCCTATAACTTCATCCCTCTCAGCCTCAAATATTTTCCTAAGAACCTTATTCTCCAACACCCTTAATCTCTGTTTCTCTGTCAAACTGAGAACCCAAGTTTCACAACCATACAGAACAATCGGTAATATAACTGTTTTATAAATTCTAACTTTCAGATTTTTTGACAGCAGACTAGATGACAAAAGCTTCTCAACCGAATAATAACACGCATTTCCCATATTTATTCTGCGTTTAATTTCCTGCCGAGTGTCATTTATATGTGTTACTATTGCTCCAAGATATTTGAATTTTTCCGCTTCTTCGAAGGATAAATCTCCAATTTTTATGTTTCCATTTCGTACAATATTCTGGTCACGAGACATAATATATAAGCTTACTTTGTCTTTTCAGGGTTTACTTCCAAAACTATCGCTTTACTTAATTCAAGTAAAATATCCGTGTTTTTTCATAATCGTTTTTGGATTTTCTCCTTATATATTCACGTCTTGTTAAGAAAAAATTAGAAATTTGCGGCATTATATAAAACTACAATCATCAGTGATTTTGTGTTAAAAATAACTTAGATTAAATTCTTTCAACCCAGGGTGGATGTTTCAACTTTGCATCATTCAACGAATCGTATCCTTCTGCCATTGTCGCACTGTAAGTAGCCTAACTGTAGGCCTACATCTTTTTCCTGCCGAAGTGTCTTCCTCGGTACACTGTGAGAGGCATATGATAATGATAATGATTAATGGAGCAACAGTTGAATGACGGTAGATGAACAGGAATTACTCCGCGAAAACCTACCACTAAGTACCCTCTTTGTCTAGGCCTACCACAAATTTCAATTGATCCTGTTGGGATTAGAATCTGAGTTTCAGTGTGAAAAACTGGGGCTCTAGCTGCTTGACTAAGATTATGCCACAATATTAAACTGTAGAAGCGGAAAAAGAATTAAGAATGTGGCAACGATGGTGAAATTGTGACGAATACAGTTATGTACAGGGAATAAATGACACTTGTTAGTAATGAAACAAATTAAGAAGAGAAATAACAAGGAGAATAAAAAGAAAAGAGAGATATAGAACACGGAAGAGAACGGAGAATATAAAAAATAGAATGGGAAATAGTGTGAAAAATTAAAAAGGTAAAAGTGCAATAATATAAGGAAACAAAATAGTTGAAAATAATACAGAGCTATGACTAGAAACGAAATGAATCAGAAGACTAAAAAAAGAAGAGATAAAAGCAGAACAGAAAAAGTATGAAGACTAAACATAGGGAGGAGAAGAGTAAAAACAAGACAAAAGAAAAACACTAAATAAACGGAAGTTGAACAAAACGAAGAAATTGACAACGAAAATGTTTATGACGATGTTCAGCAGTAGGCTTAAGAGTTTAACCACTGGTTTTAATATTCTGTTAAAGTGAGGAAAAATATTTCTTTATTCAAAAATATTATCAATATCTTGTCATGTTTCATCTTCGATAAGAGTATAGATTCTCCCTTACATGCTGTTGTTTCGAATTGAAGTTTTCTTGTAGGATTTTCTCTCTCGAGATGCTAAAAGAGTACCGACATTGTCACTAGTCGAGGCATATCGCATGCGCTTCAAACATAAATTGTTATTCTAGTAGAAAAGCTTGAAGCAATTCTGACTATACGATCCTTATTTCTATAGGTGACGATAGTACGTTATAGGGCACGAGGCAAATAATAAAGACATGGCGTAGAGGTGTGGGTCTTCTTTTCTTCGTATATGGGTTGTAGAGGAAGAGAGATTATATAAATATATGGAAGTATATAAACGGAAGTTGTAAAATTTACGAGAGCGACAGTGAAATGCAGCTTTTGAGACGGAACACAAGTACCTGCAGGTCTTATGGCAGTAGCACGTTTTATACAAAGATATTACACCTCTGCAACTCCACGTGGATGAGGTATTCTGCGGAACTATTCTGTAATTTTGGAATGCTCCTTTTCAAGTGAAGAAGTCAAGGGGACAATGGTACGGCAATAACAAGGCAATTGTAAAATGAAAATATCTAGGGAAACTAAAATACTGAAATATTATCTGTTTCATAGCTTTAAACGTCATGAATCTCATGGTATCAACCTGACATCGAATTCCAGTACTTGTTGCGGTAAGCTGTTATCAGTCAGTTATTGACAGTATAGTCTGTTTTGGGATTTTATGGTTGTAAGCGCTTTCATCATAATTTACTTATAAACAATTGGGTTTTGTTATAGGGTATATATGTCTGTACATATTTCTATGTGCACCCTTTCCTCCTAAACTATTCATACAAGACGATCTACCACGGAAATATTGGCCTATAAATAAAATATAGTCCTTGGACGTGAAGGACCGATATTAGTTGATTTTCTCTTACATCAACAAACAATGGATGCAGAATTCTATAGCAGTCTTTCGAAATGCCAATTGAGAGAAGTAGTGAGATTCGGAAGTCATAAAAAATAGTTGTACAGTAATTCATGGCAACACCTGTCCTCACTGCGCACAACCACACAATATATTCTTACTGAACTTGGCTCAGAAAGTTCTGCCCCATATACATATATACAGGGTGAAAGTGAAAATTGAATGAATAGAAAACCTATATTATGTTTTGTGATTAATACACGATTAATTAGAAATTTCAGCAGTCTGGCAACATCGCCGCTAATACCTCTTTTCTCCTCTCGTAGGCCTAACATATATGTAAGAGGTCAACGAACTCAGGTGTGTCTTCCTAGGTGAACTAATCTCATTTCCCTCTCTGGCTACTACGTTTCAATCTGCTCGCATCGTTCAGTTCCTTGAAATTAGTGATTTTTAAATTAAATTTATACGAAAACCGTCCATGCTATTAAAATACGCCAGAGGGGCAAATGATTCTTTATTAGATTTTCTATCTAACTTATATGGATAAAAATCAAACTCTTACTCGTAATAGTTACCGTATAAGAGGGTGTTAAACATTTGGGGAGAAATTGTTTTCTGAGAAAACTATGGATTTTCTACCAGTACGGTATGGGATATTTTTGTTACTATACAAGAAGAGCTATTCCCTCTGAAAAACTGCAAGGTTATTTCACTTCCACTTTGTATAATATGTTGCAATAATTGAAATATTGAAGGTCTTGGCAAGTAAAAGGATGATGGACTTCTGTGGGCAGTCTAATCTGTCGGGAGATTAAAGATTCATTACTTCATATCTTCAGTCACTTCTTTTTGTTTCTACTCTTTACTTTTCCAGTTAAAATATTCTTAATTTAAGAGCAATATGTCATTCTCTACACGATGTTTATAGTTAAATTTACTGTAATTCATTTTAGTGAAGTCCGATAAATTTCTTGGGCACTATAATTTCAGTACCGAGATGCGTAAATCTAATTTTTATTTTATTTATTATTATTATTTTTTTGGTAAAATTCGCATCTGCGGGTTCTCGTTTTTCGCCACACGAAATAGAATTTGGAACATGAGGCAAACTGGATGATTGGGATTTAATACAAAAATAAAAGCGGAAAGTGAACTATGAAGATGGAAATTTTTTTTTTTTTTTTGCTTTCTTTGTAATATGGGATTGATGAAGAAATGATAGTAATAAAAACGCAGCAGTGGACACAAAGGCGGCAAGAGACGTCGCAATCGAGGGGGGACATCGGTCTGTGTTTGACATGCCGCCTCCAGCTCCCTCTGCTGCAGCGACCACTCATGCGTCCAGTGACGGCTCACCAGGCGTGATTAATGCCCGTTCTTCATCAACACCCTCGCTTATTCGCTTCCCAACCCATCCCAGTAGCCGCCTTATAAGAATCGTAATATTCAGCAAAAATGAACCTCAGTCCGTTATATCTTACACTTCGGTCAGAGTACAAATTCATTGTTAGAGCTGTTTTTAGTGTTGTTTATGTTTTCCTTCACTAAATATAGAGAAATAATAATAATAATAATAATAATAATAATAATAATATTATTATTATTATTATTTATTTACAAATGGCTTTAAGGAACTCGCAGGTTCATTGCCGCCCTCACATAAGCTCGCCATCGGCCCCTACCCTGAGCAAGATTAATTCAGTCTCTAACATCATATCCCACCTCCCTTAAATCCATTTCAATATTATCCTCCATTTACGTCTCGGCCTCCCCAAAGGTCTTTTCCCTCCGGCCTCCCAACTAACATTCTATATACATTTCTGAATTAGCCTCTGTGGTCTCGCCAAAGAATCAGTTCCATTCCGAGGCTTATGTTGTGGTTACGTAAGAAGCTGTTTTTTTACGGTAATAGGCTGCAATATATATATATATTAAGACCGGCCAGAGTCCGTTTACAAAGTTATCTCTGTTTTCTCTTTTCGTTGTCACTTGTTTCACTTTTACTTACACTAATACAAACACAACACCCATGCCCGAGGCGGGACTCGAACCCACAACCCTTCGGACCAAGCGATAGAGACATGCCGTGCCCCTACCGCTTGAGCCATCCGGGCCGGCTATATATTCGCAGCTACCCTCCATATCTGGAGGACGTCTCTTCTATCCACAATCTGAGGATGCGCTGTGCTGTGGTGATAGGGACCCACCTGACATGGATCATCATCATCATCATCATCATCATCATCAGCAGCAGCAGTCATCTTCATTCTGATTTTATCGTTGTTTCACGTGAATTTTTTTTATTATTTGAAGTAAAAACCTGAATATTTAAACTGTAAAGTGTAATTATTTTTCTTTTTCTTTAATGTAATGATTGGAGTGGAATCGAGGTAATTTTAAAATATTTATAAATTAAAAATTGCTATTATTTACGTATTTCATTTCATCTGGAACTTAAGACAGACATTATAAAGGCGATATGAGAAACAAAGTTCATTGCCATTCTAACACATTACACTCGTATTTCGAGAGCATTCGCGCAGTTCCGAGTTTTCATCATTTTGAGATCAGAAATGTATTTGATGGTCTGTCTGCATTTGTGTGCTATCTTTGTCTAAGTCAGTGTTTCTCAACCACCGTACCGTGGCCCTGGTGTCAATAATTATACTTGGTCGCGAGATATTCTATTGGAATTTGTTATTTTACTTTTTTGACCATTTTTCACGAATATGTATTTTATAGTGATAATGAATAATTTTCGTGATTGTGTCGAAAAGAGCAGATCTAGAGATCGTCTCTATCCAAACTGGCATTACATGGCAATCAGATTTATTCTTTGCTTTTCCACCAGATATCTTTGTGAAACTGCATTTTCTGCAATGGCTGTGCTTAATATGAAACAGAGGAACCACCTGCATCTTTCTGTCTCCGTTTGGCTATCACTTCAATTCATCACAGAATTAACAAGCTAACGGACAGAAAACTGCAACAAAAGTCTCACTAGCATTGCTAAATCATTAATAATTCTCAGGTGTAATAAAAATAAAATAAACTAAGGTTAAAGTTTTTAATAACATAATTATTGCTGTGGTAATGTGCAGTGTTTTTAAATTCATAATATTATTTAGTATTGGGACTAGTGTTTAGAACTGAGATATTCATACATTGTTATACATAAAATTACATTACACTACATACAAAACATTTGTCATGTGTATGTGTGATAAGTGTTTTGCCGACATCTTTACATTCTTCTCCTACTTTCCCTGCTCAGCTGTCTTCTGTGGTCAGTTACAATACATAATCATTCTTTCCATAACACTGAACAACAAGAATTTTGCTCCGACTTAACACAATGTGTCCCTTATGGTCTGATGTGCGCTGAATCCGAAAATTCATCTCTTTTCTTCGTATCACGTAAGGCTTTTAAGATATATTATGATTTCACTTTTCTATAAGCACTCTCCCAGGAAACATTTGACGCGGGTTAGGGGTTGTAAACCAAAATAATAGCCAATACATTTTATGAGTTTACGATATATTTCCGGTTTCTTATGGTTGTTGGTATATTCTTTTGTATTTCTAATAAATATGCAGATATTGGTCCCTTGTATTAACTAAATTTCATAACAGTTGAAAGTGAGGTCTACGCAATGAACGAACAAGGGTGTGGTTTTCAGTATTTAAAAGAAAAGTTTACCAGTTTGAGTGAAGCCAAATTAAAAGAGGGCATTTTCAGTGGACCACAAATTGCGAAGTTATCACTGACTCTTTGAGTGAGGAAAAACTTTCCGTTACAGAAAAAATTACATGAACACTTTCAAAGTAAGTTTCCTTGGAAATTCTAGGGCAGCCAACTACATCGAACTAGTGAAAACCATGTTAAGTGCATATGAGAAAATGGGGTGTAATATGTCTCTCAACATACACTTCTTACATTCTCATTTGGATTCCTTTTCTCCTAACCTTGGAGCGGTAAGCGGTAACCATAGGGGAAGATTTCATCAAGAAATATCTTAAATGGAAAGGCGATATAAAGGAAAATCATCATCCAGCATGCTTGTAGACTATTGTTGATACCTTGTAAAAGACAGTCCCGGGTCTAGTTATATACGGAAGTCTTCCAGAAAATCCTTTTAAATGGTGAGTTCAAATTCCTTGATTTTTCTCGTTATACACACGAAATATTTTTATTGTTGTTGTGATTTTTGTGTTTTGAACTTTGTAACATTATTTTTGTATCCAGTATACATTTTTCATTTATTATGAGGCATTTTGAGTCCCTAGTCTGTTGTAATTTTATCAGTAGCAGTGAAAAATAAATTCAATTCACTTTTCCCGGACAATGGTACATGATGGGGCAATTTGAATTTTAAATTCAGGGCACACATATTAGTAATATTCACTTATTTTTATTTCGGAGCAAGACAAAAAGTAAAAATTTGTTGTTCATTGTTACCTTTTTTTCGAATAAACGTCATTAAAACCAATTTAATAGTTCAGTGATAAATGTTATTAATTTTTGTTGTGTCACGTTTTGAATGATCATAAATGGATAATATTTCGATTGAAAATTAGCATAAATTAATTGATGTTGGATTGAAGAAACTATAACATGCTACAAAATTGCATTACCCTAGTGATTGATAACAAATTAAATTATTTGTCAACATGTCACACTGTTTTCGTAGTGAACTAATACTCTTTAAGATTACGCCATAATTAAATGTTAATATTTCTTTTAGTTGAATGTGTGAACCTTAAAATAATTGGAAAAGTACGTGTACCGGGCCCACGAAAACATCTATAATAAACAAAATGAAATCATAAATTCGTTAACAAAACTATATATTCAATCAACAAATCCTATAGGAAACGAGTTTATCGGTCTGAGGTTTCTAAAAGGTTGAGAACGATTGCTCTAAGTTATTGAAGTAATGTTATTTATTTTGAGTCTTATGAGTCATTTCCCACACCTTGAAGATGATGCCGATAATCGTCATCGATATTATTTTTCTATTACTTAAATTTATCTTATATACGATACAAATACGAATCATTAGGATACTGTACAAATTTATTGTGTGATTTTCTCATTAATGTGCGATTTTTTCAGCATAATATTTTATGTAAATTATGTTTTCTATGTCCCATCTCCCTGCATGACTTTAATTCAAATTTATGGCGTGAATAATTTTCATCGATTTTTTAATTATACTAGGTTAAGACAAGGGTGTCCGCTGTCGCCCTCACTGTTTAATTTATATATTGACCAAATCACACAAGACTGGATAGAATCTACAAAGAAATTGTACGAAACAGATTTAACAACACTTTTATTTGCAGATGATCAATTAGTAATAGCTGCTTCAGAAAATAGTCTTCAGAAATTAATATATGAATTACAAATCACAGCTTCAAACTATAATTTAACAATATCTCCGACAAAAACAAAAATTATAGCTTTCCAACGGAAAAACATAGATACGACGTAAAATTTTAATCAACGACAATAAAGTAGAGCAAGTAAGAGATTTTAAATACTTGGGCTGTGAAACTGGAAACAAAATTTTAATCAAATATGTGGAACGATTAAAAGAACTCTATTAAACAAAACAAGGTAAGAAACCATTTTGAAGTTTTATAAAATCTTGGCAGTCCCATCTCTTTTGTATGGCTCAGAATGCTGGACCCTAACAGAAAACCAAAAACACAAAATAGAAGTGTCAGAAATGAGATTTTTGAGATCGGTAGCTGGATACAGAAGAACAGACAGACAGTATAATGAAACGATAAGAGACGAATTGAACATATTCAACTTAAACAATAAAATAAAAGAATACAAAGAGAAATACTGTGAACATGTACAAATAATGCCAGAATACCGTATCCCTAAAAAGATTTTAGAGGCAAGAGAGACAGAGGAAGATCTACGAAGAGATGGAGAGACCAATTTCTTTGAGAGGACGGAACAGGTCGGAAGGCCTAATCCCTGTGGAATGTTAAATGATATGTTTTATTTAACGACGCTCGCAACTGCAGAGGTTATATGAGCGTCGCGGGATGTGCCGGAATTTAGTCCCGCAGGAGTTCTTTTATTACATGCCAGTAAATGTACTGACATGAGCCTGTCGCATTTAAGCACACTTAAATGCCATCGACCTGGCCCGGGAGCGAAACCGCAACCTTGGGCATAGAAGACCAGCGCTATACCAACTCGCCAACCAGGTCGACATCCCTGTGGATGATGATGATGATGATGATGATGATGATGATGATGATGATGATGATGATGATGATGATGATGATGATGATGATGATGACTAGGTGACTGAAAAATCCAGCAATATTATGCGGAGACAAACAAGAAATCTTCAAACACACCGAAATAAATATGCGAAAATTAAATTTTTGAGAGGCATAGTGAGTACATACAAAATGCAGTGAAAATAGCAATACTCATAGATTGAAATGAAACCTTATAGAGTAATAATGACGCATCATATAGCCTAAAGAGAATGCAAGATAATCGCATCCTTGAATTATTATTGTTGTTATATCAGCCCGAAAGGATTAGAGAGCTGGAGAAACTGAGAGTTGGCCTGGTTAATTCGAATCTCCATGAAGCCGGAAAGATCCTGTGTTCTCAGCCTTTGAAGCTTATTTTTATTGAAAAGAACTATGATGGTGATGATTCTGTTTTATTATCCGATGTAGGTGTATAGAAAAATTGCGACTCTGCACAAGATGTATTTCGAGCAGCTCGGAGATACAACATACTACATCGCTGATATGGGGAAAGTGTTTTATGACATGCCACCTGTCCACCTGTGTATTTTTAGGCCTACAAACCTATTGCAAATTTTTAGTAGTCGATTTATCTTACTCTAAGCGTTATGCTTCTAGTCTGAAGCAGCGATACTATAATATTTTTCACGTTTCCATTTTCCCATTTCTAGATAACTTCAGCGACACCACGTCGGTGTTTCCTTGCTAACGCTATGTTGTGTTTTTCTGGTTAAAATAAAATTAGTTTCTTCGTGCTGACCACACGCCATAGTAGTCTCGTCACTTGTCTAAAATGTTCCAGAAGAAGATAGAATCAAATATAATCTTACTGCAATACTCCTTGGAGAGCCATAAGAAAAATTAAGAAAAGCAGTATAAAACTTTCTATGAGAGAGCATATACGAGTAATCAACGTATCTACAAGGATTACATAATATTTTTCATTTATATACAGAGTGATTCACAGGATTTACCGTCCCTGTACCACTCTAGAAACTTGTCGATCGAAGTTTTCTACATTGTATTATTTGACTTGTTCGCACGAATAATGCATATTCTATGAGTGATTATTGCTTAATTCAAGTATAAACTAAACTCATTATACAGCATGAACCATAAGTAATGTCATTCATTTCAGCGGTTATTCTTTGAGATATTTCAAACGAAAAAGTTTAATACAATTTTACTCGCTCTTGCTTCCTTTTCGAGATAAAAATTGGTTTATATGAAACATTTCATAGCGTGTTTTGGAAAGTCATTGATTGAATTCGCAATTTTAGTTTTGTTCTTTAAATGTGCAGAAATTTTATCCGAACAAATGTAACTTTTCGTTCTGCAAAGAAATGTTTCAATGTGACATTTGTTCGGATCGTATTTCTGCACATTTAAAGGACAAAACTAAAATACTTTAAATCATTTATTATCATAATACACTGCTCTCTTAATTTGACTGAGCATATTGGGAATTAAATTAATGGTTTTATCAAAACACCCAATGAAATTTTTCATATAAAACAATTTTTATCTCGAAAAGGAAACAAAAATCACCAAAATTGTATTAAACTTTTTTTGTTTTAAATATCTCAAAGAATAACGCCTGAAATGAATGACATTACTTACGGCTCACTTTATATATTCTACATTTTTTTTTTCAAAAAGTTCATAATTAGAGGTAGGACGTTTAGACATTTTTATACTTAAATGGACAGGTAAAAAGGCAATTAAAAGCATAAAAAGACTCTGTAAATCTAGAAAAGGCACAATAATCTGCAAAAGGACAAGTAAAAACAGAAGACACGTTATAAATGTCGAAACAATGCCTTCCGTCTTACAAGATATAAGCTATAACCTTTTCAACAATTTTAACACTTTTGGAGGTTAAATTCTTTATAAAGCTTTATATCAATTTTACTTGATTTAATAGGCACTTTTTCATGTGTATATGCCTTTCTCTGTGTAGGCTGGATCACTTGATGCCGCTCAAGTGCCATCTGATAGTGGTGTGATCTCTGACATAATTTTTTTCATCCTTCTCAAAAATGATGTAAAATAGTTCATATAACTCTTTCCTTGGATTATGCTCGCTTTCAATCGAAACTGGTATCATTATGTAGTATATTGGTAACAACTAAAGTGTTAAAACGGTATGTTTCAGTGACTGATGCCCAATCTCAGTTTTTGAGTCCAAGTATTTATCCTTACATACAACTTTTTGATAACCTTTCAATACCAAAAATATATTTATGTCTGGAGGCACAAAAGTAAGTAGAAAAGTAGCAATTGGAAAGTTACTGATGTCCTTTCAAAACAAATATATTTAATATTTATTTTTAAAACAAAAAGACAAGAATAGGCTATGCACTTTTTCTTAAAATAGGTAACTAGTGCTTAAATAGTCAAAATAAAAATATACTCTGTCACTACTAAATGCTTCGAAATGCATAAAAATCTATGTAACTTTGGTATATTATGTCAATCCAGTAATAAAAGGCGTTTTGCCAAACATCCGGGCTCCAATCATACCAATACACACATTGCATATATATAATATGGTGGAAGCGATATAAACCTCCGCATTGAAAGGAGGGACAGATTACATGAAAATGAACAAAAAATCTATCATACATTTTGAGTTTAAGTGTATGGTTAATTAAATAATTGCATCGAAAATTTAAGCACGCTGGCAACATCGCAATGCCTAATATTCCAGACGGAGGCATTGAACTCGTCCAAAGCGAGGTGTAAACAAAAGTCTACGTATTGCAAAATAAAGCGACTACTTCGGCCCGGGTTTTTCTCGTCCAAATTTAAAATCTCTTCTTCCCTGTCAACAATTTTGTCAATCGTTGTCGACCCCGTTTGCGAAATGTTGGGATTACGCTGCCAGTATCACGGATCAGCCGGCAGACCGCTATGATTACTGTATTTAAAATTCCATGAAAACGGGAATTCAAAACGATCTGAGTCTCAAGGTCTAACATCTAAAAAGTGGGATTGGATCGACTGGATCGTATTCAAATTTACATGAAATGCATATCGTATTCAAAACGATCTCAATACTCTAAGCGCGTGATCGATCGTCATTTGTTTGATGTGTCAGCAAGCTCAATTACGTATGTTGAAGAGGCGTATTGTAACACATAATATTTTGTATTTTCCTAAGTCATTATTACCATTCTTCATTAACAGCCAGAACATTAAGTTTTTATGCGCCTTGTTGAGAAAACTCAACAATGTTTATAGCTAAGGCCTTACCGCATAATGACCAATATGCTAGCATTTCGATGACAACATGGTACTTTCGAAACTTCACCTTCCGTATTCGTTAACCTCCGTATTCAGATCGTTTTCAATACGTATTGAAGATTGCATGAAAACGGAGATCGGGGACATCGTATTCAATATGGAAACTATTCAAATCGATCTGAATACTCCATGAAAATGTGATAATTTTAACTAGCACTTCTATGAACACTAACTTCACTATTTACACTATTTTAACTAGCACTTTCACAAACACTGACTTTACTATTTACAGTATCTTAATTGACATTTTCACAAAAAAATTACTTCACTATTTACAATATTTTGACACGTATGTGTGCTATTTTCAATTAACACTTCCAAAATCACTGAATTTCCTATCTACAATATTTAATATCCTTTCGGATATCAGCATAGAACGGCACTGGGACAAGACGATCTTGGCTACCAACTCATATGGAGCGAGAACAGCTGATCAGGATTGCCGCGTCTTGTTTTGTTAGGAAACAAATTTGCAATACGTTTTATTTAATTTACAAGAAAACCGTCTATTTCTTCGAAATACGACAAAGGAAAAAGCTATTCTTTATTACATTCTTTATTGGTATTGATAGAAATCAAGATTCTATGGGTAGTAATTATCCACGTTGAAGCTATGTTTCAGTGGCATTATTTTTACAGTAGAATTACTGAATAATATAGCATTCTGTTGTATATAGACTACAGACATTCATAAAAGTCTACAAAAGTTTTATCATTTTATGTTTAAAAAAATATTCATATAAGTTATAAATCAATTTTTCATTCTCTTAATAAGCATGTACGGTCAGAAGACCCGTGCATTGGATTTAAGAGAAAATTCTGATAATAGGTATAAGTTCTTAGTACATCTGTATGTATAATTTTGCTCAATAAATCCATCTATCTACTATCTACATAAAAATTTTAGGAAAAAACATGTTTTATTTCGAAAACTATAAACTTCCCACAGATATGGTTTTAGACTTTTTTGTTACATTCAATATGAAGAATTCGCTCTGCAAAGCTGAGGCGTTATTTCACTTCTACCCTATTATTTATCTTAATTATTGAACATTTCAGATTTTTTTATTGTTGTAAACTTTAATTGTCTTTAACTGAACATTGTATTTCATACATTATATAAATTTATTATTAGGCCTATCTGGTATGGCTTGTCTACGGGCAACTTCAAAATTTCAGGAAGCAAAAAATAAAATAAAATATATACATTATGAACTTCAGACTTGATCTGTATATTTTTCACAGCTTGCAATATACTTTCTATATACATTGTCTGCGAGGGCTACATAAATAAGTTGCACAACTCTGAGCCTCTGCAAGTTGCGTGCCACTGATTGAGAGCCCTTGCACCCCCGCGTTATCTTTTTTTCCCTCGTATGTGTGGCGTTGTACTAAATAATGCACCTTGCCAGGCTGCTATGTTACATGTACGCCGAGGGTTGGGGGGGCGGTATATTGCACCTGCTGAGTAGTTTGAAGTGCAGCCACTCTACCGGAATTCGAATTCGCTTTGAAAATTCTGTCACAGCTCCCCGTCCCCAACTACCCCCGCGTTTAAGAGCCGACATCGCCCCATCTCTATGTGACGTGAATATTTTATAAGACAACTGAAAATAAATTTTTTTATGAGCTCTGCTGTAATTGATTACGGAATGCATTCACCAATACGAGGGGTCATGTAGAAGCATTCGCGGTTTATGTTTCAAAGTCAAATAAAGACATATACCCTATCTGCCCAAGCCCAGGTCACACGGGTCTGGACAGAATTCCGTGATAGGGTCGTCAAATACGACAAATAGAAGGACGGATAAAAGAGGAAATTGACAAATTTCTGATAAAGGGAATTGGTGGTACAAGTATAGAATTTCATAAATATTATATACATGAAAAGTTGATTTAGACTTTAAGGTCGAATTGCATAAGTGACCTACTTATATTATATTAATACTGGGTAAGGTTACATTTTCTGTCAATTCAGTACGTTTTATGTTATATTCTGTTGGATAGTCAACCATTCTATACATTTTTATTTCTGATATTTTGCTGTATTTCCTTGTATTACATAGATAGTATTACAGTATGATTTGCTACAGGCTATTTCATTATAAAATACATTTCGTTTTATTGTTTTCATACTTATAATCTCATGTTATATCCTTTTTATATAAATTTCTCGCTTCTCTCTATGCGGTTACGAGTTACGGGTCCTATTCTATTCCTATTCTATATCCATATAACTTGATTCGGTTTCGTCTGCTCTAGTCGGCTTCCCTTTTGTTTGATTTAGTTTCTTCTGAATTTTTTCTACTTTATGTTGAGTTCATCTGTTTTCTTTCTATTTGTTTCTGTTAGCTATCTCTGTGCAATTTTTTCCATGATTTCATGCATTTTTTTCCAATGCCGTCGTGTAATGATTCATATCTCCTAGTGTTGTCTGATTTTATTTTGCTCCGCTTATCACCTCCTATTAGCAAGAAGTAGGCCTATAGTATAAAGAAATGCACTTTCGGCTCTGGACTCATTTCGCTGACATAATCTTCATTTCAGTCAGACGCTAGATGACCATCGCAGTTGATAAAGAGACGTAAAATAAATTAACTAAAAAAATTCATTTTGTCTGGTTTCTTACAATTTTCTATATCTTCTGTTTTTTTTTTTTTTTTTACTCTGGTCTGGTATAGTCTGAACCAGTGGTCGGCAAAGATGACGTCATATGAAATACAGCCCACAAAGTACAGCAAACGGAAATGTAGTAGCGGGAGGGAGGTATAAGAGGAGAAGTCGCTGAACACCTTCACCATTGCAAGTTTTGAGTTCACGGAGACGGATAGTGAACATAACCAAACTAAAGAAAAGTTCAATTAAACTTGTATCAATATAAATTTGTTCATTTCTTTTTCATTTTCCTATGATGATTTTTTCTGTTATTTTATACACAATCTAAACATTAAAATAGATGAGTAATTAACTCTTTAAAATTAGGGGTCCAGCCGCATGTTGCGAATTTTAACTGAGCATCGAGATGTTCGTCTTTCTTACTCGAAATTCTCTTTGATTTTACAATTCATCTCGTCGTGTTTACTTGAATACTGAGTAACTTTGAATAAACAAATGATGGCTAAGGGGAGGGAGGGAGATCACGCCTTACCTCTCCACCCTGCTTGTGTGCTTGAATCACGAGTCAAGAAATGCTGACAACTGGTCTAAACTGAATGTTAATTATACGAAAGCAAGACAAAAAAGAATGAGGATGAATTATTTGTATCACCATGGAATGGTCTACCAACATGAAGTGCACCCGCATTCCACGGTTAGATACTGGGCAGTTTTACGTGAAGACAGTTTTGAAGACTCAGGACGATCGCTTCCGAACAAAGCGCTTGGGCTGCATCCATCCAAGTGGCGCGTGCACCACGATAATGCTCGTATTCGCGTTTCTAACGATGTTGCCCACTATTTGGCTCAACAAAACATCTCCCATACAGCCCGGACCTTGCTCCTTGAGACTGTTTTTTTGTTTCCGCCTTTGAAATTGGTGCTACGTGACAAGACTATCGCTTAATCAGCGGCAGTTTTGGAGAAATCAGAGGCGGTTCTGAAGACGTCTTTCAGAACTCTTAGACACGTTGGGCTAGGTGCATACAACTCGATGGGGACTATTTTGAAAAATACTATAGCAACTTCTTCTTCTTCTTCTTTTTCTGCTTTTTCTTCTTCTTCTTCTTCTTCTTCTTCTTCTTCTTCTTCAAGCACTACAACTTCATTGAAGTTTTGGCCTTCTCAACAATCTCTTTTTATTTCGTTCTATCTTAGATAATTTTGGGCCAATTCTGAATCCTTAATAATAATTTATTTTATGTCTTCCAGTACGTCATCCCTCCACCTGCATTCGGTTTACATGTCCAAACCATCCTAGTCATTGAGCTTTAATAAAATTTATTATATTTTTATTTTTAAGTGTCTTATTTAATTCCTTGTTGGTTTGGATCCTCCATCTACTATCTTTTTCTTTGATTGGTCTCATTATCCCACGCAAAATTTTCCTTTCAAAAATAAAAATTTTCCTTTCCTTTGTTTTATTCTTTCCTTCAATACCCAGGTTCCACATGCGTATGTCACAATTGCTCTTATAATTGTTTTATATAGTTTGAACTTTGCTGACTTAAATATTAATTTACTTTTGAACAACATTTTGTTCGCAAAATATGCTTTATTTCCTAGAGAAATTCTCTCATTTATTTCTTCTTCTATACTATTATTTCGGTTCATAATGGAACTTAAATATTTAAACTCCTTTATAACTAATATTTTCTATTTTAAGATTTTTGTTGCTCTATTTTTTGTGTTATTGTTTAAATATTTAGTTTTAGCATTATTAACTATCAATCCATATTTGTCTGATTCTTCTTTCAATAATTTGAAAGTTTCAACTAATGCTGGCATATTTCTTGTTGTTACTATTATATCATCTGCATAATGGCATATTATGCCATGCATTGTTTTAGCATATCAACCTCTACTCTGCCTAATGTACTTCTTGAGTTCATTCTCACCCTTTTCATTCTTTTTTGACTTGCATTCGTAATAGGCCTATAAACGCCAAATGTACGATACATCCACGTCTATAAGTAGTCAGTAATGTTTATCCATCCTTGCCCCCAAAAGATAAAACGCCCGCTTTAAAATTAATCGTACATTAAATGATCAGTTAGTGAGATGTCGAACATGTGTCCTATGAGAAGAGTCTCCAGTACAAAGACAAAGTGGATCGGGCTTCGAGATAAAGTCTCTTTGCAAATAAAAACCACATCCCTCTCAGTCGATCACTACTGTGTTTCTTTGTGTCGTGTGACCAGTCAAATCCGATTCCCGGAGGACCACAGTCAGGTTTTACAGTGTGTGTCAATCCCTGTTCATGAATAACACACACAGCCGATACAAATTTTTTCATGACGACAAATTGTCTACCTACAAACTGAATTTTGCACATGTCGACACAAGCTTAACAATCATAAATAACAGCTTCATGTTTAGGTAAAGAAATCGCAATCGACGAATGATATAAAATGTTGAGTAACACGCTCATATGATCACAACCACTAAAAATGTGGTCCGCGACTCTCAGTCCGCCTTGACGTACTAACAGAAATTCATTTCCTCATTTACTTTCATAATTTGTTTTTGTTTATTTAGTCCGGACCGACCCTTGTAGCTAATTTCAGAGTCTTGTTCACTCCAGAGCACGATAGACTGGTAATTAAGACTTTCGTGGTTCGAATCCTGCCTGGAAGGGAAACGTTTTTTTGTTCCTTATTCAAATTTATTCCCAATATTTTTCGATTGCAGCAATATTTTACTACTTAATTAACTTATTATTCCCAGAACATGAATTTTATCAGCAATCGAAAAGTATTGGGAATAAATTTGAATAAGGAACAAAAAAAAGTTTCCTTCCCAGGCAGGATTCGAACCACGAAAGTCTTAGTTACCAGTCTGTCTTGCCCTGGAGTGAACAAGGCTCTGAAATCAGCTACAAGGGTCTGTCCGATTTTTTTGCAGCTACTGTATTTAACGTCCGCCGCTTCGAACTACATGTCCAGAAAATTTGGACTTTGTCCGATATAATTTATTGTCTGTTCCTTTAAGCTCTGGTATTGAATCATGCCCACCACATAACCCATGAGTCCGCTGATTTTGAAATCCAGATGGTAAGAGTCAGAAAGAAAACAAAGGAATTTTGACGAAGTGTGATGAAATAGGCCAACAATTAGAAATATTGAAAGACACATTAATGAAATAATTTTATGTTCAAAGCCATATTATGGAAATCATTTTATATTCAATCATACACAATTGAAATCATTTTACTTACTTCTTCGTTGTTTGAAACTTTGAAAGCAGCTACATCTGTATATTTTATGATAATTCATACTATTTCACACTTTCTTTAAGTACTACCCACGCGTACCATAGATTTGAGAAACGCTGGTCTAAAGGTATACTCTGTTCAGTCCTTGACAAATGGTTTCGGATTTAATTAATTTTTAAAAAGAAGATAAAAATACATTAGGGATATTCTACGATAAGTCCTATATAATATATCCTGCTCACTATTATCTGTGTCTTTTGCTTTTCAAGGTATACTATGTTTTCAATATATAAGAAATAAAAGATATTGATTTGTAAGTTTTCCATGGATGAAAAAAAACCGTGAAATAGGTTTTTTGCCTGTATCCTAAAATTCATAAATTGTACTTATCATACAATACCTCTGAAGTACGGAATTAAAGAACCCAATACAAACTGTATACGTACTCTGTTTTTGTGTGATTCGTATTTGATTCTAACAACATTAATATGTATTCCACTATGTCTATTTTTATATCATGCGGTAAATTTTTATGTAACTATCTCTTTTGATCTCATTATGTACCTAAATCGTACCAGTATGTAATTACTTAAATCCTACCCAGTTGTATGTTCAACTAACTTATGTAAGCAAGTTTTAATCCTGGTTGAATGTATGAGAAGGCCTTACGGCCTTAACTCTGCCAGGTTAAATAAAGCCATTATTATTATTATTATTATTATTATTATTATTATTATTATTATTATTATTATTATTATTATTATTATTATTGTTGTTACTACCGGTACTCCTCCTTGGATAATGAAGTTGTATCCCTTCTGCAACTCGGTTCACGGGGACCAATGGCTGAGAAACGAACGTTATGGTACGTACATTATATTTTTCTTATGTGATTATTTAATTATGACGAAAAATAATTTCTTATCGGAACTTATTGTCGAAAGACTTTTACCATCCTTTAAAGCCCCTGAAAACAAATTGATACATCCATATTTAATATTAAATATTATAGCCAGTCTACCCAAAAATGACTGTTAATCTAAATGTAAATGCTATTAAAAGAAAGGGTTTTAGGTTGCAATTTTTATTATAATTTTAAGAACTCTGAGTGGTGGCTTAATATAGACTCCAATAGTACTTAAACCACTATCGTTACCAAATACAAGACCACCAAGCAAGTGCCACCGGACACAAAGCGTGCAAGCCCTCTTGCAGTGAATTGAACTGCAACAAGTGCTGAAACGTTGGTTTTTAATTTTTTGAATTATATTTTTTTTTTCCTGCTAAACACGAGACTTTATTGCCTTTTGTTACTGATCTGATATCCATTAGTGGTCGTGGTGATGTAATGAAGCATTCTCTGATTTGTCAATGGCTGTGGAATTTGAAATAAATAAACTACATGTGTTTTAAATTGCTTTCACTCGTTTCCCCTTTGACATATGCTGGCAATATTTTTCCAGGTCACGTGTCACTGTTGAAAGAAAATAATTTTACATCCCATTTTTAACGTGGAATAAGTACTCTAAACAGATAAATGAACCGTGTTTTAATTAAAAAGTATACATATATATCTTGGTATCAGGCGTGAGCCAGGTTGACTTCTATGTAATTAATCGTATGCCTTGGGTCTTAATAACTTTTAATATTTTGACAGATGAAGAAAGTTGATATAGGTTCTTTGTGTGTGTATATATACTATAAATAAATTAAAGAACACGTTAAGATATTTAAAAAAAAATTTGATTTAAGTCATCCGTACAAACCTATATGGAAAAATGGAGAAATATTCAGAAAAAGGATTTTGAATATAATTTAAGGGTATATGTACAGGGACATCATTTTAATTTTACTTCATTTTTTATTGTACCTGAGTTTTTGAATGTACTTCACTCCCACCCCTTCTACTAATGAAGTTCCAGCTCTCCTCCACACAGAATCAAGACCGCATATAGTAGGCCTAAACAGCACTGAGTTAGTGAGTATAGTACGTTCCAGAAATATGTTCGCGTTTTCCAATGACGAAAGAACTTTCAATATTGAATCATGTTTTCGCACAGGTACTGTCTGTTTGCCTACGTCACATCCCGATTTCCCCCACTTGCTTCTGTTCGTCCCTCTGTAAAAGCTGGGCTGTCTTAGCTCTTTTCTGAAAACATTAATTTCTGTTAGGAATTGGACGTCTACGTAATATTATACAACTGTTTAAAATAACTTAAATAAAAGAGCCTCGTTAAGTAATTAACTGTCACGTGATTTCCCCCCTTTCCACGATCCTGCGGCATAACCACTTGGACGGACAGTAGATAGCATGTCTGAGTAATTTTATCTTGCGGGTTGGGCAGAAGTGAAGATTGAATTTACAGTACGTAAGGTAATCTTTTATAGAGTAGGTACAGAATTATTTCAACATGAGTTATTAGTACGAAGGACGAAACTGGCAATTGGAATTAGATGCAATAGTCTATAGTGCGATAATATGCACAAAAGAACTGAAGCCTGTATCGAAATGAACGGCCACCATTTTAAAAAATGTGGTTAAATATTCATATTATGATTATTTTTCAATTCAACTTCATTCTCTATATTGTGCGCTAATGTACTATAGACAGTATAATATACACTGCGTAAAGAATAGGCCTACGTTCGCATGGATAACTCAGTTCGTGAGTAAAAACACTTATTCTTAATACAGTACTGTATTTTGATTAAACAAAAACCTCATGAAAATTATCGAACTCAAAATCGTGATATTTCCTAGTTTACGTAGGCCAAATGGATGAACTACTTTTCTTCCCTCCTATACCTAGTAAAGTGATTTGTTTGTGTTTTACGCCAGTATCATCGAACAACAGTCGTGGATGGGGGAGCAAACTGTGTTTCCGGTTCTCTAAAGGTAAAGCCAGGTTAATATTAAAAATGTTAGTAAAAATAAAATGATGTCCCTGTACTTGAACGACCACAAATATTATCAGAAAATACAGGCTCTAAATTTCTAAAATTTTATAAGGAAATGAACTTACAATTGAATAAAAATTACAAGGTAACACAACAAACTTATTAGAACTAAAATATCTGGTAAAAGTATAAAAAAAATATTACTAATATTTTTCAAACCAGCTGTATCAAAGTATGAAAAAAAAAAAAAAACAAAGAAATTCTGCAGTTACATCATTTCATAATCATAACATCGTTATGGTCCCTCTGACATCTTTAACATTTTTCCTGGATTTAATAAACACTTATTTCTGAAAAGTAGACTACTCTCAGACACGTAGATTTATTTGTTTTAATACAATTAATTTTTATTTGTCTTATATAAAATATATTAAAATTTACATAATGTTTTGTGACCTAATTTTTCTATTTTCAAAGAAATGGGCATTACGGTAGTCTACATTTTGCATAAATACATGTTAAATCAGTGTACAAAGTTTCAGAATTCTATCTCTAATGGTTGTGGAGTTATGAAATAATATGTGTAAAATTTTCAAATTTTGGAAAATTTGATTTAATATAAAGAGAGAATTGTAAAAAATTATTATTAGTAACCTTTTTTATACTTTTATCAGATATTTAAGTTCTAATAAGTCTTGTTTGGTACTTGTAATTCTTGTCCAATTGTGAGTTCATTTCCTTACAAAATTTAAAAAATTTAGAGCCTGCATTTTCTGGTCATATTTGTGGTCGTTCACGTACATATACCCTTAAAAGAATTAGTGCCTCTAATGGCAAACGTTTATAATTAGCTTGTATATAATATAATATAATATATAATATAATATAATATAATATAATATAATATAATATTAGTGATGCGATAAGATATGATATAGAATTTATTCATATAATTAATAAAACTAATGTTCTTAATTAGCTAATGAAGCGCCGCCAAGGTGGTCTAGTGGCTGCAGCGTTGGACTTATAATCCTGTGGACTCGGGTTCGATCTCCGGTGTATCTCCGATTCACAACTTCTGTTGGGCAAGCTCATGGTCTATGTAACACAGGGTTTTCTGGTTTTCTTCATGTTTGGCGCCATACGGATGATAAATCAGAAAGAAGTGATGAACTATTTAACTGTTTACTGTGAAATAATGATTTCAAAACTTACAGATAATCCGTTTTAAAGATACTGTTAAGATTGTTAATTTTGCTTGCTTATCACCGAATCCTGAGTAAATTCCAGTCACAAAAAGAAGTGACTAGAGAGAAATTTGTTTTATATGAAGAAAATATAGATAAAAGTTTCCACAAATGGCTTATCATCTAATTCTGAATATGTTTTTGGTGTCGTCAGATCGTGTAATAAGCAGTCTCACAAAGAAAGTGCGAAAGGCAAGTGGACCTCTACTTAATGATGTTCTTTGTTTATCAAGACCCCGCGCCCGCTTCAGGAACTTAATATGAAACTTACAGCAGCACTCAGAACTAAATATTATTGAAAACACTTTTCACACTAAATTACATTAGCTAAGGGAAAAATTAGTAATGACAACTGTTCATTATTAGTGTCATTTTCCCCATTATTTTATACTTGTAACATTTTCCTCACAATTTACGAATAATAAAAAACTAGCTATGTCATAACAGAAAACACTGAAGTGATAAATGTGTGGTACGTCCCTCAAAATGAATGTTTGATTACAATATCACCCTCCTTAGAAGGACCACATAAGTAGCACATAGCTGCAGGAATGGCACGCGCCTCACTGCGACTGTAGAGCTCTGTGAATATATAAATGTAGAGAATATATAGGAATACACTCACGTTTATCTAAAGTATTATGTATTTTGTTACGATAAACTTGTTAAAATTTGAGGCACCCACTACTTTCTGTATGGGAAGAAAATGTACTTACTGATTATAGTGAAATATATTACTTGATTAACATAAAGGAAACCATGTAGTGTTTTTATTTAAATATTATGTCATGTGTTAAGTTAAGAGTGCAATTAAAATACAAATTATAATGTAACTGATTTCTTCCCTGTATTTACTTATATATTTCATATATGCAGTGATGAAGACCTGAAGTCCTACAGTGTTGTTAGTGTTGTTGCCTATAGAATACCTAAATGTCTGCGACTGAGTTAATATTAAGCCTAAATTGAATTCGAATCATGTCGATATGAATAAGCAAAATTCTTAACATATGTACAAATTGTTATTTTAATGTTTGTACATAATTTTAGTACTGAATCGAATTTTGCGCGGTCAGATAGCGTAAAAGGGTCACACTGTGCGCTGCGACAATATCGCTGAAGAAAAGCATTTCCGCCTCGTCCTCACCATCGCCCCTCACGCATTTTGTCCAATCGGATTCCATATTGTTAAGAATCGACATCTGCTCCTTATGCAATTGTAAATAAATCATTAATATATATTTTATAGCTTCTGTGCATTAAACGTTTCAAGTTTTGTACTTTTTGGAACATCCGAATCTTCGTACTTACCGCCTCACCCACGTGACGTAGTTCTATGTAAAAAAAACTAAGCGGATAATAAACTCGAGCACAGTGTAGGAACGTGAGTCCCGATTGCTACCCTTAGACCAAAACGTTGGCTTATTGTTTCGACACATGAGGTTATATTCCTTATATCAAGAGAAGTACTTTGATTGTTTTTGAATATTTAAATACCGTAGTTGGAATGCTACGTAGATACTTTGCGTTATGTACACGTTTGTCCCATGTCAACATCCTTTTCCGACGTCTCTTGGCTGCCGTGCCCGCACCTGTTATCGAACTGGGAACTCAGTGACTCACAGACGAAGCTAACGCGTAGAAATAATTTTTGATTAGACTGCGCTCCCCCACAATGGCAGCGAGCGTCCATGCTAATCCCCCTGTCTGACTGCCCCAGGCATTGTTTCCCCTGTGCGGCGACATTCCCTGCCGACCGACCCCTGCAGTGTGGCGACAGGGGTGTCCACACTAACATCTTTACCACGATGTACAGTGCAATGAAATTATTTATCTAATTATCCGTATTAAATACACAGACTAGTCAGAAACGATGACAATGGAGGAATGACGAAACGAGAGTGGCAGGGGAAACTGGAGTGCTGGAAACAAAATCAGATGCACAATCTGTTTTATGGCAGTGAATCGCAGTCGAACCCTGCCCTGCTTTAATGAGAAATTGTCAGCTGATACAAGTATGGCTCGCCTAGATTATCATGCGAAATGAACACAAGGGATGCAGGTTGTCAGGCCGTCGAGGCAAGTGGTTTTCATCTCATTACATTCCCTAAGGTCTCATTAATAATGCAAACTTAAACGTGAACTTAACGTTGTGTAAGCTATAAACCGTGCCATTAAAAGCACCCATTCACGATACGTTGACGTACTGACATAAATTTAGATTGGTAGCTTCAAGTTTTTATAATTGAATTTACGCCGAAACGAAAATTCAGCCCATTAGAAGACAGGAGTTACGCTGTCATGGAAGCTCGAGAATCAAATTGAAGCACACGAAAAACCTACCACCGTAATTTTCAACGTGTTTTTCACATTTAAAAGTACAATGTAAAGAACAATAGTAAAAAATTTCCTTGCAGCATCAGAAATGATATCCACAGTGCATAAAACATAATGCACACAAAATCGCCGCCGAGACAACAAAATGGAAGTAATTCTTTCCACAATCAATTCCATTAATCGGCATTGTTTCGAAAATCAATTATATTGGTTATTTCTTTCGTAAACTTTTTTAGTCGTAAACGCATATGTTGCATTTGCTTTAAATTATGTTTATTTTTACTTTGCAATTTGAATGTGATCTTAAATATGTTTTCAATGTATATTTGTTCTTTCTCTCTTCTTCGAACTTTATGTTCATAAAACTGCATCAGATGAATTTGTCTCGTGTGGTATTAAAAGCTTGTGATTTTTTTTTCTTTGTGTCAGCATTTCTTTCCGGTAGATCAGTGCGGGATCAAGGGCTTGTCATTTCATGAACTCTTTTTCGATTCTCACCGCTCACTGGAGTGATACTTGTGTTGTATCAGAACGAAGGATTATGCTTTAACCAGTTGTTCTTGTCTTTCCCGTAGCACAATTTTCATTCAACCAATACTTTCCATTTTATCCTACTGTGATCTTCATTTCACGCCATCGGAAAATAAGATGTGCCTATCTGGGTATATAGTGTACGGTCTTTCATGACGCCAGATGGATATGATGCTTCACGAGTGTGCACAAGAGCCAGAGGATTCCCCTAGGGACAATACTCGTTTTCACTCTACAGAATTCTGATGCTGGACGAAGACACCTTGCTCTGAAGCTTGCCTTCATTAGAGAGATTGTCAGAAAGTCATCCGAAGATCATTTAAGTGACGTCCTCGGCATTCGGAGATGGTCTATGGTTTTGGTAATAGTTAGAAATTGGAAATCCACCTGTTTGGTTTCCTATTCACTTCATTCTTATCTCCTGGGAGTTGTGCGTATAAGATATCTGCTTAAATAGTCTACTGTACAGAGCGAAGGGAACTAAATATTGTCCATTTGAGAGATGAATCAGAAAAGTGGGTGTGGTATTTTGAGAAAAGTAGAATTTTTACTTGAATTTTGGGATACGTATTCCAGGGAAATGGGAGACATTGGGAAAATGATGTTGGGGACTTTTTAAAAACAAATACCAACAAAATATGTTCACGATAAACAAATAAACTTTACTTACCTTTTACCTTGTAGATAGGCTATCTCATTCACACAATGCTAAATTTCAAATATCTTATTTGGTTGCTAACAAACATTGTTCTTCTTTTTTATTTCACATTTCTACCTCAATATCAGAATAATGTAAGTGATTTCCCTGCTATGTTCTAATTTTCATTTTTTATTGGAACTGATACATGTTCTTGCTGACTGTGATGTATGCAACGGCTACGTTTCCAGTATATTCAGTGACTGTTTAGTTAGAGCATGAATATTCGTCTGTTGTCAAAATGATGTACTGCGTTGTTTTAATCATAGTCAAAGCGTCATGCTGATTTAACAGCCAGAAGTCCTGTCTGATATCTGCCTAATATATATCGAAAGTTAAAGATAATTTTATTATGAAACTTTAACAATAGTAAGTATGGAAACTCTCAATACATATGTCTGTAAATCCTCTCTTTATCGCCGCTTTCTCCTTTCTTGTCCTCTTCCTTCTGTTTCTGCTATTGAGCTTAGCCTATTAAAGTTTCTACCGTTAAATGCCCTCTAAGAATTGATCCATCCATGGTCTTGTCGTTTTTGTTCCTCAATAGGTTTGTAATTAATTCAGTTTTAAGTAATTGCTGTACCGTTTTCATTCCACATACGTTCTCCATTTATTCTTTAAATGTTTAATTTCTTTTGCACAAATGTTTAATAGACATATAAAAATAATTATGTTGATAAGAGAAATGTTTTCGATGTTTTCACAGATATAGACGTTTCCATGATTGGAGATACTAAAAAATGAGAGTGGCTGTGTCGTAGATTTTACGTGAATATGTATCGACAGTTCTAAACAAGATCTTTCGTTTGGTACTAAAATCAGGGCGATAGCACATCAGAGTCGCGAGATATAGGTCTACGCCCAAAATGGTCGCCAATCGCCGCGGGCCTCCACCAAGTTGATGCTCGCATCAAAGTAGTATACCCGATGGAACGAGACCACATTTATTTCATTCATGTTATTAGTGTCGAAAGGATTACCGTGCAAGCGTTACATCGTTGTCGTCCTGGTATCCCAAATATTGGTCCTATTTTGAAGACGTATTCAGGTCAAAATATGTATCTGTTGCAAGACATCTGTCTATTCTTTCCTCCATACTTTCGTTTGCATGCAACTATTTCCCCTACATTATTGACCAGGCGTTGTTCATATTCAGTAGGCCTAGTTACTCTTCAGTTAGTTTGTTTGCGTTATTATGCTTTTGGTGATCCAATTTTATTATTCCAAAGCAATATCTTAAAAATCTCATCTGAGTAGCTCCAAACCTTGTATATATTATATTCATGCTTCAATACCAAACCTAAGTGATATTTTCGCTATTATTTTGTGTCGTAATTTTAGTTGATGTTAGTAAATACAAGGTGGAAGGGAACCGATGCACCAAAATTTAAGAGGTGATTCTACATGTTAAATATAACAAAACTTGTATTACACTCTTCCTTCGATGAAGCACCGTTAAACAGAAAAAAAATAGTCTTTGCCCTATGTTTGCAGCGCTCTATTGCGGTAATAGTCCTAGAGACATTGCTATGGAAGCAGATAGGTAATGTTGCCAAATGCTTCATAGAAACATAACGATTTCCTCTCAAATGGTGAATATTAGAGGAAAAACTTATTTAGATTTTTCAAATCTTTCCTCATGATCAATTACCAGTTAAATTATGGTGCTGAGGTTCCCATTCACCTTCTATTTTTCATCTAAGTTAATGTTCATTGCATTGAAATTTCCAATTTTAATTCCATATTAACAAGATGCAAGCAGCTACGTTTTATGTAAACATTTCTTTTGTGGCCCTTCCTAAAGAGCGGCTGCTTTTATATACACTGTAATTGGGGCATCTGCTCTGTTTTGCATATAAATACATACTGTAAATAAATAAATAGATAGTGAAAATGAATAAATAAGTGAATGAATGAATGAATGAATCAGTCAATCAATCAATCAATGTATAAACTAAACAAAAAAAGTGATATTAAAGGAAGGCTACTTAAGAGACTCTTCTCGTTCAGAGTCGTCACAGAATCTGCAGGCCTCTTTGCTCAGACTGTGATCATACTCTGTACCAAGAGCCTTGGGGGCTGATATTTTACATAAGCTTGTTGCTGAGCGACAATATGGATCCGTTTGTGACGACGTATTTATTGCAGCTAATGAGTATCTGGATCGGACCTGCCCCGGGGTTGTAGCCGTCCGTGTTCCGGAACAGTTGAAGTGTCGGGGCAATAGATACAGCTGGCGATTTGTCTGTTTGTGGTTCAGTATCAGTGCAACACGGAAGTGTTGATATTATGTTAATGGAGTGTTGCATTTCGAAGTCCTGCCCTTTATGCATTATCATGACATTGAATGATCATTTGGTTTTCTTAAGGAAGTGGTTTTATTACTTCGTTAATCAAATAATAATTTTCTAATGTAAGCGAAGTTTTAGTTTTTTCGGACGAAGTCTTTTTACGAGAATTTCAGATAGAGTACCTTGCTCTGATACTTCAGTTTGGATTACTACCGCAAGGTAGTATCATTCAAGGTCTAATTTATACGTACCATTTATATAGCAATCACTGGACACTTATTTATGGACAATACGTTTATTATACTAATGATGAAACCTCTCCTTCCTTGGACATGAGGTTGCCTACGCTTCAACCATACAGTGTGGGTGTTTCTGAACTCTGCACAGCGGTCAGATGTAAAGAAGAATAGATTTCAAACATATAGACAGAGTATACTTCGGTGGAACATAAACATTGCGCACTACCTATTGGGAACATTTCGAATGAAATATAACCAATGTACAGTTGTTACACTTGGTAGTCCTCTATGGAGCGTACAATTCAGCTAAAGCCTACATATATTAGAAAGACTTAATATATAAACTAATGACAATAACACTGCACTACAGGTTAGAAATCGACCCTCTCACTACCGCATTGGACATGTAGCACCACAGTTCAGCACTGTTGCTGTAACCAGATGGTATAGAAAACAATGCTATCCCCTTCCCTCTAACGTCATATGCAATACTCGAGTCACATATACGCTGGTATCATGTTTACGAAGGAATTGTTTCGTCTCTAATTATCACTAAAGAATCGAAAATGGATCTTTGACCCAGACATGATAATGGTTATGTTGATGGTGATGATGATGATGATGATGATAGCTTATTATTATTATTATTATTATTATTATTATTATTATTATTATTATTATTATTATTATTATTATTGCAGAAAGAAAGGATGAAGTGGAAAAGTATTTGTAGCGTTACAGAAATAGATTAGTGTGTTTTGATGTACCTGTAATAATTATCTATAGTACATAGAAAAGAATTTCATATGCTGTCTGCCAATCATTTCTTCTATATTATTGGACGTCCTTTTTTAAATATTCAGAACTTACTTATCAATGTATTGACGGAGTGATTTGTTGAAAAACGTTTTAATTCTTTTTAGATGCAGTGAGATTTTAAGATAATACAGAAATATTTAAACAGTAATACTGGACAAAATAAAAAATGCATCTCATTGCAGCTTTGTGAAACGTAACCTTACAGATTTTGTCACCTGTTTGGTGAGTAGCCGTCAGATAATTGAATTATTGTTAGTATTATCGGAGAAGTGTGTCAGTTGAAATAACAAAGCAATAAAAAGTGGCAAGAGAACGAGTGTGAGCAATATCAACATTTTTATGAGCAGGAGCAAAACTGTGAGCAATCTCAACAGCTTCAATATGAATGCACCAATAATAATCTCAGTAACGTCATCAGTATGAGCAGTTTCAATACCAGTATCAGTATAATTGTCAGATGGCATTAAGTGCAATATTACACGGCAGGTTATTCACAAAGAATGTGGATCGATGTGTACTCAGACAGCTGCTGTTTAGATATGTGTCGCACTTCTCATTGGTGGATGACCAAAAGCTCATGTAGACCGATGCTCACAATATTCGGTACAAAAAAAAAGGAAATCAGTTTGCAAATGACCCAATTCACTATTGTCGAATGCGTAGATTTTATTTAGGTTAATTCCAGTTACTTTTGGTTTCCGTATGTTAATTCTGGTTTGTTTTATATTGTTCTGAAGTATTGTACAGGTAGGCTTTGATTTGCTGGATTTTGTTTTAGTATCTTCTGTTTGTTTTAGCTCAGGTTGGTTTTAGCCTTTCCTTAGATTCGATTTCTTTACGGTAATCTGCTTTGCTTATGTTAGTTTGTTTTGAATCACTTAAGTTCAGTACGAATTGCTCAGGTTAGTTTTGTTTCACTTTTGGACTTGTGTTATAATGTTGGTTTTTTATTTGCCCAGTTCAGTATCATTTTTTGCATGTCTAATGCTTGTTTGCTCAGGTTAGTCTTAATTTCTTTTCTTCAGTTTCTATTTCTGAAGACTAGTTTTGGTCTGTTTAGTTCGTGTAGGTTATTTTTGGTTTTATCAAGATAATTTCAGTCTCTTTAGAGCAGAAATTAACATCAGCAAACCAAAACATTACTGTAGTTTGTGTCTCAAACAAACTGAATGTAATCTAAGCAATCCTAAACGAATCCAAGGAAGCAAACTAAGTTGAACAAACCAAAACTAATCAAAATAAATCAAAACTAACCTAAACCAAAACGAATAAAAACATACTAAATCCTGCCTAAAGGAACCATAGGCATAACCTTTATCAGTATATTTTGCTAAGGGAGCGTGCATAATTTATATCTAAATATAACTTATTTTAACCGCGGCACTTTCATAATAGCTACGCTTTAATGACTAAGGATTACATTTTTGTCATAATATTGTTAATTATCCCGTGGTATCTCTGTGAGTGGGATCGACTTCAGTGCCAAATAAACGGTGTCACGTTAAGAGCTGTGCTTGCTATTCGGTTCATTGTTCATTTCCATTTCGTCTTTTTCTTCAATAGTGTTAGTCGCAAAAGCAGTAATAGCAGCCTCAACAAGAATTTCAGTTTCAGGAACAATATTATTAGTGATAGATTCTGGGTATTATTGGTAACAAAAGCAGCGTAAATGGTCTCAAAATAAGTATGAACTGCTTTAGAAAATTTTGTAGTAGACAGAACATGAATACCATTTATAGGCCTAGCTGTAAGAACATTGTAAGAAATATTTGTAATGAAAGCAGCAACGTAAAGAATATCAACAAATGGTAGGCCTATTGGGGTATCAGTCCTAACAACTGCACAAGAAGTACTAACAATATTAGGTATATAAGCAGTATGGATATATTGATAGCAATGTGAGCATGTTATTCGTAGCAGAAACATCATATATACACGAGCAATGTCAATATCAGCAGTAGGAGAAGTAAGAACATCATTAACAGCAATATCAGCAGAAACATCAGTAAGTTTTGAATCAACAATGGTATGAATAGTCGAAAGTACACACGTATGAAGCATATCAGATGTTGTTTCTTTTCCCTTGATTTTAGACCAAGTCCGTGAAACAGTACTTCTTTAGTTTTTGTGCTGTACAACTGTTATATATATATATATATATATATATATATATATATGGTATTATTTTTTGTGTTGCTGAAGATATATTTATATATTGCCTGCGCATTTATGTATTTGGCAGGCTCTTATTTCTTTGTTAAATCTACACCTTTATTTTTTGAAAGTGATCCCTCTTCAGTTTGAAAATGGTTGTTCGGTCGCTTCTGTTCAAATTTAGTGTTTATTCTAGTCCAGGTTTTTCTTATTCATGTCAGGTTTGAATTGGAGGTGTTTCCGATGTTTTCAGTTTTAAATTAAGAAGTATCAGTGGTAGTAATAGTATGAACAGCAACAGTAGCAATGTTTGGAATATAAATAGCAGTAGGAATGTCGTCAGTTTCAAGAGCTTTAAGTTGTTGCTTCTAATCCTGCCGTGTTGTGGACACGGGTCGCACGAACGTCGCTTCTCTTGGGCATCGCCCCCGAACGCTCATTACCCGGACTTGTATGAAGAGCGCAGAGGGTATGGGGGAGAAGGGAGTGTAACAAGAGATTCAAATTGGGCGGACCGTCGCAAGGAAGACGGGGATAAAGTGAAAAGTCCTCCCATCCTCCAAATAATTCATGCGCCATATTTGCTGCACTGTTCTTTAACGTTTCAAATTCCTTCATAAAACTCTCCTTCAATTTGTTGATAACTATAAATCTGTGATTTTTTTCGTACTGCGTTCCAGATGCGTGAAATATAGAGAAATAATTTCGATAATTTGTCTCGCATATTTAAGGCCTAGACCCGGCACGGATCCTTGCACTTAGATTTGCATTGGCTCATTGTGGGCCCTATACTTGCGATGATTGTTCAAATTTGACAAGTGGCCAGATGGTATCTGAGAACTCGATGCTGATAGATGGACCATCCTGCCTCAGCTCTGACAGAGCCAGATTCCATACCCAGACGAGTATCTGATAAGATTCAAGCCCCTAACTATTGCAAACGATAGATTAAATGAGGAAAAAGTAAAAAGTGTTGATGTATTGATAATGGGAAACTGGAATACTCCGAGAAAAACACTCTGAAATGTCTGATTTATTCAGTACAAATTCCATCACGATCTGGAAAGAGATCGAAACCAGGCCACTTGGATGAAAGACAGTGCACTAGCTCTTGTGAGGCACAAGCGTAAATTATAACAAAAATTATAATCTCCACATGGTCGTGGAATTCAACACATCTTACACAAATATTTGGAATGTAGTTTTTCTGTCTATTCACAAGTTTATTTCTTGAAAATTAGTAGATATTCATCACACTATTTATATGGGAGTCCAGTGCCGTAGACGCATGTCTAAGGCGTCATTCCTTTGACTAGCATTACGGAATGCGTGCTGGTTCGAATCTTCATGAGGAAGAATTCTCCCATGAAATTTCGGCCAATGTATGGGACTTCCCACCTAGCATCGTGATGAATTTGGGGGGCTGAATTGAGCAACATATTTTGGTTTTGAAAGACAACTATAACGGTTGGGGACTCATTGTGCTAACCATACGTTATCATTCTATTAGTTGGATGGTCGTTCACCTTTGCTGATACATGTGGACGTGAGGTCAGCTGTCGGCTGGTCAATCTTGACCTCTATGGGCTCTCAGCGCCACAAGTTATTTTATTTATACGAATCCTGAAACTTCTCTCTTCAGATACCATTTTACTATTGGCATTCTCATCAATGTTAGACAGCGTTGTTAAATAAGCAATTAAAATTTACGGGAAAATTTAATTTTTGTAGCTCAGTTGGTAACTTTTAGAACTAAAAAATTAGCGGCGAAGTGTTTATATTTAATTTCTTTTTCTTAGAGGTGGAGTAGGTGTGCCTGGCCTTGTAGTCTATTTACCGACTATTGACCTGAGTGCAGTGACCTTGATCCTTGCTAACGACACGAACACTTCTCCCGACTAACTAGTAAGGACGAAACTCTCATCCGAAAGAAAACGGTATGGTCCTAGAGCAGGGATACGGAACTGGCGAGAGAGGGGTGGAAAGCATGGATAAAGCGTTGGTTCCCCGTCCATCGACCACCGGCGTTGAATGACGTATCTGTGGCCCATGCGCAATCACATAAGACAGACAAATCCCCTCCCCTACCAAGTCAATGAAGCGAGGGTGGAAGGAAGGGGTGAGTGACGAATTTCGATGAGTGACGTAACGCTACAATTGGTGCCCAGTTCCGCAGGCCTCTCCTAGAGTATGAATTCTTGAATATCAATTTGACAATTATATGATACTTTGGGCTTGTAATTGTGATTCGAAATAAACTTCTGATATTCTACCATTATGCATCACCCTGTTGAAACTGCATTTGTATACCTCGTTTTAATCGTGACAACGTTTTTTAGTTCTTTTAAACATTCTGATTATTGTATTATGTCTCTGTTCTGTAAAGAATTTTAGATAAGGGCGCAAATAGCCATAGATGCTGACGCGCCCTTTTTAAACCCCACTAACTAACTATTCTACCATATGCTGAAGCGTAACACCTCTAATGTTTTGGAACTGCATATAAGCCTGATAATGGTTAGGTTATTTTCATTATTAATTTTCATATGAATTAAAGAAAAGTAACGACATTGGAAGTTATGTTATTGAGTTACTCATTTACCTATCTAACCACTATTCCTACCGCCTTAATCACTCACTTGGCAGAGCATTGGCTTACTGTGATTGCGGAGCGGGTTTCGAATCCCGGTATTTGTGGCATATAATGCCAAATTTCCTAACGGTTTTCTCTGGATTTTTTTTTCCTTCCATCATTCTGCCGTCACGCTCTATTTCAAAATCATCATTTATAATAGCGTTACTCAAATCAGTGCATGCGTGTTGTAGTATTACGAATAATGTACTGATAGCATTAGTCTGAGGAGGCGTAGTACGTTACTTGGTGGGGGGGAGCACTCTAGTGACTATCGGAATTGTGAAGACATGTAACCTGAATCGACAGATAGCACGACATACCTCAGTGACGATATTCACAAAAATACGACCGTTCGAACTACAATATTATTCAAGCAAAAGGAAGGTAAGGCACAATAAGCCCACTAGAAGCTGCAGAGCTATATTTAGGGTCCCACTTTCTGGAGCAAAGAAAAATTAGTACATTCAAAGTTTCGTTTATTCATCCATTAATTTATCCATACATTCTTCAATTACTGTAATAGTTTGCTTTATTCAATTGTTAATAAATTAGCTCAGGCTTTTACACGTTCAATATATATCATTCCGAAGCACGAACCAAAAACTGGAGAAATCTTCTTGGAAAGACGGAAGAAGGGAGATTATATGGAAACATAGCTTTGATAAGTGAAATTGCTTGAACTGTAAAAAAAATATCTAAAACTTTCGATAAGGAAATGTGTGTATATACAAAAACATTCAAATAACTTATTATTGTGCCTCCGTTCATTAAGTTTCAATAGTGTTCAATACAATTAATAGTAATAGACCTGGTGAGTTTTTATATATAAAGCGAAAACATTTGTTCAATTAAAGATTGTATAATAAGGTGTAAAACTATTCTATTCATCTACTTTATATAATGAGTTTGAACTGATATTTATTGATAAAAAGTTTATAAATATAGGCCCACTAGATATGGTTATTAGTTATTACTATCTACCGTTGACGTTGTAGATTCTAATATTTGATCTGTTTCCTTCCTATTTTCGTGAGAACTATGAACTACAGTTACACATTTGGAAACAGCATGAGACTGTGGTCATATGATCAGATAAAGCAATGCTATTGTTTTCAGATTTACAGCAGAAACACGAGCTTAGGTACATATGTTCAGGAAAGGAGATAAAATTTTATCTCCCTGCTGAGATTCTAAATGCAATTTCTGGGTTTATACGAGGGAATTCAACATCTTCATTTATTCATATTTTATTTTATTGAACCCACTAATCAAGAAACATTACAATTAAAAAATATCACCCAATAATATCTCCTGTTCGTAAAAAATAACAGTTGAAGTTGAACCCGTAGAACACGATGTCATATTTTGATTATTTAGGTTGCAACGTAACTTTCGAAATAGATAATCAAATCGAAAATAAAGTAAAACGAAATTCAAGTAATATGTAAACTAATAAATATATAGAACGCTACAACGACAGTAAAATGAAAATCTATAAAACTATGGTAGTTCCTGTGCTAATAGACTGAAACGATTGTAAATAAACAAAGATCGAGATAGAATAATTAAGGGGTTTGCCGGAAAAAGGGCGTATACGTCAGTATGGCGAATTGAGATATATGTAATCTAAGATTTTAAAACGCACCTGAATAAAATGTTATACACGCACGCAGCCCTGTCCTGCAGGTATGTACAGTACAATCAAAACAAAATTTCGCTACTATAGCCTAATTATTCACTACATTTTAAACCGTTTTCCCGAAGAAGGGCGTATAGGTCTATCCGCCTTTCTTCCGGCAAAGCCCTCAATTACAAGCAGCGGAGATGAGATTTCTTCGTACAGCAAAATGATGTAGGAGATGAGATATGATAATTAATACATCTACAAATCAGCTAATATGCAACAGTCTTAATAAAATAGATTAATAAAATCAAAATTGGAAACAATTTCCTATTTCGAATGCATAGTGAAAGAATACTAGCACTGATATAAAATTATAAATCTAAAGACAAAAGAGATGTCGGACGTCCCAGGAGAATGTGTATTAAACCAACACAGTATGGAAGCGAAATTGATTTTATTGCCTAACAATGAAATGAAACTGTTGATTCTTATATTATCGTTTATCTTTTTCTGCATTTATTTATTCAATATCTTACTATGTATTCATGTACTAGCTCATTTTATACATTTCCACATATCCGTTAACCCAGTTAATTATTCATGATTAAAGTAATTTATTACTTCGTACAACATATTAATTGAATTCATTAATTTATTAATATATATCCTATTCGTTTCAATTTATTTATTCAAAGTATAAAGTTATTCATTATCCCGGTAATTAATTGATCCATACACTTTTGGTACAAGCATACATGCACGCTTGTTGTGTCGGAGCGCGACTGTACCTTCGACGTGTGTGCACTGATGCAGGAAACTGCCCATCGCTGCAGCCTCGAGCGCCCTGTCCAAAGTGCATCCCCCCCTGCGTACGGTCGCTGACCGTTAAAACAGACACCTCACCTTCTATGCAAATTATTTTCTTTGCCGGAGCACTTTCACCGCAATGGATTTCAGTATCCTTCATCGGGTTCAAATCCCATGGAGTTCAAATGGTATTTACAGTTACAAATGACAGGACTGCAGATTTTCTGCCTGTGTTTCAGTTTCTTTTGACTTCAGTTCTTTATTATATCACCATTATCAATTGAAATAATCAGGTATACACAAAAACACATAGCTACAGCGATGTGAACATTGCAATAGATTCATTTCGAGAAGTCTCGTTGCTTCGATTTAATAGCTCAATAGTCTAAGTAAAAACGTAGTGTGGTAGGCAATTATAATACAGAAATATTGATACAAAAGCAAAAATAATGGGATTTAGAAGTAATGCACACTTAAGGGTAAAAATTACAATACGAGATAAAATATTGGAACAGGTTTCCGAATTTTGCTACTTAGGTCCTAATGTTTCGTATTTGAGATCTGCAGATGTTGAGAATAAATTAGCCAGATTCCAAAAGATTTTACTAGTATAAAAGGATGGCCCTCTGTGGCAAAGTAAGAAAAGACACAATCAATACGTTTTGTAAAACAATGGCCATTCAGATATTATCTTGCTGTTCCGAGATTTGGATGTTAACAAAAGAAGAAGAAAAAATATTAGAGGGTGCTGAAATGAGATTCCTTAGACAATATCAGGATATACTTTAATGGACCATAAGTATAGCAATTAAATCACAAATGAATTCAAACTAAATGGTTTGAATGACATTATACAACAATATACGTGGGGTGTAACTTTAATTGTGGCAACATTGCTGCAAAAGCGAAACGAGACGGAGTTCATTGTTGTCACTTCTACCACATGTTAGTCTATATCTGCCCTCCTCTCCCCTAAAAGGACTCTTACGTCCGACTAACAGCGCATGCGCCACGGAGAGGTGAAGTTAGTCTCCTGTTAGTTACAGCTCTAAGCGGTTGTGTTTCGCCATGTTTCGTCATCCTAACACATACCGTCCCGCAAATGTTAATGCACAGTATTTCCTTCATTTTTGGAGCATAATCTGAGACCAGCGTTACGAAGAAAACGGCCACACGTTTTGCAGTACCCTCCCATCATTTTGTACTGTCGCTGGGGGTGGGAAGTGCTTTTCCATCCACCACATTCACCGGATTTAAGTCCCTGTGATTATGACTTAGTCCCAAAAGATGAAGGAACCACTTCGTGACGTTCGATTCCGGACTGTTCCTGATATTCTGCAGGCAGTAGGGCAGTTCACCAGAAACATCAACAGAACAGGAGCTGCTACAGGGATACTACGACTTCCACATCGCTGGTAATGAGTTGTAGACAATGCTGGTTACTACATTGAAGGACTGTAGAAGTTTCACAGATGTATCATTTGTATACTTACTTACTGGCTTTTAAGAAACCCGGAGATTCATTGCCGCTCTCACATAAGCCCGCCATTGGTCCCTATCCTGAGCAAGATTAATCCAGTCTCTATCTGTATAATTTGTATATAAATAGTTGTCATTATTAAAGTTACAACCTGTGTATTTCAGCTCCTCTGTTACAAGTCAAATGAAAGAGGAGAATGAGCGCCCATTGAAAAGATGGCGAGATGTTTTCTTTTAACTCTGAAACCGGATCAGGTACATTATGTCTAAGCCGTGAAGAATATGGTGATTATCATGAAATACATACACGTAGCTTTAATGTCCAATCATTTATTTTCTTTCTTGTAATCCTTATTGCTTTACTTTACTTCATTTCTTTCTTTTCTTCTTTATTTTATTTTTATTTTCTTCTTATTTTTTTCTTTCTTATTGCTTCCTGCTTTCGTTTTTGTAGTGTTTGCAGATCCTGACGAACCGTGATCTTAGTCCTATATCTCCATTCCATTTTTGTCGATCTGATTCTACACGTACAAACAATGGGATTCCGGTATCGTGGAGCCTCAAACCGTCATATGAGACAACCCACGATATCACTCTGCCAACATAGAAACGTCCATGTCGTACACGGGTTTATATACAGAGTCTAAGCGATAGAAAGTGCTAAACTTATTCAGATACTGTAATACAACAAAGTATGCTGAACAAAAACTTAATAAAGTTTATTATATCTCATTTAATAGAGTTAAATATAAAGTTTGGATTGGCTATCATTTATCAGCTTATAGTTTCCAACTTAATCTTTGATAAGCAGCAACAAACGTTGAACCTGCAGCAAGGTCGGTGAAGTTGCAGAAATAAGTGTCTACCACAAAAATTAGTTTGTAAATCTGATACAGGTCTTTGCAAGTCATCTCCGACGTAGTCAGATCTAGTGTTGGGTGAAATAAATTAAATACCGATATATTGATATTGCAATATATTGCAAACCTAATTTCAATAAACGGTATATATTGCAGAAAATATATCGATATATCGAACGATTATCGATATATCGCTATTCCGTAAGTAAATTGCATTTTCAAGCGTACATTTACTGTATTACAATAAAATTACTCAAATGCTAATATTCCTTTTTACTATTTAAATTAACATCATAACAGTCAAAAGCATAAATGTAAAATTGTAACAATACATTTTCAATACCATATGATATAGGCCCTAACCTAAATAAAAATTATGGTGGAGGCAAGGGAGCTTAAATGATATAGTGGGAAAGAGTTAAGTGAACTCTACATGGTTGAGTATTTGATATTGGAACACGATTCAATCCAGGTTACAGATATGATGCTCTTTTCTACCTAACAACGTAATCATTTTTAAATGTAAGTAAACAGAAGTTATAATTATTTTTAAATGTAAGTAAACCGTACTTACAATGTTACAAGTTTTAACAAACTTCACAATTGATTTGATACAATCCTTCTATAGTAAGTTTCCATTTCAAGTTATTGTTACACTCCAACATTCCAAGCAATAATGGTGATGATTATAGGGATAGAATTTTTATGCACTAAAATATATAATAAGAAAATAGAATGTCAGCACTAGGTTGTGCATAGAAATCATAGACATAAAAAAATGTCACATCGGTATTAAATCCTTGTTTCTCTTTCCATTTCAGAATATAGAAATAAAAGTTTTGATACCCGTTTTGAGGTCAGACGGTTCCCTTTCAGGATGGGAGTTACTCCTGCCTTGGAGAACATTAATAACACTATTAAAACAGCAGTAGATAAACCTCCTGTCTGTCTCACGTTCGCACACGCTGCATTTTGAATTTGGTGCTGCATATTAAGCAGTTTGAATTCGAATTTCAGTCCAGCCAATTAGAACAAGGTATTGAGTGAAGTTGCACAATTATGTAACTGTCCACCTTTAGTAGCGCCATCTCTCGGGAACTATCAAAGTTGTCTAGTGTGGATTTTGTTGTTGTCGATAATGATAATAATTCCACAAAAAAAAAATCGATAAACTTATGAGAAAACCGATATATTATACGATATATTGAATCAAAATTTCGATATCGATATATCGCTATATCGAAACGAAAATATCGGTATTTTGTAAAAACCGATATATCGTTCCCATCTCTAGTCAGATCCCATACCTTGAGTACTAATAAGTCGGCCATGAGCCGCTAACCCAAACCTTTAAATTCCTACATCATCACCGGAGAGTCATACTGCCCTGGATGCTTTATCGCAGCCTACTTTAACTATTCAGATGATGCAGATAATAGATTAAATGAGAGTAAGGTGGATAGTGCTGGTGTAATGAAAAAGAGAAACAGGAGTATTCCGAGAAAGACTCCCTCAAATATGTTCTGTTCACCACAAGTTCTATCAAGTCCGGGTCGGGCTGCCGGGATGCGAGACAAGCTCCACAGATGCGGCACGTATGTATGTCATACACAAGAAAGAAAGGTAGTAACATAATGACCGATTATGCAAGGAACCAGTCAGTGAATATGGAGCCAAAATGTGTCAAGTAAACTATGATGTTTTCTTGTATTTCTTATTCCCGTTGTTGTTGTTGATGATGATGATGATGATGATGATGATGATGATGATGATGGTCAAGTAAATAAATGAATTATATATGTATGAATGAGTTAATGAATGAATGGAATATAATTGCCAAAATGAATGAATGAATGAATTAGTTCTCTACTCTAAATGAAATGGAGCTTTGACGGCTACAAATATAGCGGAACCAGGTTCGATTTCGAGCAGTAAAAGAAGATTTATCTTCCTCCCATAGGGACGGCGTGAGTTTTTTATTTTGTGTCTGACGTATAAATCTTATGGATTGCTATATGACCAAGGAACATCGCTATTCTTTTTCAGTGTTCCTTCGTTTACAATCATTGCTGAGGACGGAACAGATCAAAGAATATAGATTAATAAAATTAATTAGGGGATTAATTTATGGTCCAAATTTGGTACACTTGTTTTACCGACAGATAACGAGAGATTTTTCCTTTCATAGGAACTGTCTTCTGTTTGTCATAAATACATTATATATTAAGCGGTGGCTTCTCTACATGCCTCCACATGGTCTTGAATTCTTTGTGCTCTTTGATAGTATTAATGAGAATGACATATACTAACGGGTCGAAAGTTGAAATTATCATGTTGATGCTGATTATGATAGCGATAATGAACTAATAAATTGTAATAGACGGCAAAATAATATAGATGGATATATTAATTGATTATACAATGTTTCAATTAAGCTGAAGTAAATATGAATGTTTAGGTACAAAAGTAAATAAATTTCAACTTCTTTCTGCCCCTATAAAACAAACATTGCGGCATTAAGTAGCATCTAAAAAAATATATTTTAGAATTTTATACTTAAAATCTTGCAGATATCTTCATCATTTTATGGTTGTAAATATTGAACAGGGACGAGTAAGGAAAAGAAACGAATACAAGCTTATAAAATATGATTTTTATATTTGTGACAGAATCCAAAAATAATATACATAACGAAATTAGGCAGGAAGAGAGGAACTATGTACGATAGTAATTTGTATCTAACAGTACAAATTGGAGGGGGGCTGTTAAGCTGGTGTAAGAAAAAGTCTAATTCTGATCATGTTAAAGCCTGAAAACACATATGAGAAGCTCATTTCCAAAAGGTAGCAACTGCAAAAAATCTAAAATGAGACAACAGGTGATAACGCCTTTTGGAATCACACTCTATAAGATGATGAAAGCGAAAGTTGAAAAAACATAACATACCTATGTTAAATTATATCTTCAAATTTTGCTTTCATTACAAAAAGTACCAAATATCCGCTGATTTCTTTGCTAAAAGATACCACATTCGTTCAGCCAATCGCCTGCTTCATATGGTGCATGATAGCGGTCGGTGTAAGATGCAATTATGTTACTTCCTTAGGAACATGATGATTTACTTCGTGAGACTGGGAAACTTCATGTCTTAACTGTTGATTTTTAGTGGGTAATTTGGCAGGAAATAACACAAGTTTCTGTAACATGTTGAGAAACAAAATATACTGAAAATAAGTGCTGCTCAAAGGATCACTGTCTTTTGCATCTTTTTATACGGGAATACCTGCTTGTGAACATAACTTAAGCAATTTTTAAAAGGGGGAAAGATATTTCAGAATATTATAGACCTATGCGAACAAGTTACATGTCACAATTATATCCATGAAGCTAAGAAAAAGAATGTCACCCATCTTATAAGAGAAATGGGATATATATTATATCAGTTAGTGAGTTGTAAAAGAAAGATCACTTGAAAGGAACAATGACGTAAGTGATAATGAAATAGTTATGAGGATGTTACAACGGAGATGTAAATGTAATTTGGGAATATTTTAGGCTCTAAATATAATTTATTTAACAATAATGTTTATCTGCATTATAATTCGTAATATAAATTGCTATTTTTACTCAGCCAAGTCCTAATATCCATCACTTTCATGTCAAAAAGTACCACCTCAATTTTTAAATATGCAATAAAATCTGAACAGCACAATCCATAACAGAAATACTTCCCAGAAACAACCCAATCAACTGTCTTAACATACTGATCTGACTTAAATTCAGATCTGAAAGAATTTACAGTCTAAAACTAATTTTTTTCGTTTTCTGTAAAATTATAGTTTTTGAAGTTCGTACCTTTTGGAAACAAGTTTTTCATATGAAGAAAATATACAGAGTTAACCGTAAGTAATGTCACTAGTTTTAAGATGTTATTGTTTGAGAAATTTCAAACTAAAAAGTTTAATTCAATTTTGTTTTTGTTTTTGTTTGTTTGTTTTTTTTTTGCTTCCTTGTAGAAATAAAAATTGTTTTATGTGATACATTTCATTGCGTGTTTTGGGAAAGCCATAAATTTCATCCCAAATATGCTTAGTTAAATTTAAGAATGCAATGTATTATGATAATGAGTGATTGAAAGAAGTTTTGTCCTTAAAATGTGCAGAAATTTGATCAGAGCAAATGTAACATTTTAAAATTCCTTTGTAGAACGAAATGTTACATTCGTTCGGATCAAATTTCTGCACATTTAAAGGACAAAACTAAAATTCTTTGAATCATTTATTATCATAATGCACTGCCCTCTTAAATTGACCGAGCACATTGGGAATTAAGTCAATGGCTTTCTGAAAGCACGCTTTGTAATATTTAATATAAAAAAGTTTTTTTTTCCCGAAAAGGAAGCAAAAACGAGCAAAATTATTGTACTGAACTTTTTTGTTTGAAATATTTCAAACAATAACCACCTGACGTTAATGACGTTACTTACGATTCACCCTGTATATTTACACCTACATAAGATGACAGTAGAGTACCAAATATTTTTGTACACCATATTACACAAAGAAAGAGAAGCCGAGGCCTGCAGTTGAATACACAGACGAAACTGAGGAATACCCTATAAGGAATTAAACTTGAGAATGATGGTAGTTTTGATCGATGAATTAGTTAATAAATTTGTCATTAATTGGATAAGTTTAAATGTGTGTAAATACAAAATTTCATTGTGACTCCTGATTTTTTTACATGAATTTGTTAGGAAAAGAAAACTGCAATCATTTCAGATATTCAAATAAGGAAAATGTCATCCAGAGAATTGGCGTCTGGAATGGTTTCCAAAATGCTGGCTGCGTTTCCAAGTTGGATGGCTATTCCTATTCGTTGCCGTATTATTAATGGGTGCAGTGAGGGTCTCCAGTAACAGTCACCAAATTCGGAAACCAGGTCTTTTGCTTTTTTACACCAGGAGCCTAGTGTTTCGACAGCAAAGACGATGAAGTTGTAATTGTCGACTAGATGTACGTATTTATTACTTTTACTGCATACGGCAGATTCTGCTGTAGAGCTTGCGATTTTAGAAGTTGATGGCAAGTGGGATGGAGCTAAGGTATCCACGAATCTCGTATCCCACATTAGTGATTTTCCTCTGCTCCACGGGTCCAAGTGGGTAAATGAGTGGAGAAATTAATGGGTAAATGTCCACACGGTTCAGTTAATAAATTAACAAATGAGTGAATTAACTAAATAATTGGTTAATGAGTAAATGAATGACAACATGAATATTTGAAAATATTAATGAATGGACAGATTAATGAATGAACTACAAATTCTTATTTCGTCGTTGTTCCTGTAATAACTCCAATGTGACATATTATGTATCGATTTTCAGATTTTTGCTCTTTTAAATACCTTAAATAGTGATACGGCAAATAATAAAATCTCCTATATGTAATTATGTTTCTTTCTTTCGAAAATGTAAGAATTCACAATCCCCTATGTACGGCTGCTATAGGATAATAAATGTGTTTTTTTTTTCCTCCTACTGAAAAATTGTATATTTTGCACATAGTTATTGCAGGAAAAACGACTATTTACTAAATTAATAGATTATTATATTAATGGATTGACGAGTAATGCCTTAAGCTGTGTGATTAAATGAATAAACAAAAATGAGAAAGCAAATTTTGGGTATTCTTAGAATACAATGTAAAAACTGGCATGTTTAGAGGAGGGGTGAGATGTCTGCCTTGCAAGAAGCAGGCAGTGTGATGCCAGCCAATAAAAGCAGCCACTGGCAACACAGATATTCAGTTAAATGCTAACAAGTTTAGGACTCTACACAGGCACTAACTAGCTGGCGTCATGAATTTTTATGAGCACCCCCACAGCGCTGCACATGCTCTATGAATATCATGTCTTTAAATTAACTTCCTCTGCCCAGTTCTGGCTGGACACGTTTTAGTCTTTTGTCTTGCTATAAGAAACGAATATGTCAAATTAAATGTTTTTGACTAGTTATTGGAAAAGAAAACGAACATCACAAATTAATCATCCGTGTGTGTTTTAGCGGAACCTCTACATTAAATTTTGGGTACCTAGACCGATTTGGGAAAAAAAAATACATGTAATATCCTTCTCGTTGACTAATTTTATCACCTTGTGTTCAAGTTATTTAAATCTAAATATTGACCATTGTAGAATTAACTTGATATGTCGAGCAGCATAATCACTTAAGATGTACCGGTACAAGTTTGGTACATTTTCTCTCTAGTTCATCTAAATTTTCTTAAAATTTGTAGCAACTTGATAGCTATGTAAATAATAAAATGTGTATTAAATGACTTGTATTGTCTTGATTATACATCTTGATTACACAACTTTTAACACTGTATCACTTCGGAATATGTTTACATGTTTCGACCTAATTTTATGGGTCATCCTCAGAACTAGGTCGAAACATATAAACAAGATACGTTAGAATTTAACACAAAGTCTTATCATACATATTCCGACGTGATATAGTGTTAAAAGTTGTGTAATCAAGATGTAAATTAAATGTGTTTAAATTAGCTCATTCAAGTGAGATATACAAATAGGAATAAAAGTGCTTTATTGTATAATTAAGGAACGTTACTTTGTATTTTATACAGGCCTACAACAAAACTTACAAATTAATAATCTAGTTTCAGTAGTGATAACATAATTATCATTGTGAGAAACCTTTCCCAGAGATCTTAAATTATATTCCGTAGTTTCTATAAATCGTCTTACATTTCACTATATAGTGTCCAGATAAGTTAATTATGGCATCTAGAATATCACTGATACGGTTTCTTAGAACAATATTTTTTATAGAAAAGAGTCATAGAAACGCATTTTATACTAATCGATACTGAATAATTTATTTATCACAATACACCAAAATAGATTCCACTAATCTTATGATGTTTGCGGTTAGAAAAGTAACATTAGGCCTACGGGACTATTTTTTTGCAGTACTATCCTTCAAGTTCTTCTGCCATTATCATTAGTTAAATGTTTTATTGTCATCACATAATCTTTTCTTAGCGTTTTCTATAAGCGTACTTAATAAGGGAGACTGAATAAAGAATTGTATTTAATAATTTAGTTATACTCGTAATAACAACTTCCAGGCGTTAGAATGAAAAAATAAGTGGGTAAATTACCTTAGTTGACTAGTTTCAGCTGGTTTTGAAGATGACTAATACGAAGTGGAAACTAGTCAACTCCGATAATTTACCACTTAGTTCCATTTTAACACCTGAAAGTTATAACAAATGAAGAGTCCACTGCAAAAAGTGGGAATATCGTAAATTTGTGAAAAATGAGATAAAGGTTCAATACTATAGATCAAAGAGAATAGAATATTATAATACAATTTGTTGCAAGAAAGATGATAGTTCCAGATCTACATCGTGTGGAAGAATTGTTATACAACACAAAGAGTGAAAATGTCAAAGTTTAAATTGCATTTCCTGAAAAAATTCAATACATTCGACATTCCCCCTTTTTGCATTAGACTCTTCAACTAGATTCTTAAATATTACAAAGTGGTGAAAGTGTGTAATCAAGATGTATAAAGAATTTTAGTATTATCTGTAGTAAAATATAAGCCATTTTTTCACTACATAATGAAACATATTTTATAAATAAAGTAATGTGACCAGGTTTAAAGAATTAGGGCCATATTCATAGACATTCTTAGCGCGGGCTTCCGGTGGATGATCAGCGAACTAACGTTTTTCGTATTCATAAACCATTGTTAACGATATGATATGAATCCTGTACAAGTAATCAGTCGATAGCCGGGGCTAGTTTAGCACGCCGTAGCGCGGCTAGCGAAATTTCTATGAATAGCACCCTTAGATGTTAATTGGATTCTTTCTGCGAAAGACAGTCAAAATAATTTTCTATTATGTATTTTTGCACACAAATATTGTGGTCTCTTCTGTGACCATTTTGTGCTTACCAATATGGAAAAAAAATTAATATATTACCAAACATTCAAAAAAAGAAATTTAGGTTGAAGATTTCTGATTGCTAGCGAAATATAAAGATCGCCTGAACGTTACAAAGACTTGTTCTAATTTCATCTTCAGGCAAGAAAAATACTGTAGGTGGGAGAAAAGTTCTTTCTCAATGTGGTGTTAAAAGGGACTAAATAAATTTGGCTTATCCAAGAGAAAATTATACTTATATTCATCTTCTTCCAATTTTCTTCCTTCCAAATAACAGGCATAGAATTAAACTTATCTGTATTGTAGACCTAATATATATCATATAATTATATAGGCCTATATATATACATATATATTTGTTACTAACATTTGAAAAGTTACATCCAAGCCCATTTTTAATAACATCATTTTTTCATTCTACATCCAAGACAAATTCAGATAACATAAATATTATCTTCCGGTGCATTCACTAGACAGCGGACGAACGTGTGATCCCATCGGGCATGAATTGCAATGTCCCTTGGACCGATTATCTCGTGGGGATCTTTATTTTAGTTTTTACTAAATTTTAAACCGAATTAAGGCGAATCATCATACTCATCTCGCAAAGTACTTTTTCGCTATCTTCAGTACTAATGACACTGTGTAACTGAGTACTTGATAAACCGTTAAATACAGTACAATACAGTTGTTCGTTCACCTTTGGATGGTAAAAATTTAATAAAATTCAAAATTTAATTTCTACATAACCTGAATTATTAATTTTCTGCTATAATGTGATATAATGATTAGACAGTACTTTTAGATTAACACACACTATTCATAATACAAAATGCATTTGTTAAAGGTAATTATACTCTTAACGTGTGATATTTATAGAGACAAAATTGGTTTCCATGGTATTTTGTATTACTTACTTACGACTTTTAGGGAACCCGGAGGTTCATTGCCGCTCTCACATAAGACTTCCATCGGTCCTTATCCTGTGAAATATTAATCCAGTCTCTATCATCATAAACCACCTCCCTCAAATCCATTTGAATATCATCCTCCCATGTACGTTTCAGCTTCCGCAAAGGTCTTTTTCCCTCTGGTCTCCTAACTAACACACTGATATTATTTTGCATAATTTTGAATATTTTTAACGATTTTTTCTCTATTTTATTCATAATGAGCGTGTTAACAATCTTACCTTTAGCACTGTTTTATCATTTCAAATTATTTTTAAGTTATTATTTTATGTAAAAAATCAAATTTTACAATTCATGGCAAAAAATTAACAAAAAAATATTATTTATATATTCAACTAGTAATGGAAAGATTTGCTAACACACTCATAATGAATAAAATAGATAAGAAAGAATTACTAACATTAAAGATTGTGCAAAATATCAGAGAAAACAAATTTTCCCTATACAAATTGCACCCCTCCCTATTTAAAGACATAATTACCCCTAATAATAAAAGTTTTCTTGGATTCTGAAAACGGTGTACTCGTATTATTCTAGAAGTATTGTCTAACCACTGTACTAAATTCCAGCACAAAATTATATGTATAATTTAAATTTTGAATTTTGCTAAATTTTTTACCAGCAAAAGTGAACATATCTCTTTAAAGAATCGATGTAATAATTGATATAAATTATACCTAGCAATAATGTAATAGCTTTTGCTGTATTAAGTGAAGGCTCGGTGTCGTACTCAGTCCACATAACGGAAGCTCCATTATGTGAAGGCCTATAAGTAAAGTGAAAACATGAAACTCCGACAGCGAAAGGTAAAAGATGACAAAGAGACAAATAGATATTCCTTATGCATCTAATCTCTCGAAAGGAATTCTGATATTGATATTCATTTGTCAATGTGTTGTATCCAAGAAGCCGGCCGGCGCTGCGGCGGGGCGTGCACAGTAGCTGCCAGTCAGTAAATCTGTGTCCTGCTCCACGGATTAGCCTGCCGGTACGCAGGTGCACCTTGCCGCCCAGTAAGCAAGGCAGCGCAGCGTGTCATGCGGATAACGCCTCTGTGCCCGCACGCCACACTCCGCTATTTTTATACCGGCCAAGTGCGTTCAAATTAAATACATTGTCTTTGTTGTCATGTACACGGTCGTGTAGTGGCGTCAACCGAAAAGGCTGCCTGTGGTATAGCGTGCTGACTTCGTTTTCAGAGAATCTGAGGTTAAATACCCGAGCAAGAAAATAATGAATATGTAATTTTAGAATAGTAGGCCTACTTTAAATAGGTCACGATAAACTTCTAACTCCGATTTAATTTTACAACTGATAATCATCCTATCTTCAAAACAATGCTGACCTAACTCTATAATGTAAGACTAAAATATAAATACTTTACGTACATACATACATACATACATGCATACATACATACATACATGCATACATACATACATACATGCATACATACATACAGTACATACATACATACATACATACATTCATTCATTCATTCATTCATTCATTCATTCATTCATACATACATACATACAGTACACACATACATACATACATACATACATACATACATACATACATACATACATACATACATACATACATACATACATATCTACGCCACCAGCGTGGTTCAGTCGGTTAAGGCGCTTACCTGCCGGTCTGAAGTTGCGCTCGGGCGCGGGTTCGATCGCCGCTTGGGCTCATTACCTGTTTGGGTTTTTTCCGAAGTTTTCCCCAACCGTAAATAAATTCCAGGTAATCTATGGCGAATACTCATCTCACCAAATACCAATCACCAATCTCATCACGCTAAATAACCTCGTAGTTGATACAGCGTCGTTAAATCAACTAATTACATACATACATACATACATACATACATACATACATACATACATACATACATACAATCCTAAATTAAATACATAGATACACCTACAATAGGCTACATGGAACTTTTTCTTTTAGCAATGTTAAAATATAAAGTACCGGTATATAATATTTTAGCAACTCGTTCGAGAGTAGTCAGCCGAGAGCATCTCGTCGGAAAGCTAATTTTGATCACCGGTAGATGGTATGATGCATGGTTGCGGACTATGTGACGGTGGCGTAGATTTTAAGTTAACCAATGATTTTTATACCATTGCTTCATTATCGCTATTTCGTCGTCTCACCTTGTTTGTAGTAAAACAAAACACACACATAGCAGTTTTCAATATAAACAGCGTCCAATAACGGCAAGGAGTCTTGTTCCACTTTTGAGCTGAGAGCATCGATTAGACTTATCAAAATCCGAAGGAAGGAGAACTTCTGCATTTTACTGTTAAAATTTCCTTAATTAAGGCGTGAAAATTATTGGCAATTGAAGCTGCACTTAGCCGCGGATTGGGGGCGCCGTATTTTATGGGCACCCATAAGACCATTCTCCCATTGCATGACATTCAAGCCAATGAAGGGGGTCCAATAACTCAGGTCCCATTGATTGTAATGGCAAGCGACCGGGCTCTGTGTGAATGATGCCATTACAGCCTTCCCACCTTGTTTTAAATAAATGATCCCGAGATCGTCTCCTCATTGGGTTAAAAGCAGACTTTGCTTCAAAAACTTTTATTTTGCTCCCGTAGAACTAGTTCACAACTCGACGTCGACTGGACGTTGGCCAACTGCAGACTGAAAGCAATTTGAATTTAACCAGTCCGGCAATCAAACCAGGACCCTTATCTATGAGTCATTGAAGGCTATAAATTTTACTTTAGGAGGCTGCAGCGTAAGCCGATCCGGTGGAACAAGGCTTCCCACATCTGAGACAAGAGTTCAGAACCTGATAAACCTGAAAGTTTATTTCTTGCGAGTAATGGTAGACATTAGGCACGATTGCTTTGATGTGTGCACTATTCCCTCAAGTGTTTTGCTTTAATTTCAACATTCATGAATAAAAGCAATACTGAAAGCGGTATAGTGAAAGAAGTTCGTCATTTTATAAAGAGAACAACAAAATAACTATAACAATAATAATAAAAACGACATACACAGCAAATAGGAACGAAACGAGAGCAACAGCGAAATATACAAATAAAATTAATGAGTAATAAAAACGAAAACAATAAATAATGGATACAAATATTAAATGAAGAATAAAAAAAAAATAATTAATTAAAAAGGACAACTAATAATAAAACAACTGCAAACAAAATAATAAAAGAGACATAAATAAAAAAATAATATCAATGGTGAATAACAAAACTATTTTAATTTGACTATTATATACTACTTTTGATCAATAAAACAGTACGGAACAAGGTGTTTCAGTCATTCATGGCTGCTTATCCTACAATTTTTATTACTTTCCTAGCACTTTTTAAACATCTTCCTAGCATTTGTTTTTATCACCTCCCTAGCACTTGGTTCTTTGTGAACATTGTACTTTCAATAATTGTACGTTTTAAAATGATTCATATTTATTTCATCATCCTTAATTAAAACTTTTCTAACATGTATCTTCTTTAGATTATTTAGGTTATATTATAGCTTCTCCTGTATGAGATTATGGATAGTCACGTATCAGAAATTACTATAGCCTATATCATATTGATAATTGAATTAGCATGCAACTGTTTTATTAAAAATGAAACTGAATGAACTAGGCCTTCTTGACTAGTAATCGTCCATAGAATTCAATGAAAATTGTATTGTTGGCACAACTGGTAACAACAGCTCATCATAACACACTACTGCCATCTAGCGGAATATATTTTGTAATGATGAGATGGTACAATAATACATTTTCAAGATAGTTCAGTAAGTCGATTAATATTTTATTGTATTAGAGCACTTTATTTCTTATAATCTTTATATATTTTCTCCTAATCGTGTAACAGTTAATTAAATTCCACTCGAGTTTTGATTTTCTCTATATAAATCGAAACCTCTGATGGGATTATTATAGATGATATCCTAAACGTTATCAGATAATAACAAAAACATTAGTTACACGGTAGAAAATAAAGAGCAGCGAGAAGTAACAAAGCTATAAAAACACGGAACGCCATACCAAAAAAAAAAAAGGTAACAAAATAATAGCAAAAATATAAGAAAAACAATGGAAACAAATAATAACAGTAAGTAAGAGTGCCAATAAACAATAAAGAAATGTAATAAGGGACTCTAACAAAAGTGATAACAGCAAAAAATGAATGATAAAATCGATATAAAAACAATAGCACAAAATTATATAAAAATGGTGAATAAACACAATATCACATACAATAGCAAATACAGTAATAGGCTACCTTAATAAAAAATAACAAAGTAATAGCAATGAAGAATAACAAAATCAGTATCAAGAAATGGTAGCAAAATAAATATTAGCAAGCAGTAACAAAATTGATATCAACAAAACTGAGAAAAAAAGATATACTTAAAAGAATAAAAGCAATAGGAAAAATATTCACAAGAGAATCAGAAGTAGATAGTAAGAAAATATATCAACACAGTAGCAAAAAAGGAATAGCAACAAGTTATAAAAAAATTTTATAGCAACAAACATTAGCAGTATAGATAGCAACAAACAACAAAAGACGACAGCTAGAAAGCAGTAAGAATGCCACAGGAACAGATATTAACAAAAGGGGTAGAAACAATATCTCTTAGGCCTGCTAAGAAAACAATAAATGAACTCTTTATATGCCAATGGATGTAGGTTATTAGAATGTCTTATTTTCGGTGGAAAATTAATGTGGGTGAATATTGCTGTATATAAAGTTAATGTAAATTAATTATTTGTGAGCTACTTGCAGAGGAAAAATAGTATAGCTTATTTGTTTAATAATATTTCTGTTTCATATATTGCAAAATCATAAATTAATCGAAACAATAAACTTCTGACTGTTTGGCCACAGTATAACTGTGGTTTGGCTTCTGAAGGGTCTAAATAAATTATGAGGGACAAATAAGCAAACACGAGTAAGTGACATCCCCGAAGTTAAATCATACAAAAGACATTTAAACAAAACAATACTACTAAATTGTAAAGTCAGTAATATAACTAACAGATGAAGAACATCGCCGGAAAGTAATAATTCATAATTAATGTGCTCCAGTTAAAAACTTTAGTTAAAAAACTTATTAACATAATTCAATAACATTCGGTATTGTAGCCATACTAATAATAATACAGGTCTAATATCCATTGGGGCACGCGCAGCGTTGCGGTTAAGGCGTAACGACAAAGCCGGAAGGTCGCGGGTTCGATTCCCGATATGGTCATGGATTTTTCCATTGGTCTAATCCGTCCAGCCGCACTATGGACCTGGGATCTATTCAGTCTCTAACACGGGCTGGGCACATTACGTGATTCTGAGAAATGAGCGCTGTGCGCTTTAAAGAGCGGGTGTTGGGAGCGCTCTGACGTATGCATAATGTACGTCATTCAGTGTCGGTGCAGTGGTGACTCTGCAGTATGATTTCGAACTTTGAAGACGGAGCTTCCGCTCATACATTAAAGCGGCCCGCTACTCCCAATGCTTTTAATGTATCATGGGAGGAGGAGTTATTTTTGGTAGAGAGTAGTGGATTAGCAAAGTGTTTAATTTGGCATAAAACACTCCAACTGATTAAGAAGTTCAATATCCAACGACATTATTCTTTACAACATGCTACTGAATATAACAAATATGTTGGTAATGAACGCCATAAATTAATACAACTTAAAGAAAATGTTTCTCAGGTACATTATGTTAGAGTAGCTATTTGATATTTACATTGCATTATAAGTTGTTATACATTTAGTAATATATAATTTTAAATTATACAAGTATTATGATATATCATAGTATAGTATATTACAGTTCATGATATATCATATCATATATCGTATCATATCATATCATATATCATATCATATCATAATCATATCATAATCATATCATTTCATATCATATATCATATCATATCATATCATATATTATATTATATTATATTATATTATATTATATTATATTATATTATATTATATTATTTATTAACAGGGTGACAATAATGCACTTAGTGAATCGGCTAGAGAATTAGCTACAAAATTTGTCACGAAATTGCAAATGAATTAAAAACATTCAACCAAGGTAACTTCATCAAGCGATGTTTAATTATATTGGCAGATGAACTCTGTCCACAGCAAGTAGGGGAAGTGGAAACCAAACGCCTGTCTCGTAGAACCGTATTGAGGAGATTGCAGTATGAGCGTATGAGTTATGTAAATAAGCGTAACGATTTGTGTGTGTGCATAGAGCGAAGTTTATTTCATTAAATTAATAAGAGAGTTATAAAGTCTGTACTGTACAATGGATTGATGTAATATCCTTATAAACTATTATGTACTGACTGGCTGAATGACTAGAACAACCGTGGCTCTTGTTATATTAATGCAGGGAAGGTAGCTGTAATGTGAGTCCGCCACTGCGTGAGCGTTCTGCTCTGGCTTGGAATTGAAGTGCCTTGCGGAGCGAGAGCAGCTCTGGCTCGCTAAATGGAGCCGCTCTCATGCCCGGCCCTGCTCTAACACAAATGAGTACCGGGGACATTTCCTTGGTGGTAAAAATTGCGGGTACGTAGGATTGACACCCCTACTGCCATTAACTTGACGATTGTCTGTAAACGTAGCAGCCTTAACCTCTGAGCCATCCTTGCCTGTCACGGGGTTGTCTTTACCTTTTTAATAGCTAGTTCTGAATATTTCTAAGCAGTTCTTGCTGCAAGTTTTAATTGTATTGTCGATGCTCATGATGACGGAAATAATTATATATAACTGCATACAAACAAATATATATATATATATTTTTTTTTTTTTTTCAAACATTTTTATGCTCCTTCGTCTCTTTTATGTACCCATATTACGCAGAAACTCCTTCCTCTTACTGTGCAAATTCTTTACTATGTAAAAGAAATATGCCTACTAGTTGGAATGGTTAGTTGACCAAATTATGGCATATTATATTACAGTACAAACAAGGACATTTGAGCAATTCTGCCATTATAGCAAATGGTCCTCTAAGGATTATATACAACGGCAATAAAAGTGTAGCATTGCTAGAGCGGCCGTGAGTTATGTCCCTACATTACAAGGATGGTACACTCCAAACTGCAGGGTCATGAAACTTACAGCTAAGATGTACTGCTCGCCGAAGCGAGAACAATTTTCACCGTTCATTCATTCATTCATTCATTCATTCACGCTTGAATATTTTACATACATACATACATACAGTCGGCCTCGGTAGCTTAGTAGGTATAGCGCTGGCCTTTTATGCTCGAGGTTGCGGGTTCGACCCCGGCCCAGGTCGATGGCATGTAAGTGTGTTTAAATGCGACAGGCTCATGTTAGTAAATTTACTGGGATGTAAAAGGATCCTGCGGGACAAAATTCCGGCAGACCGGCGATGCTGATATAACCTCGGCAATTGCGAGCGTCGTTAAATGAACCATAATTTTTACATAGATACATACATACATACATACATACATACATACATACATACATACATACATACATACACACATACACAGACACAACAGGCACACACAGATGCATATACAAATATTTCTAATTGTTTGTATATCTTTCATTGTCTTACTATTCAGACAAAAAAAATATATCTTCAAATGTGACTTCCTTCTTTTGTCTACTTTTATCCATCTTTGAAACTGTTTTGTATTTTTACGTCTTTTGGAAAATTTATCATTTTTAAGTTTAGAAAATTTGTGTTCAGTTTTCAGTTCCCTTTATAAATTATCTTATAAGGAAACCGTCCCAGGCTATGGTGTTTGAATTTAATGGAAGTGTTTATTTAAGTTAATTTTCTTTCGTTAAGAAACGTGGCGATAGTCGTTCGTTTCGCTTTGTCCTCGTTTACGAA